>NC_090921.1:1439430385-1439749162 GCF_040938575.1 Ambystoma mexicanum
GAGATTCGAGCGAAAACAACATGGCGCCGGTGCGTAGCCATCTTGGACATTCAACTTCCATCACTGTAATAAAGCCTGTGTTTTTTCGTGAGCTCAGTAGAGTAGACATGCATCTCGGCAGCGAAGGCAAAGCAAGGTCACATAAATATTGTTGCTGAATGGACTTACTGTGGAGAATAGTTATGGTATTGTCTTCTGAAGGATGAACTGAAAAGGGATTCGGAGCGCTCTGCAGGTGCAGTGATAAGGGGTCCTGGGAATGAATGCGGGGAGAGGGAAGCTGGGTTTCTCCACTTCTGGCTGGTTTATTCCACTCTTTGCCCCTTCAACTTGTGATCTGCTCTTTGGCCAAAGGCAGCCATAACTGAAAGAGTCGGGTATATGCCCCATAAAAGAGAAGAGACTTGTCCACCAAAAGTCAGTCAGAACTTGGATCTACGAGTGATGTAGTCTCGCTGGTTGGGAGGACGCTCCGCTCCAGACCCTGGTACTGCGCGTGATCTCTTTGCCTACCTGCTCTGGGACTAAGCAGTGTCGTAGTGGCCAAGATGAAGGTGTCTTCTGTGGCAGTAATAATGGTGATGCTTTTTCTTCCCATGTTCTTGTATAACTAACTATATGTTTATTTGGTGTTTTGTATCCTCATATACATATATCTAACTATGTCAAATAAATAAACGGCCTATAACGAGCCCATTATAATTTTTACCACAGCTACTGGTCGTCATGTGTTTTATTTTTGATTGTCTGAGTCCAATAGCTTGTTGTGTGAGTGAGGCCGGGGACAGGTAAGTCTAAGGTATTTCCCTCCATGGCCCGGCAAAAGCACAGCAGATACTGGAAGGTTTAGAATACATTTTCAATCTCTGGCAATTGCTCTAGGAAACCTGCCAGACCATTGTTCTTCACCTAACAAGCTATTACAGAAAGGGGGGGAACATATGCAAGTCGGGCTTGGTCACCCCCCAATACCGCAGTCTATCCCAAACTGCAAGGTTACATGCCTCCTGCGCAAAACCACAAGCATCCCCAGACATGTTTCAGCCTCATTGGGCATCAACAGTGAGGATTAGCTTGGGTCTCTAGGCCCAGCAGGTATGGAACCCACGTCCCAGATGGGTGAGTTGTAACCAGGGCACTTGCCTGATGTCCTGGGCTGAGGAGTCACTGTTTGTGCCATGGATAGTCTTCAGAGTCCTGGCCTCAAAGGGTCCCCCACATCTGGTATTAGCAATGCAGGTACCATCAGGAGATTCAGGGAGACCACTCCCTCCAGCAGGAGCTGTGATGCAATTGTTCCCACTGTATCAGAATGAATGAGCATTGCAGTAATTTTACTTCTGGTCTCCTGAAGAGGCAAAGCTTCACCCTCAGAGTCTGTGAAGTATCAAATGATGCTGCTGCTTAGCTGGCTTAGCTGCAGTCCTTCCATCAGTAGCAGATACAAGTTCAAGCACTAGACAAAGCGAGTGGGAAAGTGTCAATGTTGTGTATCATATTTGGTAGGCAGTACGTGTACACAGGACTCAATAACATAACAAGAATCATTCACACCCACATGGGGTTCACCAATGACAGACAGACGAAGAACGTCTGGAGGTTTGCCCAGAGCAATAGCTGAAAATCTTGTTTTTCCCTTCATTGGAGGAAATTCCCATTGTTTTACAAGACATTGCTCTTTTTTAAACAGCTTCATCAACTCAAGACTGACATCTGTCAGCCATCGATTTTAGAACTGCCAGCACCAGAGATGGCAGCTTGAAGGCTGTGCTCCTGCGCCCTGTTACTTAACCTAACCTCCTACACTACTATTATTTATCCATGCCCAGTTGAGGCATCCCAGCCTGCAAAGAGACAAAAGGGCGATGATGATACTGAGAGAAGAAACTGCTTCATCTCCTAACCAAATTGACATTGGATATAGCTGAAATCAACACTACGCTGATCAATGCTGAAGAAAGATACATGGAGCTCACAACAAAGGTGGTTGCAGTGGAAGAGCACCTTACTTGAATAGATGATACAACTTTGAGATTGGCAGACCAGATAAGGAGCCTAGAAATGCAAAATGAGAAACTGACACTCAAGTTATCTGAGCAGGAGAACTTATCCAGAAGAAACAACATTAGAACCGCAGGATTTCCAGAAAATGTGGAGCAGGGCAATTCCATGGCTTTCCTGAACAAATACATTATTCTCCTTATTGTATTTCGATCTAAAAACGTCATTGGAAATGGAAAGGGCCCATAGATCATTGGGTCAGAAACCTACACTGGGCCAATGACCAAGACATTTCATTGTGAAATTCCTAAAATGTCCCATCAAAGAGATTATCCTAAAGAAATCACTTGAAATTGCTGATCTTTCATGGGGAGGAAACACAATCATGATTTTTGGAGACTAAAAAGGAAAGATTTTATTAAGGCAAAAGAAAAGGCAAACAGTAAAAAGCTGAAATATGACAACATTTACCCAGCAAAATTTTGTGTTATCCTGAAGGGTTGGATGCACTCATTTTCTGATTACAGGAGTGCACAGGCTTTTTTAATTGATCTTGATATTGAACCGATGGAGTCTCTAACTAATACCCAAAGGAATATGCCTCCCTAGAAGAAGGGAAAGCGGCTTTTTCCCTGGTCTGTTTTATTTTCACTACATGTCTTTTTCTTTTCTTTTATTTATCTAATATGGATTTGTGTTGTTAATTACGGGGTAACCATTACAACTCAATGGTTCCCTGTGTTTACTTTTAGTTCAAGCAAACACGATGGCTAGAGTGCTGGAGTAAAGCACGCACTATGTTCAGCACGTTGCACATTACAACGTGCTTCTCCGCTTTTGTGACTCCGCTGGAAGTCTGGTGGCAAACACTTAGATATGATGCAAACCGAGGCTGTGGAAAGTGCTGAACCCTTGGACACAGCGTGGATTCATGGCAGGGAAGGAATAATGTCATAAGGGAGTGTCTGCCCAGAAGATCGGTTTTGCTGATGGGCTGAGATGAGGCAATATGGAGAGCGAGTGAGGAAAGGAACTCAGCCATTTACTGGGAGGTACTGTGGGGGTGATCAGGGAGTTCTACGCATAGAGGCCTGTGAATGGATGATTAATCAAATGATGTGTGGGCCTACCATTACAGTTGCTTTGTACGTCACTTCCCTTTGTACTCCAATCTTATTTAACTTGATTGCTTGAAATTGTCGTTCTGCATGCCTGGAATGACTCTACGCATGCAGCCACATTGAAAAGGAGAGGGAATATTGCTTGATGGGGGCAATGCTACATAGAATGATATGGCAGATGTATGACTGTTGGATGTTTTAAGTGCATAATACCATGCATAGTGCAAACATAGACAGATACTGAAGGTCTGGGTGTCCTTGGATTTAACTCATCGACATGTTGACACTGCTAGTTTTGAAGCCAAACCCATACAAACCTAATAGGTGTTGACATGTATTGAAACATGATAATTCAACACAAGGCTACAGGACTGATAGACAGTCTTGTCAAGGAACATTGGGGAAATGACTTATTCATGCAGTTAACTTGTGTAAAAGAGTGGGGAGGTGGGAATGGAAGTAGAAATATGAAATAAGAGGCTTTGGGTTCTGGGGGTATATTTTGGATGAGCAAACAGAATGTATATTGTTGTACTTTAACAGTCCATCGCATATTGGACTGGCTCTATTCGAGATATGTTTTTGTTTATGTGTTTCTGTGCCTATGTGTTTTGTTTGTCTTTAGATTGGGGAAGTGGAATATGCTCTGAATTTACTGCAACAAGAATGATTGTCCAATTTGTGGTAGGCTCAAAGTCGAGTTCAAAATGCATTTAAAAAATACAAAACTTTACAGTCAGCGGATTAGGAGACTATGTATGTGCACATGGTGATTTACATTCTTTTGGAAATATAGGCTGAAAAAGGCTTCTAAAGATGGGGTTGCTGAGGCTTTCCACATGGAATGTTAAAGGTTTAAACTGTCCAAATAAAAGGAGGACAGTTTTATCGAGATTCTGGAGAGAAAAGGCAGGTGTGGTATTTTTACAGGAAACACACTTGATAGAGCACTCTGAGAGTTTACTAAACAACTCTAGTATACCAAAGCCCTATTGAATTGTCATGCTACCAAATCAAAGGGCGTGGGGGGTTCTATTTGGTAAAGGATTGGGAATGACAATGGAAAAAATAACAATGGATGAAGAGGGCCGTATTATCTTGATTGATGTGAGATACAAGGTTACACCGATAACTTTGGGATCTGTGCATGGCGCCTCCCCTGAAAGGGGTTCTTTTTTCAAGACTTTAACCACATTAATGAAAGGCATGGGTGGTGAGTGTGTTATTGTAGGGGGAGACTTTAATTGTGTCCTAAATCATAAGATGGATAGGTCATCTACATGTAGGTTTATATGTTTGGGGTTGAGCAGAGAGTTTCAGGGATTCGCTGACACGTTTGACTTGGTTGATATTTGGAGGATTTTGCATCCCAGGGAGAGAGAATACTTATTTTACTCTCCAGCACTTGACTCCTATACAAGGAATGATTATTTCCTAATCTCTTACAAGTTGATTGAGCAGATGGCTGGGGAAAATATAGGAGAGCGAAGCCTATCAGACCATTGAATGGTGACGCGAAAATTAAATATTGAAGCTTGTCGGTTTAATTTTATTAGATGGCAACGTAAACCTTCACATTAAAGGTTGAGGAGGTTTTGGAGGCTTTAGACCAATTCATTACTCTTCATAGTGAATGGGTTGGGTGGAAAAGTAGTTTAAAAAAAGTTTACAAAAAGGAAATATGTGAATGCTTCCAGTCCTTCTATGCCTCCTTAAATACGGAAGAGCTTCATCCTCAAATGTCAGAACTGGCTAAATTCTTTGGTAAAATAGATATCCCATGCTTATCTGAAGAGGGCAGGAACTCACTAGATGCTTCAATTACTGTATCAGAAATCTTGATGACGATAAATCAACTCAATACTGGAAAGTCCCCAGGTACGGATGGGTTACTTGTGGAATTATATAGATCTTTTAGCTCCAAATTGGCGCCTGTACTTTGTGGCTTATATAATCGTTTTATGAGTATGGGACTCTGTCCTTCCATGAGAGAGGCGATCGTCACTTTAATACCAAAGTCAGGGAGGGATCATACTAAATGTAGTAATTACCGTCCGATTTTGCTACTTAATGTAGATGCCAAGATATTCACATGGGTTTTAACTAATAGATTGGATAAATATATTAGTGATTTAATAGGTCAATCCCAAGTGGGATTTCTGAGGCAACGACATGTGTATGATAACTTTGGAACAATAATAGACATTAAGGGTCTACTAGAAGCTAATATTGAAAACATTTTATTGATCTTTTTGGATGCTGAAAAAGCATTTGATCGTGTGAATTGGACCTTTTTCAAGTATACCTTGCTCGAAATGGGGTTTGGGCAGTTCTTTCTGAATGCTGTTGGCGTGCTACAGTCCGATATCACTGCTAGAATTTGGGTGAATGACAAACTGTCATCATCCTTCCCACTAGCCGGTCAGATAGCACAGCGAGTAGAGCACTCACTTTCACATCCGTGCAGAGCCTGCTGACAGGTTTGAATCCTGGCAGGGCCAAACTCAGCCTTTCATCCTTACGAGGTCAATAAATCAGCACCACACACCATGGGTAATAATAAGCAGCGCTCAGATGCCTGATGTTTCGGAGCGCTATATAACTGCAAATATTTTATTAATTATTATTATTATTTAGAGGTACGAATCAAGGTTGCTCGTTATCTCCTTTTCTTTTTAATCTAGCACTGGAGCCACTGATAGCCTATATCAGGTAAGAACCAGGCCTTCTGGGCCTACGTGTGGGGGAACAGGAGGTTAAGGTGCTGGCTATGCAGATGACATGACTATACTTTGGACGAACCCAGAGGAGAGGGGCCCTTTTGAAACATCTAGTCAAGGAGGTGGACCTAGTTTCAGGACACAAAATCAATTGGGAGAAAACTGTGGTTTTCCCGTTTGAAGAGGCCTCTATGTGTAAAGGATTGTCTGATTCTAAGTGTCAGTGGTCAAAAACGAGTGTAAAATTTTTAGGGATCTCCCTCGTTTGTGACCTGAAAAAAATGGTGGACTACTATGTCAGCAAGTTTATAGAGGTGTTTCAAAAGTATCTCCGCAAATGGGAGCATATGACCTTGAATGTTTGAGCAAGAGTGAGTGCTTTTACCCAAAGTATTGTATGTTATACAGTGGCTCCTTTTTAGATATTCCAAGAAGGCGCTTAAGCGCATTGATAAAGTTTTCCAAGAATTCTTGTGGGGCACGGGAAAGAGGCCAAAGATCCCACGTTACATTATGACGCTTTGTGTCTGGGAGGGCAATTTTGGCTATCCAATCCTTGTGAATTATCACAGAAGATTCTTGCTGAGAAAATGTGCCTACTATTTTGCAGAGGATGGGGGGATTAGAGCCATTGTGGGTATTGATAGAGAGGGAAAGATTATTGCCTTATTTCCTAAATGGTTTGTACTCAATTGGGAAAATGCCCAAGCTGCCTGCGAGACTGAAGACTGTCACCATTACTCAAACTGTGCTGACATTGTGGATTCTGGGGTGTGGACAGAATTCATTTGTTTATTATGGGGCAACAAATTGGTATAATCTGGGGTTGCAGATAGATAATAAGATGCGGAACTGGCGCAGCTAGGTCAATAAACAGATTTTGAGGATTGGAGATGTCTGGCGGGAAAATATGACCTTGATGAGGGGGAGCTAGGGAGATAAAGATCTTTGGAGGATCTTTTATCTGATAGGCAAAGGATGCTGAATGTGCCAATGGTAGAAAAGTCCAAGATGTATTAATTGTTTAATACGTCACCCTGTATGGTCTCAACCTTTCGTAAAATGATACCAGTGGAAGGCTCATTGACACATTCTTGGGAAAAACAGAGGCAAGCTTGAGTTGATGAGCTAGGCAGGAATATATCAGTGAAGGAACGGGAGGGGCTTTGGAAGGCAGCCATAAGGGCCAAGATGGATTTAAATGTACATTATACTCACCAGAGGACTCTAGGTCACCTCTATTGGACTCGGGTGCAAATGTATGAGTTAGGTATGATGGATACTGATACGTGTTGGGGCTGTGGACGGGGAAGGGGCTCATTGCTGCATATATTGTGGAACTGCACTAGAGTTGTAGACTTCTGGAAGGATGTTCATGATAGGTTGGATCCGATCCAGTTTGTGACATTCCCATGGACCTTGTCAGCTGTGGTCCTGCTGTCATCCAAGCATAGATGTGATATAGCATGTGAGTAACATGCTGGAGTGATAAAGTAGTGCTTGTGGCAACTAAACAAATCCTGCAGTAATCCATCAAGCTGGTGGACTCCCTAACATATGATGAGATGGAAATGAGAGTAACATCTTTAGATTGCCACGGCTAATGATTACAAAAGATTTTTTTTTCAGTGCGCAAAACTCAATTCAGCAATTTATGGTACAGAGTTTGCATGCATTTCCGTGGCTATGCGTGGGCCCATCAGGTCTTTGCGTGCAGTCGAGCGCTGTGTGGGAGCGATGTGAGCTATGTGGGATGGGCCTACGGAACTAAATAAATAGGGGGCGAAACATGCATATTGCCCATTTCCCCGACAAAATTAGGAACATCGCGGAATAACATGGTTGTGTTGAGGGACGGGCCACACAAAAAAACAACACGCCCATCCAAGCACAAACATAACCGAATTCATCGATTTCACCGTGCAACGTCACATCTGGAAAAGTCACGTTCAAACCTCATGATCTCACCGCCACATGATAGTACATGCAAAGTACAAGGCACGAAGGAAACAACGCATATAAAGCACGCAATGCACACCATTCCAATGCTGGTTAGCCACAAAGAATGCAGGAGTACTGGAAGCCATCGTAGTTGGGCACAGAAGGATGCAGAGACCCAGTTGTTCCCAACATGCACCAGGCTGTTTGGGATGCCAGACAATCAGGTGTACGCAAGGTACCAGTTCCCACCCCATGTCACATAAGAACTGGACAGGGAGTGGGAAGAAGTATATGCCACCATCTGCTCCCATGCCCTCAACCCCTTGGTAAAGGAGCTGACAGCACTACATTTCATAGCCAAAGGCTCCTTCAGCACACCACAGCTATTGTTGGTAGCATATCTGAGGCCACACAATCCTGCTGTCTCCACCAGGTGTTGGCCTGCATAACATCACGTGCCTGTGTGCATAGTGTGAGGAATTCATGGTGGCAACAGTAAAGACAGACACAAATGATCACAATTCAAGGGTGTTTGTTGAACAATGTTTGCAGGGTGGAGAAACGCCTAAACTAAACCTAATTTCTAAGATGGGAGCAAGCGCCGACCATCAAATGAAAATAAGGTAGTCCTAGTGGTGTTGGGTCAAAATAAAAAGGGATTATACTAAGAAACCTATCACTAAACCTTACAACTACTACAAAAAGGGTGTGGGAAGTTTTTCAAGAAAATAAATAATTTTTCTCTAATAATATGTCATGATGCGGCAGCATGGGCCTCCCTTCTCCACATTTTGAGCACAGGTTAAAGTGCGATCTTGGAGCACAGCACACACTCGAGCTCCCCAGCATGAGTAGACAGTTCTGTTCCAGTTTTATCAGGAGGCTTGATGGTCAAGTCTCGGTTCACCTGAAAGTCTCTTGCCTGGGAGGGCCTGATGTATGCAAATAATAAAACAAAATGTTTCTTTGACAAATTAAAGTTTGTTTCCTGCTTTCACTTAAGGTGAGGATTCTTCACCCCTGTGTCCCCCTCTTCCGGGCGTCTCTTGCCTTCGAAGGCCTGATGTATGCAAATAACAAAACAAAATATTTCTTCAACAAATGAAAGTTTGTTTCCTGCTTTCACTTAGGGTGAGGATTGTTCACCCCTGGGTCCCCCTCTTCTGGCCACTGACCCCTCTTTACTCACAGCATCCCTCCATCGGTATACCTACGGCTTTTCCTTCCTTCACAAATCTTAATGTCTTTTTAAACAGTTTCAGTGGACATCCGTCGGCCGGGTTCACCTTTGTCAATATACTGTTTCTTGGGACTTTAGACTTGTCCCCTTCTCTTCAACATCCCTTGGTCGGGTTCGCTCTTGTCAACTTCACATTCACAGTTGTTTGTGGGATTCACTTCCCTTGCTTTCTCACAGTTCTTAGGTCAAAGGCTTTCAACTGTACAGGGTTTTTGCTTGACCTCCTGTATGACCACTTTGACCTAACTTGAAGGCTCTCCTTCGGCCTTCTGGTACTTGTAGCTTCATTCAAACGGGGATCGACCAGAGTCTCTCCAATGAGCACCCATGTGGTGCCGGTTCCCTCTGTAGCTGGTCTTCCCTGTAACACTTTTACACAGTTCATTGAACTTTGTTCAAACTTGCCACTTTGCAATTCTCATTCAACACAGCCCGGTTCTTATCTGTTCTGCCCTCAACTCACTGGCTGTGATGAACCGCTTGGCTTTCAGCTTTACTGGAGTCAAGGCCGGGACCATGATCGCGTGAGGCTTCCCATTCAGCAACAGCTGGCTCCTAGGTGAGTATCAACTGTCATGCACATGCAAGCACATGCAAGCAGTCATGTGACACAGTAAACAACTAACCATGACAATAAATGACAAGAAGAACCATCTACACGTTTGCAGGGGACAGTGCCTACCCACTATCAAGATTCCTGCTCATGCCATTTAGGGATCCCACAACACCAGCCGAGGTAAGGTACAATGCAGCACATATAGCCACTAGGGGCCTAGTGGAGCGCACATCCGGTGGTGCTCAAGTCATGTTTCTGTTCCCTTGAACACTCTGGTGGGGTATTGCTATATTCCCCACCAGTAGTGTGTAAATGCATTGTGGCAGCATGTGACCTGCACAATGATGTCACACGGCGTGGTATACCAGTTGATATGCAGGAGGGTCATCGCTCTTGGACACAGTCACCACACTTGCCCTTGGTTAGACAAAGGGCACAGGGAGAGGCTACATGCAATCAGCTCATGCAAACATACTTCACATGAAAACCTGCCCCTGTGAAAAAACAACCAACACCTTTGTGGACCACCCCGGCCACCCCATTCCCTCACAACAATTATGCCCACAATACACATCTACATAAAAATAGACATACAGAATGAGATAATTACTGGTTCACTACAAGAAAGATGCACATCTTACCTCACACCTTTCCCCTTTTGAGCCTGCTGCAGCTTTACCCTGGAATGCATCCTTCCTCCACTCTGGAGTCTGACAAACCAGTCTACTCTGCTGACATGGTGTGGGCAGGCATCTCACAGCACTGTTCTCCAGAATATCATCAACCTTCTTCCCTCGCAGAATGCCTCATTATACAAAAACATCACAAGGTCAGAGCAGGTAACACATCAATGTACCCAATGACACTGCAACATGTGCCCCCATGAGTGCCATGCAACAAATGCAAGAAACAACTCTCCAGCCACCTATCACCATGTGTCCCTGCACCCATGCAGCAGGACCCGCTCACCACAGGCCAATGGAATTGAAACACCCCATACAGTGATACCTTCCAACCCACAACACCTACACCTCCTACCCCCCCAGAGTGCGATGTAGTAGAGGACCAGGTACCACTAACCCCTTGTTCTGGGAGGGGCCATTGTGAACACTCAGATACAACTTTAGCCAGAATGACACTGAGAGGACTCCCAAATACAGGTCACTGAGAGGTTGGAAACCCAGAATCCCCTTGGAAGTACTCCCAATACCACAATATGGCAAGCCCTGATTAACATGGCATCAGGACATTGTAGTAAACACTTGCAGTGGAGCTGATGATGGAATGTCCAAGATGACAGAATTCAAACTTCTCATCAATTGCTGTGAGGGCAGGATCTGGCAGAAGGCAGCTGGGCAAACAGGCAACAGTCATAGAGATAGGCATAGCACAGAGGCAACTGGCATACAAGTGGCATGCAGACAAAAGAAAGGAATGACAAACGGAGTTCAAGGAGGCTGACAGACAAAAGGGAGCAGGGAACAGGCAAGAGTAAGGGAAGGGAGAGTTCAGAGGTACTGGACTGAACATGGACCAATGAGCTGGGAACTGAAGGGAGCATTGAGATGCACTGAGCATCTGTCAATAGGTAGCAAAATATCTGCTGATGTACCATGCATGGTACATGTCCCCATGGCAAACAGCAACACCAGGCCTATGGTGTGTGCCCGGTGTCTGGGTAAACATGGCATCCCACAAATGTCCTGCAATGGTGTGCTGTGTGTGGATTTGTCCTGGGCACAGCCTCCCCAGAAGGGGCTGATGTGCCAGGAGTGGACTGTCAGCATGGGTAGACATGCCATGAAACTCTGAGTGAACGGGATGCTGGGTGGCAAGCAAGACACATGTAAAAACTGCAATCAACCACTCTCCAGACTCCCATTACCATGCGTCCCCACGCACATCAAGCTGGACCTGCTCACCTCAGTCCAAGGCAATTAAAAATCAATCCACACAGTGCCAGACATCGTACCACCAACAATACAACACGTGCACCCCTGAGTGCCTCAAACTTACCTGCACAAGGTACCCACTTGTCTCACATCCACAGCATTCCACCTGAAGCAACATTTTAACCTTGCAAAGACATGCATTACATTAAAGCAAAAGAACTGGACAGCCTTGACAATTCCCATATGGAACAAGGTAACGGCCATAGACCACCCAATGTCAACGCCCCGATGGACGAATAACACAGCGTGACCAACAATTACTCTTACAACATCTAAACTCATTGACAGAGCAATCACTGCCAGTGAAGCAAACAGATTTGTAGCACAACACCACATGCACTCAGTCGGCCCAGGGATGTGGGCAAAAGTTGGGCTATTGATTGCAGGCATACAAGTTCTGCACAACCACTGTCAGGTGTCACGTGTGCCTTTGGGTCACCCATGGATGCAGGGGAGTAAAAGGACACCACAAATGAGGAGGTATAAGCCTAGGGAGTGGAAGTAGACATGTGTGAGCTGATGCGAAGGATGATATAAGGCAAGAGGGAGATAGGACACAGAGTGACGAATGTGTAGCTGCAGAGCGGAGAGAGAGGGACAGGAGAATTGTGGTGCAGGGTGGAATCTGGTTGGTGGGGAGATGAGGGGAGAGATGATGGCCATTACAGTGGGTGAGGGCAGAGAGAAGGAGGTAAAGAGAAGACATAGGCAGAAAGACAGTGAAAAAGAAGTGTGGTCTGAGAGCCTAGAAGGCCCATTGATGGAAAATTAGCACATGTTGGGGGGCCAAAAAGAATAGTAGGGGTGAGGGAGAAGGACAGACTGTTAACCAAAGTCAACCTGTGAAAGGGAAATCCTCAGATCTGCATCACAAAATACACATGCTCAACCCACCATGGCATGTAAACCAGAAAGAGACCCAAGTCTGCAACATCTATGCAAATAAGTCAACCACAACTCCAGACTCTGCACCTATCACCAACACCCCCTGTCGGACACCACAGTAAATGGACATGACAACAATCCCAGCTGTTGTCTCACCCACAAACAGACCACACACGCTGAATGAGACATTCTCAAGAAGGGGGCGCAGATCAGAAGGTGCACTATCAACACCTACGGAAACTACAGATGAACAGAAGCTGGGGGGAACGGATGAGGTATCAAATGCATGTGCCCACAATGTACACACACATACCATGCAGTCAATAACAGTGCTGGATCAGAACAACAAGTAATGTAAATAAAATTCACACTATACATGCAGGAGGAGAGAACATACAGAAAACAACAATGAAAAATTAGTGATTTGATTGGGGAACACAGTCTGTCAGTGGTCAGGATGTGCAAACCAGTCTATATGCTTGTATATGCATCTATATGCACCAAGTGTGACAAACCTGTCCTGTGTCTTCAATTTAGACAGATGGCCAGATCTGTGTTTCCAAAGCAAGGCCATAAAGAGTAGCAGCCAAGGTCCTGTAGACCTGTTAATGGACGTGTAAGATGTGGACTTGTAGCAGGGCAGGTCATCTGAGCAGATAAGGCTGTGAAGTGCCCTCTGGCACAGGTCAAAGAGCATTGTGGACAGATAGTACACTTGCAGGACCCCGTAGGACACATTGGGCCAGTGGAGGTGAAGATTTGCAGTAAGAAGACATCATAACAGTCAATGAGGCAAGAGGTGAACAATCAAAAAGCAGAGTCCACATGAACAGAGAATGCAGGACATGACTGAGTGTGTTGATGTCGAATGTGGCAAAAACTCAACATGGCTTAAGTGACTGACATTCACTGTGACAAAATGATTACACCCGCAGAAAATCTATGTGTCAGAATCCATTCAAAGACTGTGGTGACCACTAATACAGACATTGCATGATTGCCAGCGCCCAACCTTACCTGCTGACAGAGCTGCCCTGATGTGGTTTCTTCATCGCCTCCACTGTAAACTGTACCTCCACATCTGTGAGTGGAGGGCCAGTTCCTGGGAGAAGGCATGGAGACTAGGGAGGTGGTAGGGTGCAGGGGCGGACCTCTCATGGAGTGTAGTCACTGTATGAATCAAGACCACTGCAACAACATGGGACATTGTATGTCACCAGCCATAGTAGAAAATCATGTATACTGCACATATGTCCAAAAACATTATTGACCCATCAACAATCCCTTAAGAGGGCTAGAGCACATCCCTCAAATGTTGGATACAAGACAAAAAAACAGTATCCCGGACATGGGAAAAACAACATATGCCACCATCCTGGACTGGGGTAAAAAAAAAAAATCAGAACAATGTGTCCATCCCAGACAAGGGGGTAGAAGTAAAAAAATTGAGACCATCCTGGACAGGTGAAAAAATAAATGGCCATCCTGGACTGGGGTAAGAAAAGGTCAACCCTGGAGGGGGAGGATGTGTGCCCATATCCACATGAGTAGACAACAAAAATATACATTTAAAATAAAAACATCCATGGGCTCATGAACATCACGGCAGAGGTGGTTGTGGTGGCTTGGGTCAGCTGAGACCACCATCCGGCAATGGATCATCAGGTGTTTGTGGAGGTGGCGATGGATCCAGTACATGCAGTGCCAAAGCCTGGTCTTCATTGGCTAGGACAAGCCATGACAAGGATGCATTCACCTGCACTCGAAAGGTGGTGAGGTCACTTAGTGCTTCTTCCTGAATGGCCAGAGTCTGTATGTGTGATCTAAATACATCTGTCAGAACCACTAGGAGATCCTTATGGTTGCAGTGGAAGAGGCATCATCCCACGTATTCTCAGAAGAAACCAAGATGGCGCCTCTTTTGTTCCATTCTTCCAACTCCAGCGCAGCGGTCTAGTTCTTTTCAAGATGGCGACCGCCATCTACCCGGAGTTATTTAGTTCCTCCTGCAGCTTCGGGTAGGTGCGTCGCTACTTGCTACTTGCTTGCTTCTACGCTACACTCCGCTTATTATTTCTTTTCTTACCTTTTCTCCTCCGTTATATCATCCCTTTGCCTTGCACTTCCCGCAGCGCTCCCTGCTCTTCCCCTTCGGTGCTCCGGTACCGTTTTGCTCCTGTCTCGCCTTGCTGCTTTCCACTTGCCTTCTTGCGGTTCAATTGAAGCTACCTTCCCCCTTCCTTGTTGCTGTTCGCTGCTGCAGATTACTGGAAGGAATTCGGCTACACTCCATTGCTGCCGTTGCTGTTACTGTGGAAACAACACCAACGGAAGTCTTACCTGCATCTCCACTGAAAATCCTTGGACTCTGTGACGGCATCTCACAGACAGGTTTTTTCCCCCAGAGGGTTTCCCGTGGATGCCGCCTTCCGGTCTATGTGAGTCCAATCATTGGCCTCATTAGAGACTCGAGGGAGGCATACCACTTTCTTCAAAAGAAGCACACTTATATCGTCAGAAGTTCCGTGAGTACTTCAAACTATCTAGTATTGTTACAGATAGCGACGCCATACGAAGATGGATCAACAAGTGCAACAGCTGATATCGGCAGTCCAAACCTTAAATACCTTAAATATGTTGCGACAATTGGTTACCTCACGCTCTGAAATACCCCCCAGGGCATTACCTATGGGTAAATACGATGGTAATCCCAAGAAACTTAAGGAATATCTGGACTCCTGCATCGTGCAGTTTTCTCTCAAACCTACATTTTTTCCTACAGACAGAGCAAAGGTTATTTATATGATATCAAACATGTCTGGTAATGTTATGGCATGGGCTACGCCCTTGGTCACCACAAACAACCAGTTGATGGATTCACTTGCTGGATTCACAAATAGTGTACAAGCAATGTTTGGAAGATGAGAATTGGTGGTCACGGCTGAAGAGCAGTTACTCGACCTACTCCAAGGCAACACCGAGATTCTCTCCTTCATTACACAATTCAAACAATTAGCAGCAGAAACTGCATGGTCTGACGATGCCTTAATTACCATATTTTGGAGAAACCTGTGTGATGAACTTAAGGATGAAATTTCCCGGGTACCACGACCCCCTAACCTCGTAGAAATGATTTCACTTGTACTCCAGATGGATTACCGTGTACAGGAGAGAAATAACGAGAAACGCAAGTCTCGAAGTCGTCAAGCTTCTCAGCCAATTCGTCCTTAAAGACCTTCTCAAGAATCAGAAGATGGAGAACCTATGCAATTGGGAGCAAATAGAGGTCCACTGTCCTCGGAAGAAAGGCTTCGATGCAAGACCTTAGGTCTTTGCATGTACTGCGGTTCGGACAAACACATGATCACCGAGTGCTCCCTGATTCCTCCAAAACGCTCGGGAAACGACAATACTCGCTCATGAAAGGGACCATGAGCTGGTATCGCGCCAGTAGTTCCCTTGGATGTCTTCCCACTTTTCAAAACATGATTGTACTCCCGGTAACTCTAGTACTTCATGACAAGAGCTTTGCCGGGATCCCGGCACTTATTGATTCCGGGGCTGCAGGAGTATTTATGGATGCAGAATGGGCTACCCAACTTTCCATTCCCAGGAGAACCAAGGAGGTGGCCGTTCTTGTTGAAGGAATGGATGGAACGCCCTACTGTCTGGTCCTATAAAGGAGAACTCAGAGGAAGTCATTCTACAGATCAATTCCCATCAAGAAAAGATTGTCTTTGACCTGATTAAGGCCGCTCATTATCCTCTCATCCTTGGACTTCCCTGGCTAGTTAAACATAATCCCTTCATAAATTGGACTGCAGAAACTCTCTTTTTGGGGTCTGAACATTGTTTGACTAACTGCATTCACCAAGGAGCTATAGGGTTATTCACTTCCCCATCTAAAGAAATACTTCTTCTGACACATCGGTGATATCAAATCTCAATCTATTACCAGAATGTTATCATGACTTCCAAGACGTATTTTCTGACAAAGAATTCAAAGAACTTCCTCCTCATCGTCAAGATGATTGTTCTATTGACATTTTTCCTGAGGCACAAGTACCGTTTGGGCGGATGTATACCCTCTCGGAACCAGAAAAGGAAGCATTGAAAGACTACCTTCAAGCCAATCTTAAGCATGGGCTTATTACTGAATCCAAGAGTCCTGCGGGAGCTTCATTGTTCTTTATTCCAAAGAAGGACAGCAAGGAATTAAGACCATGTATTGACTATAGAGGGCTGAATAAGATCACTTGCAAAGACCGCTACCCTCTTGCATGGATCCAAGACATTTTGGAAGCTGTCAGAGGGGCCACTATATTCACCAAATTGGACCTTAGAGGGGCGTATCATCAGATCAGAATTAAACCTGGTGACGAATGGAAAACCGCCTTTCGTACGCCATTTGGACATTACGAGTATCGAGTAATGCCCTTCGGGCTAGCTAATGCTCCTTCCATATTTCAACGCTTTGTCGACCACATATTCTCAGATCTTTTGTTACATTCTCTCATAGTCTATCTTCACGATATACTCATCTTTTCAAAAGAACCTCACGAACATGTTAAACATGTGACAGAAGTTTTGCGAAGATTACAAAAGAATCATCTTTTGCCAAGATCGAAAAGTGTTCTTTCCATCAATCCAGTATCCCTTATTTAGGTTTAATCCTTTCCTCAGAGGGAGCTGCAATGGATCCAGAAAGGTTAAGGCTATTATTGACTGGAAACCCCCTCATAATACAAAGATTTCTGGGGTTTTCAAATGTTTTACCGGAAATTCATTCCAAGATTCTCTGCAGTAATCAAACCCTTCACGACATTATTGCAAAAAGGGAAGAAATATTGTTGGAGCCCTGAAGCACAACATGCCTTTGAGACCCTCAAAACCACCTTTTCGACGACCCCTATCGTAAGGTTGCCAGACCAAAGTAGACCCTTCATACTGGAGACAGACACCTCATTTTCAGCTATAGGAGGTGTACTTAAACTGACATCATCCAATGGTATAGAACACCCAGTTGCCTATATGTCAAAAACCATCACTCCAGCCGAATGTAATTATACTGTACTGGAGAAGGAGCTATTAGCCATGAAGAAAGCATTTTCAGAATGGAGACATTTGCTACTAGGAGCTCGGCACCCCGTTCTAGTCAGAACAGACCACCGAAACCTAAAATCTCTACAAAACTTTGAATGTCAGAACTCACGCCAGTAACTGCTGAACCCATATGCATGCATTAGTAATGGCCGAACCCCAAACCCTCACCCATAATGATAAGCTCACAACTTGTTTCAAGTGTTGGCAATAAAAAGGCCGTAGGATTTTATTGTACGGATATGGGTTATGACAGTAACAATATCACATATCATGATGGTATCATACTTTTGGGCACCGGGTCCTGAGGTTACCCTCTCGGACCCATGCTGCCTTCTTGTATCCCACGACTTGTTGTGGGCACCGTACAGTGTCTTGTACTTCTTTTTGTTCTTCTCCCCTTGTGTAGGGTGGGTGGGTTCTGTGGTAAAGAAGCAAGAAGATTTGGAAGACACTGAGTAAACAGTGAACATCCTGTTTGCTTGGGTCCCGGTTCAGGTTCCACAAACAGATTGTTTTTACTCTGAGCATGCTGCTCTCATTTATAGGACCCAGGGAGGCCCTGGGTCTTTGTTGTGTATGTGGTGGGGGCCGCTGTTGTCGCAGCCCCCGGCCAGATAGCTGACTGTCTGACCCCCTGGTGGGGGCAGATCTTTGACCTGGGCCCTGCCTGATGGTTGTTTCCTTATGGCGCTTAGCACCTTGCTGTTTGGAGGAAGGGTGCGCTGACTGTTCGCACCTTGCCCTTCCGTGGCTTTTGTGCTGCCGAGACTGCGTGTCTCCGTAGCTGGGGGGGAGGAAAGGAGCAGGCGCAGGGGGCTGGGGCTGTCCCTCTCCCAGCTGCCGATGGTAACAGCAGTTACCCTGCCTCGCTTGTCGGATGCCCATGCAGCATTGCCCAGCTAGGTGGGCTCATTTTTTTTTCTTCCGATGACATGCTCATTACTTTTATCCCAGGAACTAGCAATCAGATCACGGATGCATTGTCACGTAGTCTATCTGAAGACAGATCTCTTTCTGCGAGTGAAAGGATGTTACCTCAGACGCCTTTCATTTACTACATCTCCTTCTTCTTCCAAGAGGTTAAGAAGAATAGCAAAAACGTCATTCCCGAAGAGATACAGCAATAGCAACTGGTACAAGAAAAGGAGCTTTGTTATAATTCAGGAAAATTGTACATACCATCCAAAGGACTACGGTCACATATCCTTCAACTTTGTCACGACCACAAAACAGCCGGGCATCGCGGACAGACAACCACTTACGAGTTAATCCATCAATATTTCTGGTGGACTCTTATGCACAAAGATATAAAAGATTACATAGCATCCTGTGCCATTTGTATCCAATCAAAAAGCCCTCATACTCGACCCATGGGGAAGCTAATGCAACTGTCATTGCCATCCCAGCCTTGGGAAAAAATATCCACGGATTTCATTACGGACCTACCTCCTTCTTCGCAATACACTACCATAATGGTGACAATAGATTCCATGACGAAGATGGCACACTTCATTCCCTTAACAAAACTACTTTCTTCAGCACAAAGGGCTTCCTGTTTTCTGCAAACTATTTTTCGTTTGCACGGATTACCCAAGAGTATTTTGTCAGATCGAGGACCACAATACATCTCAGCCTTCTGGAAATGTTTATGTCGCTCCTTGGGTATACAGCGGAATCTAACATCTGGCTATCATCCCCAATCTAATGGGCAAACAGAGAGACTCAACCAATCCTTGGAGCAATACCTCCGCTGTTTTGTGTCCGCATCCCAAGACAATTGGAGTACCCTGCTACCCTATGCAGAATTTGCATACAATAACGCATCTCATTCAACCATTCAATTGTCACCATTCTACTGTTCCTACGGATTCCATCCTTCTGTCTTCCCTACTAACATTCCTTCCTCTACAAAAATCCCTTCAGTGGAATCTTTGGTAAAAGAAATTCAAGAGAATCACATGAAGGCCATTTCCACCCTCAAAGATACCAGGGCCAAATCCAAGCTACAAGCGGACAGAAAACGTTCCCAGGAATCTAACTTTATACGTGCCAAAACATCTGCCCCCCCCCCCTCAACTCTCACCACGGTATTTTGGGCCTTTCCTAGTTCTCAAGGCAGTAGGACCTGTGGCCTATAAGATTCGACTACTCAAAACTTGGCATCGGATACATAACGTTTTCCATGTGTCTCAACTGAAGAAAGATGTTGTAGACCCTTTTCAAAGGCGGCAGAACACTCATCCTCCGCCGCAATTAACCTCTGATGGACCGGAATACGAAGTTGCTGCGATATGTGATTCTAGGTACTACAGAGGTTCTCTACAATACCTTAGTGATTGGAAAGGTTATGCTCCATCTGATTGTTCCTGGGAACCAGCTTCATCGGTACACGCTCCAAAACCCTTAAGCAAATTCCATCATATGCACCCGTTGAAAACGGTGCCGGTGCAATTACGAGTTATGCTCGCGGGTGCCGCACAGACCTGGCGGGCTGTCAGACACCGGCAAGCAGAACTCGTAATTCAGCGGCACGGTATGAACGGTGCTGGTGCCTTACCGGCACCGTTCATATCGTGTCCGCCAACATTATAATGAGGCCCATTGTCCTGTGAAGTGTCATGCAATGACTTTCCATGAGTGAGTGACAGACAGTCATGAGTGTTGCTTTGAATGGCACTGTAATGTAACAGGTGATGTCATGTCACACAATGTGCTATGACACTTCACATTGTGTGTGTTGGCTGGGCAACATATGTGCCCTGGCACAGTGTGACCACACAACTTAGTAGTACCTTGAGCCAGCTCTGAGTGATTTATACATACAACAGTGCACTGTGAAACTTGACATATTCAGCTACTACGAGTGTGCCATACTGTACCCACAATCAATCAAATGCAACACTCCACTGTACCAAACACACATACCACACCACTACAACATGATATGCAATGTCTGCAGGCCAGCACTTACTAGAGACGATATTGCCAGCACTGTCTGTCGAAGCATGGTCCTGGTCTATTGTGCATGTTTCACCCATTTGTATTTATATTTATTTGGGATTTATATAGCACATTAAGCCAAGGTGCTGTACAGAGAATTAAAACAGTACAACAAAAATGAATATTAATAAAAGCAGGCCGTCATGTCACCCAATGTGAAGCATATGGGACTTCAACGAGTCACAAAATAGAGAATAAACAGAAATGGAGCAAAGAGAATAAGGAAGAGCATTCCAGTGTAGAGGAGCCAAGAGAATGAAAGACTGAAAACACGATTGAGCATACAGAGGGCATGGAACTACCAGAAGAAATTGAGTAGAAGAACAAAGAGAACGAGGGTGAGAGTACAATTAAACCAAGGATGAGAGAAAGTCAGGTGCAAGACCATAGAGAGATTTGAAGACAAGACATGGAGACTTACATTTGAGTTGAGTTTGAAAAGATAGACAATAGAGAGTAAAAAGAGAAGAAGAAATAGAGTCATGAGAAGAGAGGAGACAAAGAAGATGAATAGAAGCATTAAGAACAGATTTCATAGGAGCAAGTCCAGTAAGTGAAGACCAAAGAGAGCTGTAGAGCAATAGAAAAGTTGTGAGAACATTAAAGAATATATTAACATTTTAGTAGCTTCAAAAGTCATAAATGGACTAGCTTTCAGAATATTATATAATCAAAAGTGACAGGCCTGTGGGGACAAGGAAATGTGGTGCCTAAAGGATAGGGAAGAATCAAAATAGAGTCGCAGATTACGAGCATTTTAGGAAATGAAAAGCAGAGATGGGGAAAAGAATTTAAGGAAGGAGATGTAGGGAAGGGAATAGTGTTAGCAAGAAAGAAAAGAACCTCAGTTTTGGCATCAATGAGTGCAAGATAATGAGCGGACATCCAAGACGTAATAACTAATAGACAAGTGGACAATCTATGGTGGACATCAGAGGAAAGAGACGAAAAAGACAGAAAAAGTGAAGTATCATCAGCAGAAAAATGGTGTGAAAGACCAAACAAAGAAATAACCTCAGCAAGAGGAGAGGTGTAAAGAGAAATAAAAAAGGACCCAAAACAGACCCTTGAGGAGCTCCATGGGCAAACGGCAGGGTCTCAAATGATGCTCCGGCCCAAGAAACTGAAAATGTCCTTTGGGACAGGTATGACCTGAACAGTAAGTATCAGTAAAGCCAAAGGATGAAAGAGAATCCAGCAGAAGAGAGTGATCAACAGTATCAAACACTCCGAAAGAGCTAACACAACAAGAAGAGATGATTGTTTAGAGTAGCGTTCTGTGAGTAAAGAATTCAGAACTGAAAGAAGAGCAGTTTCAATAGAATGTACATCCATAATGCCTCCCACCTTGCCATCTTCTGCTGCCTACTCAAAGTGATTGCCTGCTGCCTACCTGCACTGCGTTGGGAGTGCCTCTTGACACGTCATTGCCTGTGCTCCTGTGTCTGGCCCTGTCACCACCTCATCTGCCATGTCAGACTCCCACCTCTGCATCCCACCACCACTGCGCCACAGCCCATTTCCAGGACCATTTTGCCCAGCTACACCTACCTCAGGGGTTGCTATGTCTTGGCCATCTTCAATCTCACCAAGTCCCCCCGCCCATGACAGCGAGGCAGAGGGCTGCCAACTACACCTACAAATAAGTTGTCATCCTGGTGGATCTGGTCCTGAAGCACTATGATGATCTCTTCAACCCAGTAATGCAGGGGAGCAATGAAGGATGCAAGCAGGCCTGGGTGAACATCAATGCGGCCATCAAAGCAATGGGACAACCTCAAGTCCATTCCAAAATAAATAAATAAAATCCAGGACCCACACCAAGGCACTGCAAGCCTTCGAGGCCAGTGCCACTGTGGAGGTGCACTGTGCCGGCCGTTACAGGTTTTCCACCAACAATATGAGGATCCTGGCGAGGTTGTACCCAGAGTTAAATCCCCAGATCTGCAAGTGGAAACGGCGTCTGGATGCTGCTGGTGAGCAGCCATGTGGTTCACTGCTCTAAAGTGCGTGGGTGTTGTGCACGGGCGTGCATGATTGCAGTTACTCCCTTAAGTATGCAGCATGTGTGAAGAGAGGATCCCTGGAACGGCCCTCCTGTCCCCCATTCGCATGACAGCCCAAAGAATGAGAAATGAGAGATACCAATCTCTGTTTGACCCGCCCCCAGGAGGGCAGTACATTGTCAATATGTGAGCAGATATTCTCTTAGACAACCGTTCAAACCCTATCAAGCTGACATCTTCCCGGACACAGGTGCCACATCACTGGAGCAGGTTGACTAATGATAAATATCCAGCTGTGCTTATGTCATTAGTGACACCACAATGTAGTAAAGTTAGCCACGAAGCAAACTCACAACCCTGCACAAAGTTACACACACGAAGAACATACATATACAGCTCCTTAGATCGAGGACAGATACATGTACACACTGTTAGAGGTTTTTATTTGTTTTCCTTTCATTAGCCAAATGCAGAAATGCAAGAAAGCAAGAGTCACACAACAAAAGCTTGCACTTATTGCAACTAACCATATGGATCTTCAGGAACAGAAAATAGATCTGGAAGATCTGAATACTACTATAATAACCTCAACAGAAAGCAATACAACATATATACAGAGAGAAACCATAGAATGATTGTAGTGAAATTGCACAAAGCTAAAGGCCTCAGAATGAGGAACAAAGAGATGAAGATTTTGCAGCACAAAGCAAATGGCCAGTGATCACAGCCAAGGAAAAGGGTGGGTGGAACATTCCTGACTACAGAGTCAAGGAGCCACCTGCAAAATAACAGAATACATCCTCACTAATTGCAGACCGAAAAGCTCAGTTTTCAGGTCCTCACCCACGTGACTATGCCAAGCAGAACAATAGCCCTTTACCCATTGTGTGAAGAGAAGCTGTTCCCAGTGAAGCAGTCAAGAACTGATACATGTGTTGCCCAACAACCATTACAATCTGCAGACACTCTCTCAGGCTAGGTGGATATACCAGTGGCAACAATTGGGACACACAGTCTTTCTCATTACCATGAGAAGGTACACTGAGCGCTGGGAACTATCCCAGGCCTGAGGAGACCCGCTGCAGCCAATCAGGGAGTACAAATCCTGGGGTGGAGGGTAATGGGCAATGGCCAGTGGTACTCCTGTGACCCAGCACCAATACAATAGATAGTTTTTGGGGAAGTCTCAGGCGAAGTCATCTGACATGGAAGGACCAGTTAGCTAACCCATATAGGTGCCTTCTATAGATATTACCACCCCAGCCACCCAATAGAATGGGCTTGTAGGTTTTTTGGGGAAAGATCAGATGTTGTGATGTAATTTGGTGACAAAAGCCTGTGACACTGACCCAGGAGCTGTGCTTGCTGAAGATTATGGTTTCGTCTATGATCCCTGTCTGTTATGGAAAATAAAGGACAGTTCTAACTTGCCCTTGGCTGAGTCCTCCGTCATTGCCGGGTGAGGGTTTGTTGGGCCTGGGGCACTCTGCTGAATGGTGACTGTGTAGTGTTCCACAGCAGTATGCAGTCCCCAGACAATGCTCACCATGTGTGATGTCAGACATCTGTTGATTGGACATGTGCTGGTATGTACAGTGTTTGTAGTTGTACAGTTGTACCCACTGTGCACAGTAATGTTACTTGATGGTTAGATGTGTTTGGACAGGAACAGTGCCAGATTATGATATTGTGCCCATATGAGGGGCATGCATGATGGACATATTGTTGTGTGGTCCATTACAAAGTGTAGTCATCCACTCTCAATGTCTGGAGGTGTCACATATGTATGAATGTTGTTGATTGTCATGTTGGAGCTTTGACCTTTCAGAGACATTGATGTTTTCTGTCATCCCGCTGCATGTGAATTCTGAGTTGATGTGTGAGCATGCCATGTGCATTTGCTTGGAGCTACAGCATACTCTCGGGTAGGTGTGCAATTTATGCATGCTTACAGGTCATGCTGCCAGGAAGGCACATTGCTTGATGTAATTGTGTGGACAGATGCCCAAACAGGTGTTTGCGTGAGCTTGCAGTGCGTAGTACAATCATGAGTATCCACTGAGATCCAGCATTCCACTGGGTGTCTTGCCACCAATGTGTTCCCAGCAGTACCCTGGTCCACCTGTGCTTCCATGCATTCTGTGGTTGGCCAACCAACCAGTAGACTCCCTGCCCAACCCAGTGCACCTGTGCCATGACTCGTGTGGCAACTATGAAGAATCCTACTGATCCATCACTGAAACCCTGCCTAAGGTCTCCTCCCATGTGGCCAGGGAAAGGCAGACATTTCCTGATCCTGACCTTGGTGTGGTGTACTGCAGGATGATCACCTGGGAGGAGACCAGGGTGTTGAGGAGATCTCATGGGATGAGACACTGTATGTGTCCCTTAAAAGGAAAAACCTTTTAAAGTTACCAGAACAGGTAATGGTCTATTGTCATTATCATATATCTGGACCACATATTAGATCTGTATCTCTGAATGCAAATGCCTTTAAACCTGAACAGACCTTAATAACAGAAAGACCATGCAAGGTATTTCAGGATACAAACCCTCCCTACTCCCAAAGGTATCATGAAAAGGAAATCAGAACTAATGCCTTAAACAGGCTGTATTGCTCTATAGCAATGCTTTCTAATGGTTACTCTTTAAATGATTATAAGGGAAATAAATCTACCCTTAAAACCAAAAGATTATTTAAAAGAACTAACTTTGTTGTTGGGGACTACGAGTCCCATAATTCCATGAGTACTGGGATCAGTAAGAGGGCTGAAGAGGTATGCTGTGGTAGTAGTAAGGCAATTAAGCCTAACAGCTCACACCTGAAGGAATCTGAGAAGCATAAAAGGCCCCCTCAGGTGAAAGCAAAGGCAGAAGGAGAGAGAAGGAGCTGGAACTGTAGCTGCAGTTTGTGCGGTAAAAGAAGTAGATAGCAGAAGACACAGTGCTGGCAATCCAGGCAGAAGTGGGAAAACCAATTAGGACTCTGAAACATTGATACATCAGAGTCCACCTGCTTGTTCTGTGAGGGTCATGTTCCCCGAAAATCTGAGTTGCAGAGGCTGCACAGCAGAAGGCATGCAAGAAGGCTGCCTTTCCCCATGTGAGCCTAATAGTGGAGATTGCCGTACCAGAAGTGTGTTCGAGACTGAGGCGAGGAGCAAGAGAGGCTCCTTTATCGAGTTGACGGACCAGAAACACCTTCAGCAAGGAAGGATATGGATCCCAGTTAAGCCAGAAGCAGTAGAAGTTGTGCCAGAAGCCATGGAAGTTGTATAATCTGTGGAACAAGGATGACAGAAGAACTGCAGGCAACAGTATCCAGCTTAACATTCCTTGTGTATAAGCAGATGCAAGCTGAAGTCGCTTGTTGAACTTTTAATAATGGGACAATGGAAAAGTAGCAGTCGCGTGTGTTTGGCAATCTCTGTTTCACTCGCGTGAAGAGCAAACGCTGCACAAAGCCATTGTTAAACATTTTAAACTTTATAAGCCTTATGAAGAAGTGGTTGTATGTGCCTAATTTTGCTTTCCCAAAGGAGAGTGAACTTTACATCTTCATTCACACAAACAACAATTGTTCATAAAAGAAGCCAAGTGTTCATATGTTGTATTCACAGTGGAGAGAGAGGAAGCATTGTCCAAGCCAAGAGTATTTCCATATTGAGACTGCAAGCAGCCTTTCTTAAAGCCAGAAAAAACATCTAATCAATACTGTGAGTACAATAGAAATGTAGCCTTGCCTAAGATACAAGTATGCAAGAATACCAAAAGACTGGCACCAAGGCTTCTGGGTAATTATTTATCTAACAGTTGTTAGAGAGATGAAGGCAAAGTTGGGGATGGGAAGCTTGCTTCTCATAAATGTATATTTGAAGTTGACACATCCTATATTGCCAAAGACAGTCAGAGAAAGAGAGGAGTGGCTCATAAAGGCAAACTTAGGTTGTTGTGGCAGACAGATAAGAGAGGCAAAGAGACTGCCCCTTTTGAAGAGAGATATTCAGAGGAAGAGTGCCTTGCCTAATTTGAAGGTGTTGAAGTATCTTGAAGAAATCTTGTCAGAACCAAAACCTATTCTGAGTCACAAAGTACTGAAGCTGTGGTTGTATCACAAAGTACTGAAGCTGTTAATATATCTGGTTGTCAGTATATGCAAGACTTCCATAGCATAAGTAGATTGGAGTACTATGAGACAAAGAAGAATGTCCTCATGGTAAACTGAAGTTGAAGTGCAGTTGTTGAAGCAGAAGTAGTGGCACTGCGAAGTCATCCTGACAAAGATATCTATTGACAATCTAAATCTTGTCAAGGGAGACATTATAACTGTTTACCAAGAACTGTGTTTCACTAACATTTGCAGAAGCTGTGGTTCCTTTGAATTGTGATAATTCTTCTTGAACAACTGAAAGTGGGGAAAAGCATAGGGGACAGGAATAAGGTTGATGCTACTGTAGTGAAGTAGAAAGTCTTATCACCAAGAGGAGAAGCTTTGTTCTGGTTGGAACTTTGGCTAACAAAACTTTATTTTGACATTCAAACATCAAGATCTGAACTGAGACTGTTCTACGTACAGGAGTTTCCTTGTTACTTTGTGCTGAACATTGGAGCTATACTTTCTTTGAATCCTGGGGATGGGTGTTCATCCATGTTGCTAAAAGGTTATCATGGAACTGTACAAACAAATGTTGATGTAATTGAAATGCCATATATTTTCTTTATGTTTGATGTTTAAGTGTGAGGGCCAGACGTCCCATGTTAGAGTGTTCCCCTTACTTTTTTTAGGCATGGAAATTCTTGTTAGAGTAGGGATAGTGCAGCGTTTAGTGTTGATTTATCATTTTAGTAAAATGGCAAATGTTGAACAAACATATAAAGGTTGCCCACCTCGCATTGCTGACCCCTCACAAAACCTACAGACAAGAATTCCCTCTTACATTACTCCAGTTTTCATCCCGAGGGTCTTAAACAAAACGTACCTTACTGGCAATTCCTCTGTATGCGAAGGAACTGTACCAATAAAGAGGATTTTCTAGACCATGCAACTAAGTCGTCTACAGAGGTTATCCGAAAAAGTTGGTAAGACAAAACATGAAAAGGGCCTTGAACACACACAGAGAGGTGTGTTTAACCACGAACGTGAAGCCAACGAGAAATCAACTGATATACGTCTCCACCTACTCCCCTATAAGTAAGGCTATATAAAAGAGCATTAACAAGAAATGGCATCTGATCAGACAACCGGCATATGATTTTAAAAAAAAACAATGTTTGCTTTTAAGCAGAACATGAATTTAAGGCAAAAGCTTGTACACACATATGTAGACAAGGATAGGGATCAGACAGTAAGGAATCAGTGGGGCTTGCCACCAATTTCGGGCCATTATAAATGCAGGAACTGCGCAGCGTGCCCATACACAGAGACTAGGCATGTCTTTGAACATGGTAAGCCTAAGTGGCAACTAAAAGAGCATACCAACTGCCTGACAAAGAATGCAGTATACATTATTTTATGTCCATGTCCCTTGATTTATGTGAGCAAAACTACAAGGCAGATCCGACAGAGCATCTCGGAGCACAGGTCCTGTGTGAAGAACAAGGTACAAGATAAACCTCTTGTGGAGCATTTTACGAGAACTGGACACACTGAAAGAAACATTAAATGGTTTGTTCTACATACAATAAGGGCTGCATCACGGGGTGGCAACATGAGCACCATGTTACATAGGCTGGAACAGCGTTGGATATACTCTCTTGATTTGGTCAGACAGGGTATGAATGTGGACGTAGAGTGGAATAAACTGTTATAAACATTGTACATCAGGGTTTGATTGTTGGTCCTACGGCACACTGGAGACTGCATTTACTGACACTCCAAAGAGGTGGACAGCACAATTGTAAATAGCCTATAGATAACTCAGTCTGCTCACACATGCAAGTGAGCGATGTGAATTGGATGCTGTTTTGGACCAATTATATCAACTTGAAAATCACGATCATAACCAATTTAAATCAGCATTTCCATATGGGGTGTAGCCGTGCCAGTGTTCCATTTTATTAAACACATATGATCATGCACGAACAGATGGATTGTTTGGCTGTGTTTGGTGGAATACATAAGTGGTTAATCCCATTTCTTCTTCCATGAATGGGTCATGACGCTCTGTTTCAGAGTCGTATATTGGCGCCATGTTGTCTGTCCACATACAGTAGGCAGCCAGAATAAAGACACGCAGCACAGTGTCTTCAGGTAAGAAATGGATTACCTTGACAATATCAACTCTAGCCGGTCAATACTGTAAAAGCAAAAGGAAATATCGAGGCTGATTACCCCAAAAGGAATTACACCAAACGCGGGTTTACAAAGATACACAGATCTTTATTTTATAACTGAACAGTTTTCAAAGAAACAAAGTATCAGATAGCTATCAGGCCCTCAGTACATCACAGCGAATACCAGCCCTTTCGGTGTGAGAAGTGAGTGGGGCTGTACATCAGAACATTCACTCTTTTATACAATTTTGCAACATGATGTCCAGCCCATTTACAGGTTAACCATTTCTCAGGCTAGGGGTTCATGCCGAGTTTGCTTCTAATTTATTCATCTATAGGCAAATGGATTATTCCTAGTATATTCACAAATAGGTCACAATGGCAACAGTGTATTCTTTGGATTTAACATTAAGCCTTTGTACATGTTTTATATAATATAGTCAAACAAGTGTCCACATTCAGTATTTAAACAACATTGTGCTTAATATATGCTCGCGGATCAGTATCGTTGGCACAGGTAATCCTTGATCTACAGGTCAACGAAGGACAAGGTCTCATTACATGTCCCTAACATTTGGTCTACGGGCAGTTTAAGCATTAACTTGCATGTAGAGGTCAAGATGGCCATGCTACAAACAGAAAACACTGTCCACCATTTTAGAACACAGGGTGACTTTCGAGTGAGAATCAAAATGGCGGATGAACCTAAAATGGCGGCTAAATCGGTCTAAGGTCAGAACTTCCCCATGCAGATTTCTTCACAGAGCGACTGGGCTTAGGCCAATATATGCAATAAAGGAGGCACAACATGATATCTCGTTTAACAATAAAGCTGACCGTGGCATTGGTAAGCGTGTTTCAGACGGGATCGCGATGTTAAATGCCACAATGTTTATTCAGCGGACCGCGGACAAGAAAAACGTGTCGGTTTTCATCCCGACTGACTAGCAAAGGGATGGTTCTTCTTTTAAGTGCACTGGGTTGTACGGAATAATAATGGGTTTACAGAGTAGAGGACCCCCGTACACACAAGCTATTGTAATATGAATTGTATTGTTGGGTGTCCTGACCCACGTTTGAGCTATCACGCTGCAACATTTGGTGCTGTGGGCTTAGAAAATCCAAGATGGCCAAAAAGCCCACATGTGCGCCAGAATCCAGGAGAACCACGCAGTTTGTGCGCACACCAAAATGGTTGCCTAACTTGCCACCCACCAGTGCGAGCATGATGGCCCAGGGTGCCATGAGTGGAATGGGTGCCAAAGGTAAAACAGCAGCGCCTGTTAGCTCAAAAAAAAAAACGCTTTAAAATTACCTTTGGTTTCTCTGAATGCCAGCTCAAAATGCCTATTTTCAAACATTGCAACACATCCAAAAATCTCACTGAACACCAGCAGACATCTGGCAGAATGAAGTTTGGTGTGCCTACCATATCTGGGAAGATGAAGAGCCCAAAATAATGTTGATAACAAGACTAGCTGAGTGCTAAACTGAACTGAAAGTCACTAAAATCGAAATATTTAGAATAAATGAGTGACCTACTTTTGAGTGTCACATAGTTTGTCACTGTTGAAATGTCATAGTTTTGAACTTAGAATCAGCATTCTAGCTGCATGTGTAAAAATTGTAAGTTTGATTTAAACTGGGAACCCAAAATGACATGTAGATAAAAACTGGCTTAAAGAGATTCCAATTCTGCCTGACATCTATCTCCACAGGAGTTGAAACTTGATCAGCAGGTTCCCAGGCCTGGCTCCTTTCTGTTGCTCCTGCCAAAAGGAGGTCACACACTCTCGGATTGAATTACCTGGGGACTGCAGGAAACTAAACAAAGGGCCCAGGCAGATAGTTTATTGGGGGGGTCGTAAATGGCTTCCTTTTGAACAAAGCCCTTCCTTGACTCAGGCAGATGGTTGATTGGGGGGGTCGTAAAGTGGCTTCCTCTTGGCAGAAACGGGGAGGGGCAGCCCCCTCTGAGGACAGGCTGAGCTTAAAGAAAGTGGATAGACTGGTTTCTCCACCATGTGACCTGGGAATACACACCCCTGTTGGCCAGAATATGATTTTAAGAAAGATGTATAACTCATGGTGCGGACTTGTCAAAATTATCTAAATGATACCATAATTCTTGCCCACATTTTAAGAGGTTTTAGGACCCGGTGGTATGATCTGGGGGTTTACGAGCGGAAAAGAGGCTGTTACTCTAAATGTATGCATGTTAAAAATCTGACACTTCCTTATCTAAATGCCCACATGCCTTGCACACAATTGTATAAATTTGGAGAAAAATCTGATATGGGGAAAGCTACTAAAAAGCGCAAAAAGTTGCCATTTCTTTACCCAAGCTCCTAGAAACGCCAGGGTCAGAACAGTGCCTCCCATCAGTAATGCATGATGTGTGTATGCAATGACAAACAACTGTGTATCTGTGGAATATGTATTTGGGTAAAATATAGATTTGTGTGCAATTTGACAGGGGAGTGTCCTTTCTGCAGGCCATAAAACAACATCACCATGACTCACATTTCCTTTCCCCCATCAAGGAAGAGAGAAAAGCTTGACCAATGATCAGTTGAGAGAGGGGCTGGCTTAGTGATGCTGCGCACACACCCACTTTCAAAAGACATAAAAAGACATAAAAAGAGCCACTGGAAGCTAGAGAGGACATTCAAATCCAGTTGCTGCAGAGCGTTTTTGCCGGACCACACAACATCCAGAAGATACCAGTTCCAGACGGACTCCAGCTACATACTCCAGAACCTAGAACTCATAATTTAGAACCTAAATCAGAGGCCTAAAACCACAAGCTGAGTTCTCTGCAGCAGGCCTCAAATCATTGCATGCTACTCACAGCCGGGTGAGCTGCTTGAATCCCTTGCCAAGAACTTTTGCCAGGACCAGTGCAGAGATACAGGAGCTGTGCAGAGACCACTGTATCCGGACAGACCAGACCAGTGCCAGACCAGACCAGACCGTGCAGAACCGTAGACCCAGAGACCAGATCGCTGTGAAGTGCCGCTAGCCTGATTGATCAGATCCGTGACGAGGTCCAGTCCTTCCAAAATATATTGTGAGTACTTAGGTCAGATTGTGACAGAAATAAGCTCTTAGTTTAAAATAATCTAATCCAAACTATTTTAATCTAACCAGAACTGCCTCCTAGAAGTTGTCACTTGTCATTTTGTAAAGCTGCACCACTGTCACTTGTCAATTCTGCAGCTGCATAGCTGTCACTTGTCAATTTGAGTTACTTTAAATCCGAAAAACGACCCTTACAAAATCGTTCATATCTCTGGAACCGTTCGTCCTAGGAACTTGGTTTAACTTTCCTCTGAAAGCTTAGGATCTCAGCTTTCCAACGAACTCAAAACCGACTTGTCCTTATACTTTTGCCGTAATCGCTATTCACGCACTCGCGAATTTTACCGCGATTTGCGATTTGGTTAAAAATCCAGCCACGTGTAACCATCAGCAGTCATTTCTTTCCTTGCTAAAAATTCGTTTGCCTCTTAATCACCATCTCTGAATCATTGCTAAAGTGAGCCTGAGCTCATCTCAAGTATCTCTCACTCACCCTGAACCTCCTAAAGGGAATTAAAAGCATTTTCAGCATATTTCTCACTTCACTGCCACCACATTCGAAGCACTTGGGCCTGTGTTTTAAAACTCATACCTGTTTCCTCTAAGCTTGCTGGGGGGGAACTGAATTTCGTACTGTATTTGATTGCATCCCTGAGAACTGTGTGTGTTACTTCCATCTCCTTCCATTTCTTACATTGCATAGGGGAGGGGGGTGAATTGCCAGAGAAAAGGTGATTATCTTATATTTTGCTAAAATCATATCAACTATTTATGTACTGCATTTTATTCCTCATTGCTTTTCCCTTGAAATCATAAAAGTATTTTTGCTACTTTATCCATCCTATACTAACTCCTCATTGATTGTAAAGAAGTGTGCTAGTGCCAGATTACCCATTGTTGATCAACATCATATGTCTAAGTGTACTATCAGATATTAATTTATTATAAAGTGTGATATATATATATTGTTTAAATTCTCAAATAAACCTTTTAAACTTGCAAAACAGAACTACTTCTTGGCTCAGTGGGGTCAGGGGGATTCTAAGAGAGGGGTGTTATATAGGGGTAGTCATCCAGAACTCATGAACTAGACATAAAGATATATCAATAAGGGTTTCCATTCAGTATCCCAGACTAGGCATTGACTTAGCTGTAGTGTTGAATTGAATCTTCTTACAAATTGGGGGCTCGTAGCCGGGGATTCCGGATTAGATCTATCACTTGTGCAGATTAATACAGTGTGCTAACTGACAAGGTACATACATCCGGTCGTATCACCACGCTGTGTTACGCTGTAAAGCACTCCTCAAAAGGACGCTCTAAGGGAAAGGTCTGTCTTGCAAAAATAAAATACAAACTTCTGTAAGTCAGGAAGGAACTCAAATTCCAGAATGACGACCTTGGTAGATATGAAAATAGCCAGAGAGCACTTCTTACATAAGCTATTTGTGAGAGGTGAGTGGACTCATCAGGACCAAACGGTCTGGCTGCAGGCAATCGCGCAACAGGTCACTGAAACAGAGTCACATACATGGAGAGACCAGGGTCCATTACATGTGGCCCTGAGTGAATTATACATGGCTCCTAAAGTTAAAGATGAACACGACAAGATGGTTAGGATAGCGGCATATTTGTATCTATATATGGGAGCCATGCAGGACAAATGTGCTGAAGGCCAAGATCTGGCAAGTAGGCAACAGATGGCATTAGAAAAGGCCCAGTCTGACCTGGTCTCTTCTGAGCAGAGGCTGCAGAGGAGCCAGGAGTCAGAAAATGATAGTAGGCAGTATATCATTAAAATAAAAGAGGACATGGATAGACTGCAACAGGAAAAGGCGGACCAGGATACCAGAATTCTGGCTTTGCAGAAGGAGCACCAAGACAGTCTGGACTCCTTACTGCAGAGCCAGAAAAAGCTGGAGCAACAGATCAATTTCAACAGGGCATGCACAGAGCAGGTAGCCACCCTGCAAATCCAACTAGACAGAGAGAAAGAGGAAAGCAATAAATTGATTTTGAAAGACCTGGATACCCAGGCAGAGTTTGATGAAGAACACCAGAAAGCTGGTGCCTTCCGAAGGCAAAGGGACGACCTGGCGGCACAGATGCAGACTCTTAGTCAGGAAAGGGATACCTTAGGCCAGGAAGTCTGCCACTTAAAAAGGAAAATGGAAGAAAATCACCTGGCCCTCCAGGGACTGGGTGATCTCCAAAAAGAACACCAGAACTTGTTAGAGCACACCAGGAGGGTGGAGGATGCTCTGGCAAGAAAAGAGCAGGCCAATAGGGACACAGCTCAGGAGGTAACCCTCCTGCAGCAGAGACTGGCCCAGTACTCCAGGACCAATCAGGAGGCACAGGGAGAAAATGAGGCTCTCTGTCAGCACAATGATAGGCTCCAGCAACAGGTAGCGATGCAGGAGAGACTGATAGAGTCTAGTAAGGCCTTAACTGAGGAACTGAAAGCGCAGGCTCTTGCATTGCCACAGGGAGCAGGGGTGGATAGAGATGAGGTTCGCTGGGAGAGGGACACTCCTGAGCATAACCTCAGGAGCCCTAGTACCAGAGGCCTTCATATCTCTCAGTCCCTGGACTCTGCCAACCCCATGTCCCCTGGCGCACATGAGCACCGGGCCACAGGGATGGCAGATTACTATCCAACCAGAAGTATGGGGCTCATAGGCCAGTACCTCCCAGGAATGGAGGGGCGGGCATCCGGGTATGGGCACCCAAGCACAGTGCAATTTAGTGGGGAACCCCAGGAGAGTAGGCCCATTAAGGGCATCCTGAAAACTTCTGCCCAGTTAGGTCAGTGGGGGGGGTACCCATCAAATCCTGGAGGCAAGTAGGAATCTGAAGACTCCTCTGAACGGCGCAGGACACAGGAGACCAGGTCCCCACATTCTGCCAGCCATTCCCAGGCTCGCAGAATCCGGGAAAACCTGGAAGATCAGACAGGAAACTCTGGGAGCAGTGCCTCTGAGTCAGAGGATGAATGGACCAGGGTTACCCGAACTAAAAAGGCCAATAAGGCAAAAAGGGCCTTGCTTAAGGACCCATTGAAGCAAATAAAGGCAATAAGGAGGGTTATCACGCCTTATCATAAGAACGCCAAGTATTCTGTTTGGGAGCACTTAGAGCTGTTTGAGCAAATGATGGAGACTTTGCATTTGAAGGACAGCCAAAGCTGTATTCAATATGTAAAGTGGACCTTCTCACCAGAGTACTCCAGTTTCTTTGCGGGGCTGGAGGACCAAAATCATTCAAGGTGGTTCACATACAGGGCGGCCATCTTGAAACATTTTTCTGTGCACAGAAATCCCCAAGAGGCTCGCAAGGCAGCCTACAATTTGCAATGTGGGGAGGATCAGGCCCCACAAGAGTTTGTGCAAGAATTAAAGCGTGCTTTTGCACAGACCACCAGAAGGGTGCGCACAGACAGCAAAGAGTTTGTCAATACATTTTTCCATGCTCTCCCTAAATATATAATGACCCAGCTCGTGAGAGATTTTCATGAGAAAAGATCTTTAGACTGGGTCATTGAACAGGCTACCCGGATCTATGAGGTGCAGAAGCCTATCGAAAATAAAAATAACGCGCCGAAAAACCCCAAAACCAACAGCAACCCTGCTGCTGCCAAGGTGGCAGAGGTAAAGGTTGCTCCCGTTTTAGATTTGAAGATGGGGGGGCCTAAAAACCTGCCTGCACCAAATAATTCACAGCCCAGAAGGCCCTCGGGCCAGTCACAGACAGGGAGTCGAGGAGGTAGTCCCACAAATGGGGTCCCCCGCTCACCTGACTATGTAAGTCCCCGCTACAAGGGAAACTGACCAGTCCTGGGTTATGTGAGGACTCATCCAGCCCAAGGGGGAGCGATCCGGCCAAGCACCTAACCCACGGAACTTCCCTCCCAAATTCCCACAAGAGTGCAGAAATTCTCCAAATCCTGGGCAGAACTTTTTCCCCAGGTATCCACCCAATTTCCAGCCCCAAAATCATCCATCCTTCTTTCCCCAATTCCCTGAGCCCAGACAACCTAATCCGGGAAAGGGGAGGCCAAGGGTGGAGGGGTACCAAAATCTTCCCAACCAGGGGTACTACCAGAGAAGGGATAGCTACCCTTCCCGGGATCAGCCCAGGGGTGAAAATAGAGCCCCGTATCAGCCTGAGCGGGTTTCACAACTTGAGCGCCAGGTCCAAAATATGGCATGGGATCTGGGTCACATACTGAGGGCTCAACAGAACCCTCAGATGAGCATGCCACCGCAGAATGCCCCAAACTCTGGACCTGGTGCTCCAGAACAATGACGGGGGCAGCACCCCGATAACCCACCGGCTCCCAGGGAGGAGGCACAAGGGGAAGGAGGGTGTAAAGCGTTGGAGGAAGCTCCCTTCCCAACTTGTAAACAGCCCCTCGAAAACCAGGAACCGGAAACAAAATCTCCTGACCCTGAAAGCCTGCCTCCCAAGGAGCAGAGGGGGGGTAGGAGAAACAAAGGACCCAAACAGACCCACTTTGTGGAGGAGGTACAGGTCTTCCAATTTGAGGGAGAGGGATCCTCAGAGGATCCTGGGGAAAGGATCTTCTCCTTTAGAGATGGAGGAACTCCTCCCAAGGAAAAATGGGTCCCAAGGGATGCCAATTCAGACTGGGTAGATGTGGAGACTGAGCTACCGCCGCCCATCATCTCATCCCAGAATCGACAATACCAAAATCCTGTGGGTCAAACCCATCCTGAGGACTCCCTCCAAAAAGGGGGGGTGGCCCAGAACCCGAAACCATCTCCAGTTGCCAACTTTTTCTTTCAGATTCCCCAGGCTCTCCACAGAATTCTGCCCAAATCTCTTCGCTAGCAATGTCCAAAACCAGAAAGTTAGCCCACCAGTTGTCCAAAAATGTGCATTATCTGTGCCCCCTTGAGGAGAAGGAGGTAAGATACTATGCCCCGGTACAAGTACAGGGGCAGGGTACAATTCTGGCACTGGTGGACACTGGATCCCAAGCTACCCTTCTGTCCAAAAGGGCCTTTGAGGAACTAAATGCCGGAAGGGGGGAGAATTACCGTATTCCTCTCACCTCTCTTCCTGGACAACTGCAGAACTTTGACGGGAAGGAAATTCCTGTCGAGGGGACTGCGGATTTGGACATCAAAATTGGGCGACACAAGGTGAAACACCCGGTCATAGTAGTGACTCCAGAGGGCACCCCTTGTTTACTAGGGAATGACCTCCTGAGAAGGTTGTCACCCCTAATAGATTGTGTAAACAAGGTCCTCTGGACCCAGACTAGCCGACCAATAAAATTAAAACAGAGTGTCAACCATTTTAGTTTAAACGGCACCTGCCACATGGTTGAACAAAAATCTGACCAAGTAGAATTTCACTTCCAGAACAACCACACTCCAGACGTGACAGTAATAGCAGTAGGACAACAGACTGGTGATGGGGGGTCCTCTCTATTTCTGAAAATCAACCTTCCTTCCAGTTTGAGGTGGGATTCCATACTGGAAGGAAACACCCTGAAATTCTTTACTAATCCACAATCAGAAACTCCCACTCCTATAGTCCAGGAAGATGTGAAATCAGCTCCGAGCCTGGCTGATATTCAGCAAATTGGAGAGCAGTTGTTCATCCCTATTCAGTTAAATGATGGGAAGGACTCTGATCTCGCTCGAGTGTGTGTGAACAACGGTAAGAGCTTCATCAGCGAAGCCATGTTCCGCCAACTCCCAAAATATCCAGCCATTCCCACATTCAAACTGATAGACAAATGGGAAATGGACCTGGAAGCACCTAATTCCAAACATCTCCTGCCAAGCGGGTGTATGCTCAAAATCTCCATTGGCAACAAGAGCATAGTCCATAATTGTTGGGTCGTGCGAGACGTCACTGCCGCCTTTTACTTAGGCAGTGACATTCTCAATCGCTTTGCCATTAGTTTGGACCTAATAAACTTCAAAGCTTGGTCCCGATTAGCGGATAATCCCATGGGTTTTGATGATCCAGAAAAAGCATTTAGGTCAGCTCAATTGCTACCTTATGCAGTTGAAATTCAGATTAAAGAGGAAGTCACCATCCCAGAAAGGACCCGACAATTCTCCCTGGGAGTGAAAGTTAAAGAGGACAAAAATTGAAAAACCCTGATGCTTATATCCATCTAAATGCTTCTCTCCAACAGCAAGGGTTAGGGGTAAACTCAACACCATTAGTCAACATAGAACATGACACCATTCCAATAGAGGTGGATAACAGAGACTTAAAGAGTATTACTCTAGCCGCAGGCACCATTATTGGAATGGCGATTGATGACCAACATTTCTCCATTGATTTAGGAAATGAACTGTTAGGACCAATCCCCAAGGACTGTTTTGACAGTGACAGTGAGGACAATACAACACCAGACAGGATTTTCACCCGGCATGGGGGGAACTTCCTGGTGTACACTTCTTGCCCTTATGGTAAGGAAGATGTGACTTGTGACTTCAGGAGGGATGAGGTGATTTTCCAGGTCCATGAGGGCTGCCTTTCCCACCTGAAGCCTCCAGTCCAAATCAGCACTCTGACCAGGGACTTCTCCACCCAGCTGGAGGAGGACGCTGAGATAGCCAAACCAGAAGTCTTTCCAGGCTTCAGGCAGATGGTGGAAGAGAGAGTCAACCTAGCTGATGCCTGTGTGACTCTGGAACAGAAGCAAAAGTTGAAACAAGTTTTCTTGGATTTCCAAGATCTCTTTGCGGTAGACTCATATGACTGTGGTCGCACCGACATCCACACCACAACAATTCCCACGGACCCTGGAATGACTCCAGTGTTTGTGAAGCAATATCGCTTGCCTCTCGCATCCATGGAGTACCTTACTGAAATAATTAAGAACCTAGAGTCCCGGGGAATAATCCGTCCAGTCCACAGCACTTTCAATAATCCGGTGCTGGGAATATTGAAGCCAAACAGCCAGTGGAGACTCTGCGCCGACCTTAGGGAGCTCAACAAACGGGTCCATACTTCCCGATGGCCTCTGCCCTACATTGACCAAGGGCTGGCCCAGATTCAGGGGTCACAGGTATTCACAGCAATAGACCTGACCAATGGATACTGGACCGTGCCTGTCAGTAGGGAGGACCAATACAAACTGGCTTTTACCTTTGGGGGCCAGCAGTACACATGGACCCGGACTCCCTTCGGATACCTCAACTCCGGCAATGAATTCAACATTTTCCTACATGAGGCCATGCCCGACCTGGGTGCGAGGGGTAACCTGGCTTATGTAGATGATGTCCTCATCAAAAGTTCATCTGTGGAGGAACACATAGCGGAGATCCGTTATGTTCTGACACAGTTGAGGGCCGCCGGAGCAAAACTTTCCTTTCAGAAAGCACAGTGGTGTAGAACCCGTGTTAATTTCTTGTGGCATGAGATTACTCCTCAGGGTCTCTGTCCCCAAGAAAAGAAAGTGGAAGCACTCCAGAAACTGAAAGACCCCACAACTCTGCGGGAACTAAGGAGCCTCCTTGGACTGACTAATTACAGCAGAAAGTTCATTGAAGGCTACGCAGAGATCACTAGACCCCTGATTCATCTCTTGAAGTGGGGGGTCAAGTGGGAATGGGGTCCAGAACAATTCGAGGTGGTAAGACAACTCAAAAGAAGCCTCTCCCAAGCGCCTTGCCTAGCTTACCCTGTCAGAAACAAGGAGTTCTTCCTGGAGACGGGGTTCTCTAATATGTGCTTGACGGCAGTATTATACCAAAAGCATGACAAGGTCAATAAAGTAATCTCCTATGCGAGCAAAACTTTATCCTCTGTGGAGGAAAAATTCAACGATTGTGAGAAGGCACTCCTGGCAACGGTGTGGGCATTGAAGAATTACCGCCTATTTATCCAGGGGGAACACATCATAATGGAGACTCCACACCAGCCTCTGCAATATCTCCAAAGTGACAGAATCCAGGCCGGAAATGTGAGTAATTCCCAAATTACTTCCTGGATTCTGTCAATGCAAGGCTTTCCTGTGGAGGTCAGATATGGCCAAAACAAGAAGAGTCCCCTCGCGCAAGGTCTGGCTGACTTGCATGATTGTGCCAGAGAAAACTGTCTCGAGGACGAAAGTCTAAAAATCAAGGACAACATGGAGGCATACCTTAATTCCCCACGCAAAGTCTTTGAAGAAGACAAGTGTGAGGGAATACCCACTGTCTATGTGGATGGATGCTCTTACCATGTTGACAATGACAGGGAGAAAGAACTGGTGGCTGGCGTAGGGAATGCATGGGTGAAGGAGTTCCCAGAACCCTCCGCTGGATGCAAAATTGGTCCCCGAAGTAGTCAGGTGGCAGAATTGATGGCTGTGCATCAGGCCATCCTCACTGCTGTCCAACATCAACTCCACGAACTGGTCATAATCACAGATTCGGATTATGTACGGAACGGGTTCGTGGAGCACCTGGTTAATTGGAAAACCAGAGGCATGTTATGTGCTAATAACAAACCTTTGAAACATGGGAAGTTAATCCAAAACATTGATGATCTGGTCACATAGAATGGTATGACCATCTACTGGAAAAGATCAAGGGTCCTTCCAAAGTAGAGGGACCAGACAAAACTGGAAATGACTTAGCTGATCAGCTGGCCAAAACCGGGGCCATCCAAGGGGATCTAATCGAAATAGAGTCCCTGTTGGGGGAAATCCAGGTCACTGCTATCACTAGGTCCCAGACAAATGCTCACAATGATCTTTCAACTGCCCAATGGAGCAAGGAGACCCCTGATGCTGAGTTGATTACAGCTCAGAAGGGGGATCCAATTATTGGTAAGTTTTACCAACACCTTGAGGACCCTGAGAACTTTCCCCTGACGGATACCGATTACATTGGGAAAGAGGACCTAAGAGTGTTGATGAAATGTCCAAAAATGTTCCGAATCCAAGACGGTTTGTTGGTAAGGAAATCCCAAGCTGGCCATGATCAGTGGGTGGTTCCTACCTCATTCCGAAGCCTGATGTTAAGTCACGCCCATGATGCGGCCACCGCCGGTCATAGGGGGTTTCACACAACACTGGAAATCTTAAGAGAGGTTGCATACTGGCCACACATGGGCCAGGACCTCAACCAATATTTGAAGGGTTGTCTTGTGTGTGCACAATTTCAGCCAACATCCCTCACACACCGGGCACCTCTTCAAAAGAGGGGAATGACACTCCCATGGTCAGATTTGCAAATTGACTTTGTAGGCCCCGTGATTCGCTCTGCTAGGGGGAATAAGTACATGTTGACGGTGACATGCTTGTTTACCAAGTGGGTGGAATGTCTCCCAGCCACAAATTGCAAGGCAGAAACTGCAGCTGCCCTGATGATTAACCACATCTTTTCCCGTTTTGGTCTACCTCAAAGGATTGAGTCAGACAGAGGTAGCCACTTCACCAGTGAAGTAATGACAAAGATGTGGGAGATACTGGGGGTCAAAAGAAAGCTACATATTGCTTATAGGCCAGCTTCTTCTGGAGCAGTAGAATGTTACAACCGGACAATTGTGAGCATCTTAAAAAAGTTTGTGGAAGATTCTGGGCCAAGTTGGGATATCCGATTACCTCTGGTCCTAATGGCCATCAGATCTACCCCTTCATCTGCAACCAAAATGTCACCATTTGAGTTGATGACCGGGCGCAAGATGGTGCTTCCCCAGCATTTGCTCTACAGGACCCAAGAGCAGACACTGATAAATGCCTCCACAACTCATGAGTATGTGGAGAATTTAAGGAAAGACCTTCAACATGCTTTTGCATATGCTCAGCGGAATCTAGAAAGATCAGCCGAGAGTATGAAGACCCACTATGACCTGAAAACTTCATAGGAAGGAATATCAGGTGGGGGACCGGGTCTATTTATACAACTTCCAAAGAAACCAGGCAAGACAGCGCACATTTTTGCCTACATGGAAGGGACCCTTTGAGATTACAGACAAGATCTCCCCTGTGGCCTACAAGATCCTCATCCCCAAAGGCGGTTTGGCAGAGGGGGAAGACAAGTGGGTCCACATAAACCAGTTGAAGTGTTGCCATCCCAGGCACACTTTGCAGCAACAGGAGAAGTCCTCTGCAATTCCAGAGGGTACCGCTCCAGAGTAAGTCAATTCCAACCCTAAAATATCCTACATATAGCCTATCAAATTCTGTGTTTCTCAAGTTTATGTGTTCCTGTCTCTTAATTTAAAAATCTCACTGAACACCAGCAGACATCTGGCAGAATGAGGTTTGGTGTGCCTACAAAATCTGGGAAGATGAAGAGCCCAAAATAATGTTGATAACAAGACTGGCTGAGTGCTAAACTGAACTGAAAGACACTAAAATCGAAATGTTTAGAATAAATGAGTGACCTACTTTTGAGTGTCACATAGTTTGTCACTGTTGAAATGTCATAGTTTTGAACTTAGAATCAGCATTCTAGCTGCATGTGTAAAAACTGTAAGTTTGATTTAAACTGGGAACCCAAAATGACATGTAGCTAAAAACTGGCTTAAAGAGATTCCAATTCTGCCTGACATCTACCCCCACAGGAGTTGAAACTTGATCAGCAGGTTCCCAGGCCTGGCTGCATTCTGTTGCCCCTGCCAAAAGGAGGTCACACACTCTCTGATTGAATTACCTGGGGACTGCCGGAAACTAAACAAAGGGCCCAGGCAGATGGTTTATTGGGGGGGTCGTAAATGGCTTCCTTTTGAACAAAGCCCTTCCTTGACTCAGGCAGATGGTTTATTGGGGGGGTCGTAAAGTGGCTTCCTCTTGGCAAAAATGGGGAGGGGCAGCCTCCTCTGAGGACAGGCTGAGCTTAAAGAAAGTGGATAGACTGGTTTCTCCACCATGTGACCTGGGAAGACACACCCCTGTTGGCCAGAATATGATTTTAAGAAAGATGTATAACTCATGGTGCGGACTTGTCAAAATTATCTAAATGATACCATAATTCTTGTGACTTTTCTGCCCATATTTTAAGAGGTTTTAGGACCCGGTGGTATGATCTGGGGGTTTACGAGCGGAAAAGAGGCTGTTACTCTAAATGTATGCATGTTAAAAATCTGACACTTCCTTATCTAAATGCCCACATGCCTTGCACACAATTGTATAAATTTGGAGAAAAATCCGATATGGGGAAAGCTACTAAAAAGCGCAAAAAGTTGCCATTTCTTTACCCAAGCTCCTCGAAACGCCACGGTCGGAACAGTGCCTCCCCTCAGTAATGCATAATGTGTGTATGCAATGACAAACAACTGTGTATCTGTGGAATATGTATTTGGGTCAAATATAGATTTGTGTGCAATTTGACAGGGGCGTGTCCTTTCTGCAGGCCATAAAACAGCATCACCATGACTCACATTTCCTTTCCCCTATCAAGGGAGAGAGAAAAGCTTGACCAATGATCAGTTGAGAGAGGGGCTGGCTTAGTGATGCTGCGCACACACCCACTTTCAAAAGACATAAAAAGAGCCACTGGAAGCTAGAGAGGACATTCAAATCCAGTTGCTGCGGAGCGTTTTGCCGGACCACACAACATCCAGAAGATACCAGTTCCAGACTGACTCCAGCTACATACTCCAGAACCTAGAACTTATACTTTAGAACCTAAATCAAAGGCCTAAAACCACAAGCTGAGTTCTCTGCAGCAGGCCTCAAATCATTGCAAGCTACTCACAGCAATAGAGTAGATAGAGGTGAGCTGCTTGAATCCCTTGCCAAGAACCTTTGCCAGGACCAGTGCAGAGATCCAGGAGCCGTGCAGAGACCGCTGTATCTGGATAGAGTAGACCAGTGCCAGACCAGACCAGACCGTGCAGAACCACAGACCCAGAGACCAGATCGCTGTGAAGTGCCGCTAGCCTGATTGATCAGATCATTGACGAGGTCCAGTCCTTCCAAAATATATTGTGAGTACTTAGGTCAGATTGTGACAGAAATAAGCTCTTAGTTTAAAATAATCTAATCCAAACTATTTTAATCTAACCAGAACTGCCTCCTAGAAGTTGTCACTTGTCATTTTGTAAAGCTGCACCACTGTCACTTGTCAATTCTGCAGCTGCATAGCTGTCACTTGTCAATTTGAGTTACTTTAAATCCAAAAAACGACCCTTACAAAACCGTTCATATCTCTGGAACCGTTCGTCCTCTGAAAGCTTAGGATCTCAGCTTTCCAACGAACTCAAAACCGACTTGTCACTCCTTATACTTTTGCCGTAATCGCGATTCACGCACTCGCGAATTTTACCGCGATTTGCGATTTGGTTAAAAATCCAGCCACGTGTAACCATCAGCAGTCATTTGTTTCCTTGCTAAAAATTCATTTGCCTCTTAATCACTATCTCTGAATCATTGCTAAAGTGAGCCCGAGCTCTGCACCTGCTGCACCATGAACTTCCTAAAGGGAATTAAAAGCATTTTCAGCATATTTCTCACTTCACTGCCACCACATTCGAAGCACTTGGGCCTGTGTTTTAAAACTCATACCTGTTTCCTCTAAGCTTGCTGGGGGGGAACTGAATTTCGTACTGTATTTGATTGCATTCCTGAGAACTGTGTGTGTTACTTCCATCTCCTTCCATTTCTTACATTGCATAGGAGAGGGGGGTGAATTGCCAGAGAAAAAGTAATTATCTTATATTTTGCTAAAATCATATCAAGTATTTCTGTACTGCATTTTATTCCTCATTGCTTTTCCCTTGAAATCATAAAAGTATTTTTGCTACTTTATCCATCCTATACTAACTCCTCATTGATTGTAAAGAAGTGTGCTAGTGCCAGATTACCCATTGTTGATCAACATCATATGTCTAAGTGTACTATCAGATATTAATTTATTATAAAGTGTGATATATATATATATATATATATATATTGTTTAAATTCTCAAATAAACCTTTTAAACTTGCAAACCAGAACTACTTCTTGGCTCAGTGGGGTCAGGGGGATTCTAAGAGAGGAGTGTTATATAGGGGTAGTCATCCAGAACTCATGAACTGGACATAAAGATATATCAATAAGGGTTTCCATTCAGTATCCCAAACTAGGCATTGACTTAGCTGTAGTGTTGAATTGAATCTTCTTACAGTATATACACTGAGAACAGGGAGACTGTGACAATTGAGTCTACAATTACCATTTACTTGCCTAATTGGTTGGTTTTTGTACAGACGCACGTGGCAAGTAATTTGTTTACTCTAATCTACGCCAATTGTACCGAGCAGCAGATGTTTTCCAAAGTGGGCATGTCGCTTTAAAAGTGCTGAGCCGGAGACAGGCACTAGATCAGTAAGTGGCCTTTCAAGGCAACACTTTTTTCCAGTACCACAGCTTAAGATACTTCACTAACAGGAATCCTGGTCATTTGTTTTATTCACCCACAGGTGGTTTGGTCATAGCAAACGTTGTTCCATTCAATCCACATGATTTGGATACCGGATGAGGTGACCTATTCAATAGGTGTTTATCTTCAGCTGTGCCAGTACACAGATGCACTGTTAGAAGTAAGATGCTGGTAGTTACTCATGGTTTGAGATGAGATGTCATTCCAGACCAGTAGATTTACAGGTTGTCGATATGTCCTTTATAGGGAGAGTGAATACTTCATTCAGTAATCTCAGGATTGGGAGATCCGAGTTATTTCCAGTGTAGAATGGTGTTCGTTTTATCAGTGCTGTGATATAGAAGCAAGGCTATAAGTAATTTGCTTTTATGCCCTAAATCCAAATTATTAAGATCATTTTGATCATAGAACATCAGATTCACTCTGTGCCTTTGTCGTTTAAAGGGCTTCGCACAATTATCCCCTGGACCACTGTTGGATTGGGTCCCTAGTTTGCACCACCGCCATTAATAAATATTGGAGGTCAGTGCAAACACATGTAACTACAGAAGAGTTACTAGCATAATTAAATATGCTGTGTTGTAATGAAAAAAGGTTGGGTTGTAATGATATTGTAATTAAAGTTGTATTTGTGTTTTATGAAGAGTGAATATTGGAAGACATCTTCCGCTGGAATGTGTTATGTGCGTGAGGGAAGAGTTAAACCTCACCTATGTCCTGAAAAAGGTTGGAACGATTTCAGGCAGGCCATCATTTTAAGCCATTGTTTGCCAACCGAAACATATGTCACCGTGGTCAATAAGCTGTTGTTGCTATTGTACAGATATACATACCACTATAAGATATGGGTATGAATATTTAAATACTGTGTGGATACACACGATAAAGGGTTTTCACAAGGGCTGAATCTTTATTTGTGTCGAAGTTGAGATTGTTTGCGTGTATAAGTGTATAGGTATGAATGGTGGAATAAATTAGATATCAAAACAGTGATTTGTCTTAGAAATGTTCTTAATTTTGTGATATATTTTGTAATAAATTAATTTTCTGTATCAAAATTATTTGTTACTTGTATCAGTCTAACCTCAATACCGAGATCCAGTTTTTGTTTTTTACCCTCACACAACGCAGCAGGTTGCAGTTGGGTCACCTTGGTATTGCCATTGTGCCATGTCATGTTTCTTGGTATGTGTCTGTGGACCATCGTCTATGCGCTGTGTTGACATGTGAATGTGTTGTGACTGGGCTCATCATTGAACCTAGAGTGGTGTGTCTATTTTAATGGTAATTGAATGGACATGTGTATTTGTGGCTGTTGCCAGTTGACCCATGGCCATGTCATGATACTGTTAATGTTGTGTATGCTGCACATGCTTTGATACTGTTGACTGATGTAATTGTTCTATGTCTCCTTTCCCACAGTTGCTGCAGCTGGAGAAGAGGGCAGAAGAGGTACTGTGGAGCGTAGATGCAGGGACTGGGCCACCAGATTGAGGCGCAGACCGCATCCACTCCCCCGTGACAGATCCTCTTCAGGGAGTGATGTGTCTGAGGTTGCTCCTGGACCATCGGGCGTGGCTACTGGGGGTTAGTCCCAGGAGGTCAAGGAGGCAGAGGACTCCTCAGCAGCGGTGGTACATAGTGATGCCACAAAGGGGCCATCAAAGGGGCAGACTCCATGGAGTCATCCAGGTGTATGGAGGTGGAGGTGGAGGAGGTGGCCATTTCAGACCAGCCCATGGGTCAGACTGGGGCATCGATGAGGGTGTGCATGGTCAAACCTGTCCAGTGGCTTGAGGCTGTGTAGGCCACAAAATCCTGTCCCTGGGCCATTGGATGCAGTATTGCCCACCTTCCGGGATGCCTCCACTAAGACCAGCATCCCCATGCCATTTGATGTGTCCATCAGGGATCATGTGCTGCCCCTGCTGGCTGGTCTCACAAGGCAGACTGCAGTCATCCAGGATGATGTTCAGGCTATTCGAGCATGATTGTGCATCATCACAATGAGCTGTGCCGCCTCATGGTATTGCTGGCAACCGCAATGATCTCACAAGGTCTCTTTGGCTGTTCTCTGCTGTTGCCCCCTCCTCTGCTTCCCCCTTTGTACACCAGTCGTCCTCCAGGCTTCTTTCTGGGCCACATACCAGCACTGCCCCGTCTGCACCAGGAGGCTGCAGTAATGGTGTCCAAGGCTGAGGTGGCACTGCAGCAGGTGCAGAAGCAGGCTGCCATCCTGGAGGCAACTTGCAGGTCGGCAGAGGAGGCGGAACACCAGATGGTTGCCACCATGCAAGCCATCGAGGCAAAAATGGCGGCTCGCCCGAGAAAGGAGGATGTTGCCTGCGACTCAGATCTGGTCAAAAGGTTGTCAGAGATTGGAGAGGATGAGCCTTCTGCCTTTGTAAATAGTCATTTAGGATTAGGTTTCTTTTTTGACTTTTTAGTTTTTATTCCCTGGACTTTCAAGAAATTCCTACCATTTTTTCATGTATAAAGTAGTTCTATTTCAATAAAGGTTCTCCATCACATCATTCCATGCTTCATGCTGTCAATTTGTCTGTCTACACATTTGATTTTTTAACGTTCTCCCAGTGCATCTTTTCATTGTTGGTAATGTGTATTGTGACCTGACTGTGTGTGTCATGTCGATGCTGTGATGTTTGCTGGTGGAGGGGTGCATATGGATAATTTACATATTCCATTCCATGTGCAGGGGCACTCTGTGTTTGGCGACAGTGTGTCGGTGTGGTTGGCGTGGAGGCTTCAGTTGTGTGTGTGATGGTGTACAAATGGGTTGGTTGTAGTGGTGTGTGGATGTCTTATGATGGTTTTTGTTGATTCTCATTGGCAATGGATTGCCACCTGATCATGTGTACTTCCATGCGTTCCACATGTTTACATTCTGTGCAGTATGCGGTGTCTTATGTATTTCCTCTGCAAATTTGCTACAGGGTGTGGTGTTTCTTTTGCATTGTTTTCCTTTCAGGTCCACTGTTGTTCAGGTGTCCCCTTGGCACATGCTTGGGGTTGTGTATATGCCCACACTATATTCACTTTAGTGTGTATTTGGCATTGTGGCTGCTGCATTGGGAAGTGGGCTGCCTGTGGATGGGTGGCCTGGACACATCACTTGTGCATTTGACATGCATTGCTGTGTCACTCCCATGTCCTGCTCAAACACCCACCCACATCTGCAGTCTTGCACTGCCTGCTCTCATGTCATGCACCACCTCTGCCACTGGAATGCAGATGAGTCCCATGATTGGTGTTTCTGTGCGGCAGAACACATGTGCTGTATCACAGGATCATACACTCTCTGACTGGCTTCACCCATGCACAGGTGTCATGTTTTTGTCCCTGACAGGAACTTTGACACACCACCACCCAGGCTACTTTTGCATGGACTGTAATGCGCCCAGTCATTCTACGTGAATATGTGCAATCTATGATTCTGTGTACTTCTGTCCTCCACAGGCATTCAATTGCTGTGCTTTGAGGCCCTTGTAATGACACATGGGCAATATGCACATGCCTCTTTGCATTGCATTCACATGTCACATGTACATGGGGTGGCCACAGTGTAGGTGGTGCAACAGTGTGCTGTCCAGTTGAGGTGCCGCAGATTCAGGTCTGTCAGGAATGACAGCAGATGATCTGTTCCCGGATTCAACAACAGTGTGACTAGTTGATCGTGTTGGTGGTGGACATGTGGCAGGTATGCTTCATGGTGGAAGCAGATCACAGAGGTGTAGGTAAATAGCGACTCCACATTGGACTGGTAGGGTGGGAGACTGTCATGGTGCTGCCTGGAGAAGTGTCAGAGGTGAGGGGGATGGTGGGTGGTGTTGGGTCTTGAGGGGGCTGCCTAGGCTATTGGCAGAGTTGATGAGGGCTGGTGGGTGGTGTCGGGACTTGAGGGTCATGCCTGGGTGAGTGTCAGAGTTGAGGGGGCTGGTGGGTGGTGTTGGGACTTGAGGGGGCTGCCTAGGGTATTTGCAGAATTGATGGGGGCTGGTGGTGGTGTTGGGATTTAAGGGGCATGCCTGGGTGAGTGTCAAAGGTGAGGGTGTCTGGGTATAGGGCTGTACTGTCAGGGTTCTGCCTGCCGGGGTAGTGCCAGGGGTTATGGGGGCTGGTGGGTGCTGTTGGGATTTGAGGGGGCTGCCTGGGGTATTGACAGAGGTGAGGGGGGCTGGTGGGTGGAGACAGGACTTGAGGGGGTTGCCTGGGTCTAGTGGCATACGTGAGGGGAGTTTAGGGGAGGTGTACTGTCAGGGTACTGCCTGGGGTAGTGTCAAAGGTGAGGGGGGCTGTTGGGTGGTGTTATGACTTGAGGATGCTCATTGAGATATTGGTGAATAAGGGGGGGTTGATGGGTAGTGTCAGGACTTGAGGGGGCTGCCTTAGGGTAGTGGTAGAGGTGAGGGGTGTGTGGGTATGGGAGTGCACTGTCAAGGTGCTGCCTGGGGTAGTGTCAGAGATGAGGGGCACTGGTGGGTAGTGTCGGGACCTGAGGGGTCTGCCTGGGGTAGTGTCAGAGGTGAGGGGGGCTGGTGTCAGGATTTGAGGAGGCAGCTATGACTTAGGGGTATATGCCAGCAGTTTGGGTGCCTTCGGAGTAGGGGGGATGGTCCACAGTTTGCTGGGGCACAGCTGTGATTTACGGGGTACCTCATGCAGTTTCTCAGGGGTGCAGTGATTACTTACGGGGTTCTGCACGTAATTTTGCAGGGGTGCAGCCATTGCTTATGGAGGACAGTGTGCAGTCTTGAGGGGTGCAGACTTCACTTACGGGGGACCTTGCACAGTTTCATAAGGGTTCAGCTGTTGCTTACAGGGTACCACGTGTAGTTTTGCAGGGTTGCAGCCGTTACTTATGGAGGACATGGTGCAGTTTAGGAGGGGTGCAGCCTTCTCTTATGGGCAACCGAGCGTGGTTTTGCAGGAGTGCAGCGGTTGCTTACGGAGCACAGCACACAGTTTTGCTGGGGTGCAGCTGTTGCTTGCGTGCCTCCGCACACAGTTTCGTCGGAGTGCAGCATTGACTTACAGGTGGCCACATGCAGTTTCACTGGGGTGCTGCATGGTGGGTCAGCGGTGGACGTGAAGATTTGCGCAAAGGTTGGTTTTTGGCAATGGGTTTTGTTTGTGTGGGTGCGTGTTGTGGGTGTTCCTAGCACAGCTCGGTTTTCCTTCCGGGTCAGGTTATTTTGCTCTTTGGATTTCGTAAAAATGCTGTACATGCAAGGAACTTTCATGCCCATTTGCGCACAAAGTTATTGTACGTGCAGAGTACTTAGCGGGCCTATGCGCTTATTCTATCAATCATCCCTCAGTGTGGAAAAGGCAGACAACTGACTATAAATGTAATGGTCCCTTCGTTTGTTTGTTTGTTTGTTTATTAAATTTATAAGGCACACCAGACCCGGGAGTAGCAGGGCGCAGCAAGGATATGCAACGCTTACAAAGGTTACATAATGTACAAGCAATATACAAGTAAAACAAACACAAGAGATAATACAATATACAATATACAAATCGAGTTGCGCAGAGAGGCAAAGTTATTTACATCGTGGAGTGTAGGGATATACAAAATTTACAATTTAGAGGCAGGTCGTGCTAGCGTACCAGAGTTTGAGAGGAGACTAATTCTCAGTCAGATTGAGGTGAGTGATGAGATTCGTGATCCTGAATCCCCAGTAGCTAGTGTTATTATCCTCGTTTTCCCACCCGTCCACAGCTCTCTCATCTATGGCTACCTGTTGCCCCTTCACTGGGCATTTTTGTTTTTAAAGATGGATTCATGTATCTGTTTCAAGCTTTTTGTGTACATTTTTCCAACTAAATTTAGCATTTTATCACTGCTCAAATAAAACAATGTTTCCTGAGCTTTCAAAAGTACATAATCTGTTAAAGATGACATGCGTCATGCTTTAGATACCTAAATTCACAATAAATAGCCGAATCCCGTTATATAATCGATATTGGATATAAGCAGTGTTGTGTGAGATTTCAAAATGAGGGGGAGAAAAATGCGTGCGGCTACTATTTTGTGTTATGTTAGTATTAGTTTGCATAGTCAACAATACATGTTTTTGAACAGTTATATGAAGTGTACAGGAAGTATATAATATGTATAAGTTTTATAGTTCCTGCTCCTCACTTGCTCTCTGGGGCTTTGTTTGTACTTTGATGGTTCTGGCTTTCCGAATTTTTGAGTAAACTGTGCATATATTCTATGCACCATGCAGAAAATGAAAAATCTAAACCGATGTTCAAATGATGAAAATCTTGCGTAAACATATTTATGGAGCAATGCATGTAATTAGGCTCAAATGTCAGTACTAATGGGGGTGGACAAAGGATTTCCCTGACTCCAGTCACACTTTACATGGTCCTTTTGTGACTTTATTTTTATTTTATTATTCTTTGTTTGTTTAGTCTCGTACACAACTTTACAAAATCTTCATAAAACATTCACAATACATTTCAAGCCCCAAATCTAAAATACCTGCAATCAAAATTACAACAATCCAATATCTTAAAATATTAACAGGTTAAAATATTAGTATTAAGCTAGTTCCAATGGTTCAAAATACATTTCATAACTATTACTATTTTACTAGATGTACAGTTTCGGCAATGCAATTTCTATATTAATTATGTTATGCTAACAGTGTACAGTGTATCTATACATCTGATCTCACATAGGCCCTCATTAGGACTCCGGCGGAAAACCATGGTGCTATTAGCACCATGGTCGATGCCGGAGTCCGCCATGGCGGAATGGGGAATACCACCCCATTCCAAGGTTGGCAGGGCGGTAATTCCCCATGCCACCATGGCCCTTCCCCATTCCCATTTTTGCCCCATAGGGCATAATGGGAATGGGGAAGGCAGTAAGTACGGTACCGCAAATTGCGGTACCGTACTTACCTTGAGAGTCCCTTTGCGGACACCTAACTTAACGGCTGGTCTAGACCAGCCGTTAAGGTCGGGTCCCGCAAAGGGACCTCGTAGTAAGGCGTTAAGGGTTTAACAGCGCCGACACCTTTTACGGCGCCGTTAACCCCTTAACGTCTGGGTCCTAATGAGGCCCATAGTCTTAAAGCATCCTAGAGTTTCATAAAAGTGTAAAATACCATCTATTCTATTAAAATCTGTAACACTTAACTAAGCAACCAACACTTTATCAAAAAATCTCATGGTGTAGTTCCAACTTCTATTTAATTCTACTTGGTTATGATACAAGTAGAATTACTTGTGACTTTTGAAGTGGCTACACAGTGCTAGGGTGACTATTGTTTGTCTGAATGTAACTTAACATATGTTTATATATTTTGCAGATATTTAATAATCACTGCAATGTCCAATCCTCTTCCTCCAGAGCCATATACATCTATTGACTCTTCAGACATTCTGATGTGCCAAGTGGAAAGGGGAAATAATGAGAACCAATCAAAGAAACACTTGAGTGTGCCAAGTCTGTAGGGCAACCATTTTTCTGTAGAATGGGGAAATGGCACGTACCGTCAAGCTATCCAACAAATGTATTGCGCTTTCTCAATAATGCAAGACAGCCATTTTATTGTGACATTCATGGTAACTTCCCTCTTGTAACAAGGTCATATTCAGGCGCATTAAGCTTAAGCATGCCAATGACATCACACTGAGAAATGCTAGCATCACTCTCCCGATGTTGTTAGAGGCTGCACACTGCATGGCACTCAGGTTTGCAATACCACTCTTTACAGGTATGAAAAGTAAAGGTCGTCCAGGAACTGTGCAGTACTTGAGATGAACAAGACAGTGACTCACTCGAACTTATGACTGACAGCGCAATGTACACATGGCAAGGAGATTCACATATCCATTACTTGTGTACACGCACCTGCTGTATCAGTGATAGTACCCTTTCCACCACTACTCAGAAATAAAGCAAGCACTCTATAGTGTATGCTTTCCTTTCTGAATAGCTGGCCTCACTGCTGCCACAACGACCCATGAACACTTAATGATCAAGCTGTATTCTCCTTGTTGTGGTATGGGCACACATTGCAGTTACACTTCCTGTAATAATAATTGTTATTTTATAACGCTCTTAATATCAGTGATTCGATTCTAAGTGTAGGAACATGATTCAAACCTGTGCTGCACTGCGTTGTCGTGCTTCCAAGACAAGGAGCTATCCCACCTCGCCTGCACATATCGAAAGCAAAAAAACACTTTCCTTACAAACATCCACAAGAACAACTCTTACTAGGGCCAAGGACTGTTTTTCCTGGCCCACTGATCGGTTGCTCTCTAAATCGCTTTGCATTTCACCATGTACGCCATCTTGCTTGGGCTCTTAAGTTTCTTAAGTGTTGACGATATGAATCTCCTGCATGGCCACCTCACGTGTGGCAGGTTGCTGAGGTGCACGTTTTTCTCACCTCACATTGCATGACTGTCTGGACTGGAGGCCCTCATGCGGTCTCCATTTGTCAGACCTTACTCAGGCTTACAGTTTACAAACAATCTTACTTTCTGCCGGTGAAGATGATGTCTAATATTGTGACGGAGTCTTCATCACTGCAACTGCAAAATTCCTTCTCACATTCTGCTTTGAAATCCAAATTGCAGTGAATTGATGCCAATGGTGATGCGATGCAGTATAAGTCAAGCCATTCATTTATTCTGTGAAATCTTGCCAAAGCTCTTTAATCTCTCAAGAAACAAACAGTATGTGCCTTTCAGCTGAGGCTGCCAATGGGAAAAACTAGAAATGCAGTAAATCCCCCAGAGGCTGACTGCCAAGACAACGTGTCCCCTATCACATTAAAGTGTGTACAAATGTCAATTATACTGTAAAAACGGTACATTAGTTGCCCTAAATTACAACAACAACAAAAACAAGACAGAGGGACCCAAAGAACATTAAGTAAGCTATGTGCTTAGGTCATGCTGTCACTGGTGGGGTCAGTCTTGGGTTTAAAGATTGCCATAACGTTCTGGCGATTGACAATGGCGTTGAAAGCGCCAGTTAGTGCAGTCAGGGACATCATGTGTCTTGGGGCACTGCAGAAACCGGCCCCAGAGCACTCTATTGCAGCAAAAGAGGCCATAGAAACTGCAACAGGCACCGAGGCACCTCACACTACTCCAGGGTATGTTTTTGATTGCAACTTCCTTCAAGTCTCAATGGGACCACATTTCATGTGGGAGATGTTCATTTTGTCCACGATTTTTCGTGTTCTATAGGGGTTTATCATATCCTTATTTCCGTCAGAGATCTAGGACCAATTGTCTCCGAATGATTAACGCATGTTGCGGCTCCACACAAAACACGCACATCGTGTAGGTTTTGCATAATAGACACCAATGAAGTCCCTATGTTGAATGTGTCAACCCACTAATGTAACAGGTTAGTGTGCATTTTGTCTGCTGTGATTTCAGGCCAAATGCAAAGATACTAGTGTGAGACAATTGATTTGCATTTTATAATGGGGCAGAAACATTCAAGTGACGCAGTAATTGACTCCAATAAACAAGAACCTCTTCACCTCGACAGGTACGTTCTTGCACTGTACGGTGTGTCTTTTACCGTCTCTTTCCCTCCAGTACAGTGAAGTGCAACAGTTACCAGTTATGTTTTTGCACTAGAAAGGTGGGATACTGCATGGCGATAACATACTGTCTGTTAATGTGTTTCTCATTCCAGCCCATTAAAGCCCTTTCCAATATGAGTGCGCAATCATTTTCTATTGGCATCTAAAGGAAAAGATACCGTATGGTGGTGCAGTACTTTCTGTGTAGTGCAGCACATTACAGCACTTCCCATTACACATTTCACATTAATGTTCTACTGGCATGGGAAAGGGCAGTGTTTCTGTATTGGGATACAGTACTCTATTGTGTGTGCTCTTGGCAGCCCTTCCTATTACAAGAGTCTCAGTTATTTTCTATTGGCTTTGGGTGGGGTTTATACTCTATGGGGGGGGGACTGCACTGTGTCTTGTGTTTATCACATTGTGTAAACCAATGCCACCCAAAAAGGCTTGCGCCCTGAAACACTTGTGTATAGACGCGCTACAAATGCCATATCATATCATATCATATCATTGTTTTTACCCTACTGATTCTGGATTTCCTCTTGAGCGAGATATCCCCACTGACTGAGCAACACCATGAAGTGGGGGGAAAGTCCTGCTGAACATCAACTATCCTACAATCTGAAGGTGCAAGGACTGCACTAGAAATAATCATATGACACCATTGTGGGGGCGGAGGAACAGGGTTCAGAACCTTTAAAAAATCACAATGGCAACACTGAAGCAGTTCAGGAATGTCATTCAGATGAAGGAGAAGGACTTTTGGATGACTGCAAGAACGCATGTACCTTCAGGGCTGTCCATAGTCCCTTTGCTCCTGTGTACACACCATTGCATAGAACTATGCAGGCAGAAGTGACACTTGAATTGCCTAAGCAGTGAAATACACCTGTAGGAGGATACTAGAAAAGGAATATGGGGCTGGCACAACTCCAGCTGCAAAGGGTGGGGGGGCACTGTCTAGTGTATATGACAGATGTGGACCATATATTTAAGGAATAATCACAGCATGATGGGCCCATAACCATGAGTACCCCAGTATTCATGTCTTGCACCCCAGCACAATGAAATAGCACAGTAGCAACATCACGGCCCACCTACTGTTGTTCCCCTCATAATAACCCTTGTCCCATTGACAGTATCAGCATTTCCCATGGCAGTTTCATCCCCAGCAATGCAACCCTGTGTACTTTAAGATTGGCACCCCAGAAACCTCCATGTTCCTTGCCCATGCCATAGGATTTTAAGAAAGAATAACACTGGCAGCATATGACCCAAATACCCCACAGGAGCAGGGAGGATGAGCAGGTCGTGTGAACAACATTCTCCAGGTGAAAGGGATGTCATATGTTAGCCAGGCTTAAGTGCACACACTGGTTTATGGAAAGTCCACAACTGGTGTTCTGTTAACTGGAATATTCAAAAATGATATAACACTGCCACAGACACAACATAATTGAATTCTCAAACACATTACTGTGATGTATCATACTTAAAGTGTAACACATTGCTATAAACTTTGTTCAATATTCCGACAATTGTTGGAAAAATATACTGTTTTCATTTGTCTGTTTTACTTGCTTTACATAAAATACAATAGGCCTCATCACGAGGCTGGCGGTAGCCATGCCTGTAATACTGGCACGGCTGCCGTCGGTATTTTATTTTTTCCGGCGGCCAGAAATGGGTAATTACCGGGTCATTATGGCCTTGCCGGACCCGATATTTGCCCATTCTTGGGTGCCGTGAAAAATTCTTCCCCATTCCCATTTGAGCCCTATAGGGCTCAATGGGACTGGGGAAGCCGGATGCACCGGCACCGTATATGCTGTGTTCGCGGGTGTCGCTCTGCACGCCAGAGCACAATTCATAGTTTGCCGGTCCGGGAACTACGGTACCAGCAAGCTTACCGGTACCGTAGGTCCCGGACCAGCAAACTTATAATGAGGCCCATTGTCACATTACAGGAAGACTTTATATACGGTGTTTGTTATTTAAGTATTGGGGTGTTGGGATATCAACTTAGAGTGCCCTGCGCCTGTGGAGGTGTTGCATGCTTGCGAAGGTACGGAGAGTACCCCTTGCTCCGTTGTAAATGTACCAGTAAAAAGGCAGACGCGAGGAGACTGACACTTCAATCTACAGGTGGGACTCAACCCGTAATTTGTATGCGAAATTCACCTTTACTAAAACCATTGGAAAATAAATTGTGACTGGCCCTGATTGAAAAAGGCATAGAATTTGCTGAGACACTTGTCTCACTAAGGGCAATTAGAACATATCACTCAGGACTATGATGACTTACCTAATAAATATTAGGACTCACTGAGATAAACCACAATTAGTGTTTGCATGATTTACTGTGGCGCTACGTAACAAGTGAAGAAGGAGTTTTTTCCTTTTTACTGTTATATACAGTGATGGCACATTTGCATCTTCTTCATTGGAAGCGCAGAATTCAAAACCCTTCGCAACTTTCTATGAAATCATAGAACAATTCACTGAACCTTTATAACTTGAAAATTAATATTTCTATAGCAGAAGCCATGTTCTCTTGCTTGTTAATAACATTTCTGAAACATTTGGGCCATGATTGTTTTGAATATCTATTTTGATGACAGGTAGGGATTGAAGCACCATCTAATCGACCTTGACAACTCGGAGATCCTCCGCATATGAGATTATAATATCCAAACCTCATATTCAATTTAAGAATTAACCTAACTGGGTCCTCATCATCACCCATCATGCACTTCATTAAAGAATGTAAATCTCGGGTATGTGGATACATATTTCGTAGGGCATCCCATGGCCCTTACTTCTTTAAAGGATGCTCCATCATGTGCATTATCTGCAAGACTTAGCCCAGGGTACCCAGCCTTTGTCCATATGTACCAGCCTGGTCACCAACTAAGGCGACCAGTAAACTGTTAAGGTCTCCGAGTGCTAGAGCTACCCCTACTGTTTGTTTTTCAAATTCGTAGATGCATTTACTGGCTCCGGCTGTAAGGTGGAGGAAAGCTTTAATCAAATTATTTGTTTCCATTTGAGGTCATGGCACCTACTGCGTTATCCCTACTCCTTTATGTATACGAGGCATCTGCATCTCTATTTTGTTTTCCTGATCTTGTACTACCACCATTAAATCTGGTCTATTTCTTGGTGTATCCCTTCTCACGTCCTCTTGTGGCGGGGTTGGGTTCCTCGCCGCCTCCTCTCCTTGATCTCTTTCTTGCCCTGCCTCTTCATTATTTCTACCACCTTAATCTTCCCATTCATTTTCCCTTGTTTGTTCTACTTCTTGTCCGACGACCGTCCATACCCTCTCCCAATCATCTTTTTTGACACAAACATTTCTTATTGCCCCAGGGTTGAATCTAACCAAAAAAATCTCCTGACTTCCAATCACCTATTTTCTGCACTGGTGCCCTTATTTCTGGTGGTACTTCTTCAGGTTCTTGTAACCTGACCAACCTTTCCTGCAATGCTCTTGACTCGTTGTTTATATCTGCTTGTGACCCCGCTGGGTACACTGATGCTATGGGCATGTCAGCACTTGTGGATGGGTTATATGGAGGTGGAGATGCAAAAGCTCTTGAGTTACAACCCCCTAGTTGCTAATCCTGATAATCCTGTTGTTGACACTCTACCACTGGAAGCTTATAGACTGGATTTCTATGCCCTACTGCAGGTTTAAGCGTTGCAGAGTATATCCCCTTAAATTGGATCTCTTTTTCATCTTCCTGATCTTCCATATCCTCGAATAATCACCAGAGATCTAGAATCTCTTTTCTTTTTTGGAAGGTTTTCCCCTTATATTTTGCTGCTAAAAGGATGGAAATGTTTTCTAGAATGTTTCTGTTATGGGAGCCCTGCTCTGGCGAGGAGCGGGACATCCCCCCTTCCTTTGTTACTAATACCCATAGTTTATGCTTTTTATCTATCCTGTCACAATACAGTGGCAGGACGATATGCATGTGTTTTATTGGGTTTCTTCCCCCATAATGTTGTGCAAGTCCCTAATGCTTCACTTAGACCTTACTGCTATGCTGCGCACGCTGCTGCTTGTTACACAAAAATACAGATCACCCCACTTGTTCCCCCACCCCCTTTAATCTTTTCCACCTTGTTTACACACACACACACACACTGACTCATCCACCTCCTTCCTTATTTACCACAAAGGACAGCAAGAGAAAATATACAAAAATAATTGACTAAAATCCAGGCCCATTCCTTATATTGAGTCACTACTAATTTTCCTTATGTCCTTGTACTACTGCTTTCCCAGCTTTTTTTTTTTTGTTGCTGAGGATCCCATTGCTTTTATCATCATAAAAGAATACTGTGTGGTACTAGGCTCCCTTTCCTCTCAGTCTTTATATGCTGAAGCTCCCTTTTTCCGTTATAAAAAGTGGAAAAACAGAAATTTGCAAACATTTCAACACATAACCCACCTCCTATCCATACTATACCTTAACACATCACCTGAAATCCTATCCAATCTATACTGTAATACATCACCAAAGGTCCTATTCAATCTACACCATAACACATCACCAAAAGGTCCTATTCAATCTATGTGTTTGGCCTTGTACTTCATCCATTCATACCAACATACTGTTATACATACATGTCCCCTTGTTGTTATCTCTTACAGGAATATACTCACATGGGTGTGTTCACTCGAGTATCCTCCATTACAAAGTCCCACTACTGGCCTGTCTTTCTCTGTGGAGCCATGCCCTGCATTAGTGAGCAGAGAGGATTTATTTTAAAATGGCTCCTACTAAAACCGTTTCAGGAAACACGTGTTTTTTGATTTAGGGGACCAGTCACTATAGATGGGCGTGATTCCCTCCTGGTGACTAGGCCTGGGTCTTCGCAAAGTATGGGGGAAAGACTGAGATCACGTCGGGAACGTCACCACTTGTAAGGTTCACACCAGAATAAAAACACCCCTCTAGGGAAATAAGGCCAAAAGTCTATCTTGTAAGGATAACAGGTTTAATCTTACAAAAATTAGGAAGGTAGCAAAGGACTCTGCTGCCTGAACGATCTTCTCTTGTCCCTCATCCGTTCCTTTCTCCTGCCACAGTGGTCCCAGGCAGGAGTTTATATAATCCGGTCTTGCTGTGGTAGCATCACTGGATACGGCTATGACTCCATCCCAATCCATCCTTCTTCCATACAAGGGATGCACCAAAGCCTTCCTTTGTTCATTGTCAGCGCTTTCTGTCAGAACATGTTGCTCTATATTTTGCTACCTTACATAGAAACACACTGCAGCTCTGCAGACTTTTACAAACCTCGAGGCATAGCCCCAGGAAAACCTAAACATTTATAAACAATCTTTGTTCATTCTACCCATATTCCACTCATTCTACTCATGTTTTCTGAGCCCTGTAGGTTCCCTCCACCCTTAATACTCATAATATGTCCCATTCCTGTATTTTGTGCACCGAGCATACAAATCCCATTTCTAGCCTACATGGACTCTTGACGGACAGTATATAGCTGGTGAGTCACGTGTGTTCTGCCAGTACTAGTGAACACCACAGGAGCCTTTATTTCATTTTTAGCACAAGCCGCATTCTTGGGATGGAGGGTGAGTTTTGCATCTACCGTACTAAGAGTTTACAATGCATAGGATCTTGACATTACAAATGGATCTAGCTAATAGTTATTGTGCTTTATGTTTAAACAATAACTGCCTTCTTCAGTGCCTGCACATGTCTGTGTCTGTGATTATATCGGCATGAGAGAGCCTTCCCAGTGCCCCTCCTCCCCCTAATCCATTGTAGCACCTAAAAGAAGTCTTGCCTAATTCTAAAGTGCTTGGGGGTACGGGAGGACCCTGGTTCCATCCCAACATTAGTTGCGTTATTGGGGTAAGAGTTGTGTTATTGAGTTTTTTTTCCTGTTTTGGGGGTGTAGAGAGGGACACATGTGGTAGTTAGTGTTGTCTTATGGTGTAGACTCGTGGTGGAAGGGTCAATGCCAGGAGGTACCTCATGTAAAATAGTGTGCTTGGCATTGTATCGGTGGCCGTGTCCCGAAGGTGCAGAGGAGGCATGTTGCATTCTTGCTCTAACAAAGGAAACTGTGAGCCCACAGCGAGGTTGGATACTAACACAGAGCGAGTGGTCATTATTGTAGAGATAAAAGGGAGGCGGAGAAGAAGAAATGTGGCAAGGAAATACAGAGCAGCTGAGATAAAAAACAAAATAGGCAGGGGAATAATGGCCTATTTAGATAGCCCCCTGAACCACATATGCCGAAAATCTTCCCATTATCACGATAAAATATTAAAGTACAGTTTTCAATGGGCTCAGGAGACTGAACGTCAGTGTTTCGATGAATGTCCCAGAAATAGAACTTTTGACAGCAAAATAATAGAAAATACATTCTCGTATTTGTTAACGAAATACAAAGTTTCCAAGTTGAAAAGTAGACAAAACATACTGGGGCTCTGGAAGTTATATGAAGAGACAAGATGGGGAAAAAGTGAAAAAGGAGGCAGAAGCGAATATGAGAGGGGGCGGACCGAGCTCTCTGCCCCCGACCTATGGTGTCTATCCATCATTACGGCCTACAGAAGGGTATACAAACACCAGTGAGAGACCTTGGGAGGGACCATGTGAAAACGAACTGGGAAAAGGACAGAGACACTCTAAGGGAGGAACAACAGGGAGAATAAAATTTGGATTAGATGAAGAGGAAGAAAACAGGAAGAAGAAACAAGCAGAAGGATGGGGGTGAGGATGATGCAGCCCCAGATAAAGGACTGCTAGGGGAAGAAATGAGTGATGGAGACAGCGGCAGATGGATGCCTGATAATGCAAGGAGACGGGGAGGGAAAGAGTGAAAGTGATGGGACAATGATGGAAGTGAAAGGGACTGGACCACCTCCCTCCGCAGCAGAGTAGGGAAGGTGAAAATAGGATTAGCTCAGGCCACCAGAGGAGAAGGAGGGATAACTCCAAAGACAAGAGTAAAGCCATTGCTACAGAAGGGACAGGGGATGCACATTATGTACCATGACAGACAATTGACAGAGATAATCTAATATGCAGCCTGCCCTCCCTTGTGGCTGGAGCCAGTAAATGGATACAGGCACTCCAGTAAAAGACAGCAGGGGTGATATTGACCATAGGGGACATGAACATTTTATTTTCAGCAATCATAGGAGAGCAGGCAGACAAAATATGTCATCAGGCATGGTAAAAGCAATAGAATTAAGCACAAATGCCCATGATGGAGTTCCATTTAGTAACTGTCGGGCACACGTCTGGGAAATTCTGAGAAGTATGTATCCTGACAGTTACGACCCAGGGACAGTAATTGCCAAGTGATTACCCACCAGAGTATATAAAATGAGTGCAGGATCTGTGGACACAGGACACACAAAGGTCCCGGGATGAATGCATAACCCTGTTTTTATCACATATTGATAAAGGGACAGAGGTACAGCATTACATAAGATTGTGGGCATTGAAGCTAAGGGCTGGGCAGAAATACAGGCAACAATAGTTCACTAGTGCAAACAAAAACAAGAGAGTGAGAGACAGGTGGCGAGAATGCTGCGGAAGCAGAAAACAAATTGGTGCAAAAGAAGCTGGCGAAGTATACCATAGAAGGGGCACTGCGTGTACCCGATGCAGCCACACTGGCATGCAACCCGCAGGTAGGGGTTCCCACAGGACAGAAGCCAAAACCAGTGGGTTATGTGTCACCGCAGCAGATGCTGCAGTGGGGAATGTCGCCACAGGGACGTTTTATGCATAGGGGTTCTTCCCCATGGAGAGAGGGTACCAGCAACAAAGAAGGGGAAGATATAGAGGGTAGGATACAGCGTCTTTGAGCCATGTTTCATATGGCAAAACATTGGGCATGTTGAACACACTTGTCCTTTTGCACAACACGGCCAAGCACAGGCAATACAGATGGAAAAACAGCAATGTAGGGTCACGATGCTGCTGCCGCGGCAGCAGATACAACCTCATAAAGCCATGATGCAGCATGGACAGATGTCCTTGCAGCAGAGAGTGCCACAGGTTCCTGGAGGGATCACAGCGAGGGGAGCAGGGACCACAGCTACAACACAGACCCCAGCAGTAGCAACAGGGAGTAAGGTGCTGCTAGGGCAGAATGTGTTACCCCATTATACCGGGGTAAGTGTTGCGTGGGAAACCCCTTCCCTTTCTCCAAGGGCAACATGAAACTAAAGGGGGGCCCACAGAAGGCTCGAGTGTGTACAGTCCAAGTAGTAACAGTGACAGTAACAGTAATGGCCCCACAAGGAATCTGAGGTGGCAGTGAAAACAGGACCCTGTGAATGCTATTTTCTCAAAGACACGGGTGCGACAAAATCCTGTTTATGAGAGGAGTATTCCCATTATCAAACAAGGTCATGGACATGCAAGGCCTCTCTGGGGTGGTGGTTGTGGTTCCAGTCACAAAGGTTTTGCCACTAACAATAGGGACACAATAAATTGTAGCTCCACTATTGTACTCCAAAGCCACTCTCATCAACATACTAGGGAGAAATGTACTCAGCAAATTGAATTCCACCATATCATTCACAGAGAGAGGGATGGTATGCACAACACCAGGTATCTACTACACCTGAGTGGCTGTGCTCTTGTTAGAAGCAAACGCTCAAAGCACATTGTGAGGCCAACAGAGGTAGCCAAGCATGTTTTTTTTATGGAGTGGAGATCCTGCTTGGATGGGTCCCAGGAATAGAAGGGAATGTATTCCGACTGGCCTCAGAATTCTCGTTCAGACCACAGTGTCAAAGGGACGACATGAAAGGCACCACACTCATGCTAAAGTTAGAGGGGGTAATAGTACGTAAGGACATGATGATCTTGTGTGTGACAGACAGTGACAGTAAGGAATGGCACATGGGGCTCTGCATTGACCAAACATTAACAATAACAGGAGTAACGGATGAACAGCTGGTCTCTGACAAAGAGGAGGAGGGTGAGATGGTATTTCAGCTACAAATACCATGCGCAGTCAAGGTAGTGGAGAAGCAGGTACCGATACTGACACAACTGGTGAAGAAGAGGAATATCCATGCAGATGAAGATCTCAAGAAGGACCCTGAAAAATGATGGACCAAGGAGCCCCATGACGTAGAGGTACTAAAAGGAGTGGGTGAAGTGAAAATAAAACCGAAGTAGGGAGCACTACTCCTCTGAGCTAAACAATATCCATTGTTTAGAGAAGCAGATGAGGCAATACACTCAACATTGCATGCCCTCTGGGAGCATGGCATCACACAAACTTCTTCCTCACAGTGTAACATGGCCAGATACCTGATAAAGAAATCCAAGGGTGGGTCCTGGAGATTTATACACGATATACACCCCCTAAATGATGTTGTTCAGGCTGTATTTCCAGTAGTTCCAAATCTTGCACAATATTCTGTAACATCCCAACACAGGCAAGGTACTTCACAGTCATTGACTTGAAGAAGCCTTCTTTTTAATTGCATTGCACCCCAATTCATGGTATCTGACAGTGTTTATGCATCAGGGAATGAGATTCAGAACCATTAGACTGTCCCAGGGGTACAGCGAATCAACAAGTATTTCCAATAGAGTAATCCAAATGGACATGAGAAATTTACAAATGCCAAGCTCAGTGATCAAATATGTTGATGACTTGTTGGTATGCAGCGAGACGGAGGGAGAGTGTAGGGCAGACTCTGTGCACCTGCTGACATTACTGGCAAGAAAAGGGTACAATGTGGCTATGGGAAAACTACAATACTGTTAGGAGGAAGGAGTATATCTGGGAAAAATAATATCCATTGAAGGGTGCAGGATAACACAAGAGCAGGTGGAGGCAATTCACTCGACAGCACAGCCACAGACAGTAAGGAAATGCAGAAATTCTGGCCTTTCATAATTATTGCAGAACATGGGTTTTTGACTATTCAACCTGCACCAAGCCCATGCTGCAGGCCTTAAAAGAAGTTCAGAAAGAGAAGAGAGAGTTAAAATGGACCTTCGAAATGAGAGAAGAAACATTAGCAAATGCACCAAAACTGGCCATCCACAACTATAAAGACAAATACTACTTATTCTCCCACTTAGATGGTTTAGTAATGATGGTGGTCCTTACTGAAAAGAAACCACAAGGGCACACACCACTGGCCTACTACAGCAGCCTTTTGGACCCATTGATGCAGGGACATTTTACTTGCAAAAAAACACTCATGACTACATTGTTTGCAATAGAAATGGCCCTGTAGTGCTGTGCTGCAGAGCTAGTTGCAATAAGTGCACTAAACATGATGGAGAGACATGCAGCAAACATATTTTATGACTCTGCCTTTCAAGAGAAGCGGTGGGACACCAGTATAATATTCCAAATTACTTGGGCATTTGATAGAGGCATTAAAAACACTGGTGGAAGTGGCAGTAATAAAATGTGCATTCCATACAGGTGGACAAGACCAAATATCTTTGGGGAAGGAAATGGCTGACAGAGCAGGCAAAGAAGCTGCATACTTACCAGAGGGAAGCAGGGTACTCTACCCAGAAGACAAGAGAAGAAAATAAATGATGGCAGGGGAAATGAGCAAAGGGCAGGAAAGAGAGAAGGAGGAAAGTTTTAAAGCAACACCAATTGTTCAGATAATAGAATTACATGGAGAGGCCCAAAGGACGAGAAGGTCTTTTAGATACAAAGAAGGTGTTCTCTTTCCTCAACAGATCCAATATGGAGGCAGAATTGTATGGGAAAACCAGTGAGGCCTTGGACATTGCTGAACGTAGCTCTCGAGCAATTGCATTTTCCCACCCATGAATCCAAATAAAGTATTGCATCAGAGATAAGCGAGGGATGGAATGCACCAAATCTGCATGAGCGAGTGGCAGAGTTTATGGTTAACTGTGTGGCCTGTCCCTCCTGCATGTTCAATTTCAGATGTTAACCCTAGCTCAGAGATCCTCAGAAACAAAATGAAAAGTTATTTAACAGAAATGACAAATGTGCTCTTCTACATCTCCCACCAGGTTCAGCGATCTACATGCCGGCCGACCAACGTTGAAGAGCACACAAGTGCCCACCAGGAATAGGACGTGCCACCAGCACAGCCTCTCTATCCCAGAGACAGAGTTCTTTTCCGCAACGTTGTAAGGAAGTGGAAAGGACCAAGGTTTTGCGGTCCATTAGAAGTTGTCTACGCAACCCCAATATTGATAAAGATAAAGCAGAGGAGGGCATGGATCCATATAACCAAAGTCAGCAAAGACAACAGCGGCAGCATAATCGAAAGACAAGAGAGAAGCGTCACCAAATGGGAAGGATAAATCAATTATCATTGACTCTGTGTACTCCTATAAGACTCTATAGAAGCCCCATAAAAGAAGAAGATGATGGGCAAGACACTACTAGGGGAAATGGGAGAAGGACCAATGTTGATGCCAATGTAATTGGGGTTGGATTTTTCTGTTTTTCTGTCTTCTGTCTTCTCTTCCATTTTTGGTTCCTAATGCATAGGGGTAGTACAGGTATGCCTATTAATAATGGAATGAAGACACGCACCAAGAGAAGTGTACCTAGTATTGAAGGATTCTATAGTGCTATTGTGGAAGGAGGGGACCTAGCATCTGAAAATGTATGGTATAAAGAGATGAAGAGGGTGGGGCGTGGAAGCACCAATTGAACATGCTATGTGTGTTCACTCATCCCACACCTCGCAGGGACACCGAAACAATTCCTGTCACAAGAGGTGGCAGTAGGGGGAGGGGGATGTTTGATGCATATGTCCCTGTGCAAAACAAGGGGGCTGTTCCAGGGGCACACAGTAGAAGTAAAATGGATAGATGGGGGAGGAGGTGTACCAGATTACTATATACAACTAGAAAGCATGTCCCAGGGAAAAACTACCAAGTACATGACATTACAGTATAACACAGAAGGGGTGCAGAAGGTCACCGCCCACAATAGAAAATTCTGTAAGAATTCAACAGGACACTATATACCATGGTGCCACACCAGACCCTTAATGCGAATACAAGGCTTAGTGTACCACAATGGTAAATAGGAAAGAGGGATGGTACAATGTCACGGAGAAGGGCTAGTGAAGAACATAGATGTCAGATGCAGGAGAATATGGGATGCCAGTTATGCAGTGATTATATCAAATAGAAAACAACTAAAGACATTTTAACGAATAATAACGAATTTTGGAAAAAAACAAAAATGGGGTTGGAATTGGAATAGTGGTTTTGGGGGTGGGGGAAAAGTATTACTAAAAAAACAGGGGGCTATAGAGGTATCCCCCAAAAAACAGCAACAAAAACATTGTTATTTTGGTTTTAGTTGTTTTTTTGTTGTTAAAATGTCATTACTTGTTTTTCATTAGATGAAATCACATGTAACCGGGATGCCAATGTACATACTTTAACATGAGTAGATGCAACACATCAGCCATTCTATATTAAACCACTCACACAGTATTATTTGTGTTTCAGAGCAAACTGGACAGTGGTGCTGAGGATGAACACTGGCTGCGAGAGGACAATGAGCATTGTGGAGCTGCAGATAGGAACAGCGGCAGTGATGAACGTATAGTGGGCCTGTGGCACAAGACTGCATGCCCAGCTATCACCAAATTAGGGAGGAGTAGGTGCACGGGTGACCCTCTGCAGCCCTGCATTGATTGTGGCCCACGCAGATTTGATGCCATTCAATGAGCTATCCACTTCGAAATGAAGGAATAAAGCAATAGGGTCACTAGAAACACAAGGAGAACAACCAGAGATAACAAGGAGGAAGAGAACACACAATTACATATCAGCAGAATCCGGCCAGAGCTTAGACGCTATCCCACCACTCTTGAGACTCTTTAGCAAGGCGTCCTTGTTTTTCAGCTTGCTGCTGCTTCCCAGGGTGCAAACAGCCGCTAATGCGAAATGGATTTAAATAATGTGTCATGAGCTGCTCCCATTGGTAATGCTACTGAAAAAGGACTGAATAGAGTGTGAGAAGAGCTCTGAGCTTTGCATCATATGGCCCTACAGAACCGTTACGTGTTGGACCTTATGACTGCTATGGAAGGCGGCATGTGCCACAAGATCAGGAGCACATGTTACACAGCAATACCCGCTAATGATTCTGCCGATGGGACACTTGCAAAAGTTGTCGAGGAGATAAGAACCATACATGAAGAATGATAAAAGAGATGCGGGACACCACGTCAAACACCTGGCTCGATTTGTTATTTGCCTGGGTCCTGAACTGGCTGGCAGCAATGTTCAAAATAAATGTCCCTGTGGCCGTCTTGATGCTCGTTGCCATCTATATCAGTCAGTGGGTAATCTGCGGTGTGACTTCCACCAAAGAAAAGCATGTTACATATAAAATCGAGCTTGGTAAAGTGTTGGATGAGGAGCATCCAGGCATGAATGAGCGTGAGGATGATGTAGAGTACATTTTTACAGCCCTCTCGCCCCACTAGATTTAGAAAACTAAGAAACCCTTTGGGCTGAATGTTCGCCTGATGGGAAAAATATGCTGGTGTTTGGAGAATGCCTAGAAGGGTACGAAGGAGATGAAGACATGAATAAAGTCACACGGGTATGGAAAGGGTAAGAAAATGAGCGCCAAAGAGATATCGACCGAAAGATTGGTTGAAGGGGCAATGTATTAAAGGTGCTAATTCAGCACCAAATACGGGGGTACACCTACGACCTAGTGGAGTAAAGAAGAGGGGAGGGGGCACCTATTAGGGGGAAAAACACACATACACAAATTAACTGCAGTCACACCATGAAAGAGGGCCTCGCAGGGAAAGGCAGGGGTAGGGATGCACCATATATGCCATCGGCCCAGAGACCTTTTGTATAGTATTACACAAACTGAATAAATCTCAGGTAAACACACTTAGCAGGGATGCCCCCAGGTTGTGCCTCGCCCAGGACACTTGTTCTGAACACACGATCAGTACACCACACGTTAGGGAAGAGGAAGACAGAGCTCAAGCTGCCCGTCACAGGTAGACCGAAGCAGTAAGGACAACACTGGGTGATGTAATGACTGGGGGTCAAGCCAATCCTACAGGCACTTGGGGGTAGAGGGGAAGTGGACCTGAGCCAGGGAAACATTCACATAGCTACGAGTGACTGGCAGCAGGTGGTTATGGGAATGGGAAGCTGAATGGAGTGGCGTTCCTGAGAGGACCAATCAAACATACGTTTATATGTGATTTTTTTTAATTCTTTTATTGGCTGTACATGGTAATACATAATAAAAACCTTTAGCCATTTAATCCAACATCTAAAAAGAATTCTTTAGTAAGAGTCCAATGTTATCTCTGGCCGACTAAATTCCCGTCAGCCAGTCCAATGTTCATACATTTAGAGCATCTATCTTCTTAAAAATCAAGATAAGTAATTTCACTAGAGCCAATGTGATTGAAACTCTGTCACCTGCCAGAGTATTTTCCATCAGTAATCCACTGGCCTGGATCCACATTTATTAATCACTTCAGTTATGAGTTGCACTTTTATTTCCTTTGTTGCAGAACAGTTAATTACAAGGTGTTTCAATGACCCAATCAATGAATCCACCTGACATAATCAAAATTGTAATATGCCACCATCTCGTTTCCTTGGCCTCAAGAATTCTATGGTAGGAAATAAGTTAAGGGCGGAATCTCATGAACTGTTCTCTGAAGAACCATTTCGGAAACAGTTGTAGATAATAGGGTATTCAGACTTATTGATTCTTGCAGTGGTTTCCATACGATCTGTAAGTTTGCCTTTCTTCTTGCTTTACGATCCAATCCTGCATGTATAGTTTATTTTTCATTTTATCAGGGTTGTATATAAGGGTTTGTTTTGTTTCCCCTGGGTCAGAATTTATGGCCTTACAGGCACTTTCCCATTGTGAGAATGACTCTTCTGACCTTTCCTTTAAGGCCTTGTTTAATGCCACAAATCCACCCTTTGGTTGGTCATCAATACACTTCCTGAAGAGTGAAAGAGAATTCCAGGTTGCTATGGCCTTTAATGATGTTAGCCACAATTCCATTCATATTGCCTGTATTGGAGTACTCTTTGGGAGGCGAAGTGATTTCTTCCAGAAGATACTTTCAATTTTTTGGCCAGTTCTCGGCCCCGAAACACAGAGAGGTCTCTGCTCCATAGGTAAGTTTCTATGTCCCTGCGAGGTGCCCAGCCTTCACAGAATCAATTTGCGAAGGCCATTATCCAGCAGGTACAATGAAAATGTCTCACTTCCGACCAGAAGCAGGTGTCTCATGTTCCTTTTCGCAATGGCAGAATAATTAAGTCCCAGCGGTCAGCACAAATGTTATTTTACTATTTGCAAACGTTTCCTGGGAGGGTTGACAAGCGATGTTGCACCACATGGGGAGGCGATGAGTTGGGATACTTTGGACCTGTTTGCTCCAATCACGTTTCACAAACACACATTTAGCTCTAAGAATATGACGTAGTTTAACCAATGAGTTTCTTGGCAAACATGGAAAATATGAACATCCTGGGCTGCAACAGTTTCTAATGCATTGACCATTGTATCTGTAGTATAAAACTAATGCTCGCTGTATGCCCAGATGTCAGCTCTCAACAATCAGTTCCAGCCTGCTGTTCTGCTTGATTTGTGCTAGCACAGCTGTAATTAACCACATTGTTCTTGCTCAGTGTTTGCTCCTTTTTGATCCTGATTTTTATATGGTGGGATCGGAAGAACCCTGATACAAGTGCACCCTTGTCACAATTGCTGTTAAGAAGTGCAAATCATGAAAGAAGTGATGCATTATTCTGCTGCCTCTCCACTTTAAATTTTAAGATGTCCTTATTTGATTTTCCCTTACAAGACCACTGTTTTGTCCAGGGGCACTGCAAGCAATGATTAAAAACCTCTGCCCATAACTGTTTGCCATTGTAATGACAATATCTGTTTGATTGGCTGTTTCTAATTTGAACATCTGAAGTGTAGCATTTCACCATTTCAGGAGAATCAGTTCACCTAATAAATGGTGTCATTGGGCATCACAAAATACAGGGGCAAGATTATCAAAGCTTTGCATGGTGCAACAAGTGGAACAAATGAATTTAGCACTGATTTTTCTGCTTATACAATTGGGAATGGGACAAACAGATTTAGCCCCAATTTGTGTTATCTAAAAATGTTTTCACAAGGGCAAAAGGGAAACTCAGTTTTATTTACCATGTTTGAAGAGTAACATGTAAAGAAATGTAGCAAATAGATGTAACAGTATATAGGACGATCCCACTCAACCTAGGAAGTTGCTTCTTCCCCAGTTTAATGGCACCACAATACACCAATAATTTGTATTCAAATACACCCCCTTATGACTCCTATAGAGCCCCGTGGATCCCTCTGCCTGTGCCAACCATAAGCCAAGAATGAGCCAATGTACCGAAAGAATATATATTTATTTAAACTATAAGTTCAATGAGATTCTGTTTATGTTACGAACGCCGCCTTCTTTGTGGCACAAAACAAAGCTTCACACACTATGACATTCTATTTTCATAATAAAAAGGCAAATACGACTTAAGAAGATTTAGATTACAAACAAGCACAGGTTTGATTTTAAAACGAATTACACATTATACAATGCCATGCTGGAGACATGAGGGTTCCTTTTGCTAAGCACTTCTCTCCCGAACACCAAAAACCCAAGCCTCAGTGATATGCAGCACCCCTCTGTTTAAAGGCCAGGTCTATGGAGTGGGGACAGTTTAGGAATTTTGTTGGAGCAAAGGCCACCCCTTTATTTAAATACAATGATTATGGAGGGGTGACGATTCAGAGTTTTATTTGGAGGCAAAACACCGTTTTTTTTTTTGTTGAGTACAAGGTTTGGGAATGGAACAAACACCTTTTGGTTTTAAAGACAGGGGTTGGGAACTTAACATACACTTTTGTATTTTAAAGGCAGGGTTTGGAATGGAACAATAATCAATTTTGTTTTGGTGGCAAGCACACCCCAATTACTTTATGTGGCTGTAACATTATTCCTGCTAAGAAGGTGAAAGTTTTGAATTCTTCCAAGCTCCCTCCTGTGTAAATCTATTTGGGAGTTAATTAAACTAATATACAGTCAAATATGCTAAGGGTCTTCACAATTTCCCCTTTCACCCAAAAATGGAAGGGAACCCACTAATGAAAGGGAATAGGTCTATTAAACATATCCTCACACTAACAGTTTGTTGGAAAATCTACTGACTTTTGGAAATCTAATGGCTTGGCACTCATGGAGACTGAGCAGGGCTTCGTTTTTGGAGAAAACCAGGATTCTGGCCAGCACTTCAGTCAATGGGATCCCACAGCAATCCTCCCTCTATGGGTCGACGTACTGAAAAGTGGGCTTTATGCGCCTTAAAGGAAAGATATCCACATGCCTTTGAATTTCGCTATGCAAGACCCACTTATTTCGACTTAGGGTGCACAGCATTTTGAATTTTGACAGTTTCAATGGCATTGCTGCATTTATTTCTCAGCCAACACTGCGCTTTTGTTTATCAAATCTTCCTTATGTCACCTGCAGAATTTCATGCCTTTGGATTTGCTGGCATCTATAGCAGGATTTCAGTTTTAAGGATAGCTTTTCACTCCGCCAGTGTGTCCTTCCTTCAGGTGCATGCATTTTGCATAGGAGGCCTAACTTGGCCTTTCCTTTCGTGTGCTGGTGCTCTCATTACACCCCACACATATTTTCTGTTTATATTATGCAGCAAATACAAACAAACCAGTAGATTTATTTTTGCCCCAGTGCAAATGTGTTTAGATAATACAGTTTGTGACAAACTCTGTTGGCTCCACTCTATATTATCCAAGAATTTGCTCACATTTTAGAACTGCAAATATTTCATAATCTGGCCCCAGACCACATGCTTATTTGGGGTGAAAGGTATTCATTGGGGCATTCACCATATATTCCTCAAAGGATATTGTCTTGGTACTGTATTTTACACAGGGATGCCCAGTAGAGACCCCCTAGTTAGGTATACAAAAACTACCAGAGACCTCTGGATTTCACACAACCTACTGTGAAAAGGGACGTGCAGAAGAAGCAGGGTCCTTTTGTGAACTCTAAACATGATTGCTTTAGAGCTCTCAGGGTCGCTTATAGAATTAACTTACCCGATGAAGGACATGTCAGTGAAAAAATCAGGTTCATCAGTTAGTCAAATGTAAACATGAAGGGGATTTCCCCAGTAGGGAGAATCAGGGCTTCAAACCACACAATGAGAAAGAATGTGTGAGCAGAAATCGGCCAATCAGTGTTTAAAATAAGGTGCATGTCTGCTTAGCAATAGGCGAAGTAATAGCTCAGACAGATGGTTTTTCAGAGAGAGAGAGTACTTTTCTACAGGCTTTATGTGCCAATGTACCGTTGGAAGAGTTGTGGTAGTGTGGCTACATGGTCGCATGGCTAAGACACAACATGACACTTACTTGTACAGCCTTGTGACCTCACTTGGTGTGCATTCTTTATCAAATGATTGCAGGGCTAGAAAGATATGTGTGCATTTGGGTATGTGTTGTGTGGAAAGTGCACGAGACACGCTTCACTGTTTGTTGCCAGGCATTGTGGTTGGGAGTTGGGATTTCTAAAGTAGTTGGGTGTTGCTTTGTTCTAGGGGTGACTAAGTGGTGTGATTGTAGATGTGGCTGAAAGGTACTAGGTTGGTGAATTGTTATTGTTTTTGTAGTAGAATACTGTTTGTGTGTATTTGTTGAGGTTGTTGGTTTCTGTGTGGTGTGTGGGTGGTGAAGTATTTGCTCGTTCTGTGGTATTTGGCATCCCGTGGGGTGAAGCTCTTGTTTGTGTATCCTCTTTTGGTGATGTGTTGTACGACTTCTGACATTTAGCTATATCCATGGTGTAATGAGGATGTTGATGAAAAATGAAGTGCTATTTGTAATTTGGTGGTGTCGTTGAGAACATGGTGTTGGTGTATCTCCCCCCTCATTCAAATAATTGAGTTGTTTTTACTTGGAAAATATTCAAAGTGTTATTGCATAAAGTGTTTCAACATTTCTGCAGCATTACAAAAATATCAACACAGTGCATGGGCACAGTAAATTCTCAGGCTTGGCCGTTGTACAGAAGTTTCACTTTATGAATTTGGAAATTCCACACATTTCTCTTATGACAGGTACTGAGCGTGAGGACATTGGCCATTAACAATGGGGTAAGCCTTTACAGTTCACGCCCTTTCCCATTGGAGAAGTGCACAGACAAATGTAACTCTAAGGTGTGTTTACATTCGTGGTTGCACTCTCATCGCCTTTTACACCTATTTTGACACCTTTAACATCTTCGCAAAAGGGTGTTGCAATCAGTCGTGCCCCTGTTCAGGTGGTGCTATGTATCCAGACCCAATCTGCATATTGTTTTAATGCGTGTGCCGAGCATACTTCAGGTGTGCAGTGTTACGACACGTGTGTGCCAATGTTGTCATACATGTGGACAACCCACATGTATTCCTAACCCGCCCTAACAAACAGGCAAGCTCAAAATATCTAGACAGAGAGATTTTGCCTGGATATTTTCCCAAATCGCACCCACCGGGTGTGGGGGGGGGTGTCACAGAAGTCAGCTCTTTTGGATGGTGGGATAAGTGGGCCCTGCATTCGTTTGTGTCTGAGATGTGTGTTGTGCTGTTTGCAGCTAGGGGATATATGCTTGCTTCTGAACGCGTGCTGTATAGTTGGAAGCTGATGCCGATACATACATGAGGCTAGTGACGGTTTCCTTTTGCGTAGACATCCGGAAGTTTGCAATTGCCTCGACGCAGCTCAAAAGAAAAATCGTCAATCCTGTTGATTTCCTTGTTGTTTTCCCTATGCTTTTCCACACAATACTTGTTTGTCCTGGAAGCATGACAACGCGCAACACAGGTTCGAATCCAGATCCAAAGCTTAGAAACCACTCGTTGGTATTAAAGCGCGTTATAAATGAACAATTATAATTATGAGCAATTATAATTACAGTGCAGAAAGCAAATATAAAAAAGAAACCCCTTATTAAAATAAGCATATTCCCGTACTGTAATGTCTGTGTTTCAGTAATAAATAGGTTTTGTAAGCACTCTATTAATTACCCGAGAGTTGGCTACCAGCCGCTTGTTTCCTGCTGTTCGCTTACCTGCTGGAGATTGGCACTCCGGGATGTCACCGTTCATTGGACTCGCCGACTGCTTGTTTCATTACATCTGACAGGTCTCATGGCAGGCTAACTGCAACTTTAAACTACCTATTCAGTGTAAAACCACACTGACCAGAGAGAATCAACGGGTTTACGCAATGACAGGCCGCAGCTGCCTCCGTTAAGAGGAGCACTACAATGTGTCACGCCAACAACGAGATGTGAGAAACCTCCACACTGCAGCCAGCGAAATGCGCGCGATTCACAAAATCCCCACTTCTCTTCGATTCTGACTCAGGCTACCCCATTACAGATACTGCCAGTATTCAATAGCTGGGCCATTAACATGCAATCTTTATCACAATAAGCTTGTGAACAAAACACCTGTGTATATAAAGTAAACGAGATGAATGATGTGCCTAATTCATAGAAAAAGTGCTAAGTCCAAGCAAACTACTTACCACCATAAACGACATTGTGCCTACTTTGTGCGTGCAAAACGTTTTGCACAGTCTGCAGATTCATGGATTCTAAAGTGCAAAGTAACCCGCTGCGCAAAGAACAACAAATTGAACCTGGAACACCCACATGCCTCCACGCAAAGAAAAAAGTAGCATTAACAAACAACCTTTGCACCATCCAGCACCCCAGCAAAATTGTGAATTTTCCCTCGTAACTCAAGGCAGCACCCTGACAAAACTGCATACTGTCCCCGTAACTCAAGGCAGCAAACTGGTGAAACTGCATACTGTCCCTCGTAACTCAAGGCAGCATCCCAGTGTTACTGCATACTGTCCACTGTAAATCAAGGCAGCACCCATGGGAAACTGTGCACTGTCACCCGTAACTCAAGGCAGCTACCAGGCGAAACAGCTAAAGAATCTGGGTAAGACTCTCGAAACGGACTTATTCGCCAGCAGAAGGACTACCAGGACTCCCATTGTTTTTGCATAATTAAAGTAACTTTGTGTCTCACCCTAAGTTACTAGGGTTATCCAGACGTGGATCCCTTGCTCACTGATCTTAGAGTGGCACAGCTCCACCCTACTGACAAGGCCCAATTAGGCCGAAACACGTGCCTGGGGTTGCTGTTGGTATTCTTGTTCAGAGGAGAATAGCCTGGTGTTGATGGACTGCCTCAGGGAAGGACAACGACTAATATGTTGTGGATATTTCTCATCTGTGAAAGAAATAGTGAGTTAAAGAATCTGGGTAAGACTCTAAAACCGGGACTTATTAGTCGTGTTGGGTGTCCTGACCCACGTTTGAGCTATCATGCTGCAACATTTGGTGCTGTGGGCTTAGAAAATCCAAGATGGCCAAAAAGCCCACATGTGCGCCCGAATCCAGGAGAACCACGGAGTTTGCGCACACCAAAATGGTTGCCTAACTTGCCACCCACCAGTGCGAGCAGGATGGGCCGGGGTGCCATGAGTGAAATGTGTGCCAAAGGAAAAACCGCACTTTAAAATCACCTTTTGTTTCCCTGAATGCCAGCTCAAAATGCCTATTTCAAACATTGCAACATATCCAAAAATCTCACTGAACACCAGCAGACATCTGGCAGAAAATGTTTAAATTAACTGAGTGACCTACTTTTGAGTGTCACATAGTTTGTCACTGTTGAAACGTCATAGTTTAGAACTTAGAATCAGTGATTTAGCTGCATGTGTAAACATTTTATGTTTGATTTAAACTGGGAACAAAAAGTGACATGTTAGCTAAATTCTGGCTTAAAGGAACTGAATTCTGCCTGACAACTTCCCCCAACTGGAGTGAAACTGGATCCACAGCAGTTCCCAGGCCTAGCTGCCTTCTGCTGCCCACACTAAAAGGATATGCCATCTCTCTGATAATTGGATTAGAGGTGGAGCACCTACAGACTGCAGGAGGTTGAACAAAGCCCTTCCTTGACTCAGGCAGATGGTTTATTGGGGGGACCGTAAAATAGCTTCTTCTTGGCAGAAGCTGAGAGGGGCAGGGTCTCTGAGCTTTGCAGAAACTGGATAAACTGGTTTCTACACCATGTGACCTGAAAAGACACACCCCTGTTGGCCAGAATATGATTCTAAGAAAGATGTATAACTCACAGTGCGGACTTGTCAAAATTATTTAAATGATACCATCATTCTTGTGATTTTTCTGCGCACGTTTTAAGACGCGTTGGGAATTTGTGTGATGTTCTGGGGCAAAACCCCACTATTTATTGACACCACATACTCTGTGTTTAAGCTAGCGACCTGGAAAGTTACTGAGATATGTGTGGGAGGGGGGTGTATATGTTTATAAATCTGGAGAAAAATCCGATGTTGCAAAACCCACTAAAAAGCACGAAATGTTGCCATTTCTGGATGCAAGCCCCCAGGAAGAGCAGAGTTTGAACAGAGTATACCTCATGTGATATGTGATGGGTGCATGTAATTTTAAACAACTGTGTATCTGTGCAATATGTATTTGGGTCAAATATAGATTTGTGTGCAATTTGACAGGGGAGTATCCTTTCTGCAGACCATAAAACAGCATCACCATGACACACATTTCCTTCCCCCAATCAAAGCAGTGCGGAAAGCTTGACCAATGGGAGTTGAGAGAGGGGCTGGCTAGTGATGCTGCACACACACCCACTTTCAAAAGACATAAAAAGAGCCACTGGAAGCTAGAGAGGGGATTCAAATCCAGTTGCTGCAACGCGCTCTGCCGGACCACACAACATCCAGAAGATACCAGATCCAACACTTAGATTTTAAAACTCCAAAGAACTTGATTCAGAACTCAAAGCAACGGCCTAAACCCACAAACTGAGAACTCTTCTCAGCAGGCCTCAGCATCCAGCAAACCTAACAGCGGTAGCAGCATCCAGGAGCCGTGCAGATCAGCGCTGTGTCCAGAGAAAGCTGTGCAGAAAGATCCAGGAGCTGTGCACAGACGCTGTACCCAGAGATCCAGGAGCCGGGCCAGGAGCAGTGTCAGACCAGACCAGCAGAGCAGACACCAGACGCTGTGCGCAGAGACCGTCCGGGGCGAAACCAGAACCGAAGCCATCTTGACCCGATCCGTGAGACCTAGACCTTCCAAATACATTGTGAGTACAGCTAGGACGGTGTGAAACCAAATCTCTTAGTTTACAGTGATATAATTCAATCTATTTAATCTAAGTAGAACTGCCTCCTAACTGTCACTTGTCAATTCTGCAGCCGCATAGCTGTCACCTGTCATTTTTAAAAGCTGTCACCTGTCAATTTGAGTTACTTTAAATTCGAAAAACGACCTTTACAAAATTGTTTATATCTTTGGAACCGTTTGGGCTAGAAACGTGGTTTAACTTTCCTCTGAAAGCTTAGAATGTTAGCTTTTCAACGAACCTAGAAATGACTTGCTACTCCTTATACTTTTGCCGTAATCCAGATTCACGCATTCGCGAATTTTGCCGCGATTCGCACATTGTTTAAAAATCCAGCCACGTGTGAAAACAGCATCTTCCTTGCTTTCCCTTGCCAAAAATTTGTTTAACCTGCTAGTTACTCCTAGAGCATTGTAAAGGGAGCCTGGGCTCATCCCAAGTATCTTTCATTCACCCTGAACCTCCTAAAGAGAATTAAAACCATTTTCAGCATATCCCTCACTTCATTGCCAGCACATATAAAAGCATTTTGGGCCTGTGTTTCAACTTCTATCCGTAGTCTAAGCTTGCTGGGGTGAACTGAATTACATTTGATTGCATGTCTGAGAACTGTGTGCTACTCTTCATTTCCTTACATTGCATAAGGGGGGAGTGGATTGCCAGAGAAAAGTGATTACATTGTTTTGTTGAAATCATATTGAGTATTTTCTGTACTGCATTTTCATTCAACATTGCATCCATCTGAACTTATATAAAGCATTCTCTACCACCTTATTCTTCTGTTCCTATTCACAAGTGTGCTACCTCATCCTTATACTACTCCCGGGTAACCAAATCAGTTTACTAGTAGGACATTATTCACTGTTGATCACTGCTCATGTTTTAAGTGTGATATTAATTATTAATTGATCATAAAAGTGTGATCTATATATTTTGTTTAATTTTTCTCAAATAAACCTTTTAAACTTGCAAAACAGAACTACTTCTTGGCTCAGTGGGGACAGGGGGATTCTAAGAGAGGGGTGTTATATAGGGGTAGTCGTCCAGATTTCATGAACTGGACATAAAGATATATCAATAAGGGTTTCCATTCCGTACCCCAGACTAGGCATTGACTTAGCTGTAGTATTTAATTGGATCTTCTTACAAACTGGGGGCTCGAGACAGATGTCTGGGTTAGATCTATCACTTGTGCAGCTTAATACAGTGTGCTAACTGACGGGATACATACATCCAGTCGGATCACCACGCTGCATTGCGCTGTAAAGCACTCCTCAAAAGGGACACTCTAAGGAAAAGGTCTGTTTTGCAAAAATAAAATACTAATTTCTGTAAGTCAGGACAGAGACCAATCTCTAGAATGACGACCTTAGTAGACATGAAAATAGCCAGAGAGCACTTCTTACATAAGTTATTTGTGAGAGGTGAGTGGACTCACCAGGACCAAACGGTCTGGTTGCAGGCCATCACGCAACAGGTCACTGAAACAGGGAAAGATATATGGAGAGATCAGGGTCCCTTACATGTGGCCCTGAGTGAACTATACATGGCTTCTTAAGCTAAGGATGAACAAGACAAGATGGTTAGGATAGCGGCATATTTGTATCTTTATATGGGAGCCATGCAAGACAGATGTGCTGAAGGCCACGATATGGCAAATAGGCACAGATGGCGTTAGAAAAGGTCCAATCTGACCTGGTCTCTTCTGAGCAGAGGCTGCAGAGGAGCCAGGAGGCAGAAAATGATAGTAAGCAGTATATCATTAAAATAAAAGAGGACATGGATATACTGCAACAGGAAAAGGCTGACCAGGATACCAGAATTACTGCAGAGCCAGAAAAAGCTGGAGCAACAGATCAATTTCAACAGGGAATGCACAGAGCAGGTAGCCACCCTGCAAATCCAACTAGACAGAGAGAAAGAGGAGAGCAATAAACTGATCCTGAAAGACCTTGATACCCAGGCAGAGTTTGATCAGGAGCGCCAGAAAGCTGGTGCCTTCCATAGGCAAAGGGACGACCTGACGGCACAGATGCAGACTCTTAGTCAGGAAAGGGACACCTTAGGCCAGGAAGTCTGCCACTTAAAAAGAAAAATGGAAGAAAATCACCTGGCCCACCAGGGACTGGGTGACCTCCAAAAAGAACACCAGGACTTGCTAGAGCACACCAGGAGGGTGGAGGAGGCTCTGGCAAGACAGGAGCAGGCCAGTAGGGATGGGACTCAGGAGGTAACCCTCCTGCATCAAAGACTGGCCCAGTGCTCCAGGACCAATAAGGAAACGCAGAGAGAGAATGAGCCTCTCTGCCAGCACAATGATAGGCTCCAACAACAGGTAGCGATGCAGGAAAGACTGATAGAGTCTAGTAAGGCCTTAACTGAGGAACTGAAGGCGCAGGCTCTTGCATTGCAACAGGGAGCAGGGGTGGATAGAGACCAGGTTCGCTGGGAAAGGGAAACTCCTGAGCATAACCTCAGGAGCCCTAGTACCAGAGGCCTTTATCTCTCTCAGTCCCTGGACTCTGCCACCCCCATGTCCCCTGGCGCACATGAGCACCGGGCCACAGGGATGGCAGAGTACTATCCAGCCAGAAGCATGGGGCTCATAGGCCAGTACCTCCCAGGAATGGATGGGAGGGCATTCGGGTATGGGCACCCAAGCACAGTGCAATTTAGTGGGGAACCCCAGGATAATAGGCCCATTAAGGGCATCCTGAAAACTTCTGCCCAGTTAGGTCAGTGGGGGGGGTACCCATCAAATCCTGGCAGCAAGGAGGAATCTGAAGACTCTTCTGAACGGCGCAGGACACAGGAGACCAGGTCCCCACATTCTGCCAGCCATTCCCAGGCTTGCAGAATCCGGGAAAACCTGGAAGATCAGACAGGAACCTCTGGGAGCAGTGCCTCTGAGTCAGAGGATGAATAGACCAGGGTTACCCGAACCAAAAAGGCCAATAAGGCAAAAAAGGGCCTTGCTTAAGGACCCATTGAAACAGATTAAGGCAATCAGGAGTGTCATCACGCCTTATCATAAGAACGCCAAGTACTCTGTTTGGGAACACTTGGAGCTCTATGAGCAAATGATGGAGACTTTTCATTTGAAGGGCAGCCAAAGCTGTATCCAATATGTAAAGTGGACATTCTCCCCAGAGTACTCCAGTTTCTTTGCGGGGCTGGAGGACCAAAATCATTCAAGGTGGTCCACCTATAGGGCGGCCATATTAAAACATGTTTCTGTTCACAGAAATCCCCAAGAGGCTCGCAAGGCAGCCTACAATTTGCAGTGTGGGGAGGATCAGGCCCCACAAGAGTTTGTGCAAGAATTAAAGCGTGCTTTTGTGCAGACCACCAGAAGGGTGCGCAGAGACAGCAGAGAATTTATCAATATTTTTTTCCATGCCTTGCCCAAATACATCATGACCCAGCTCGTGAGAGATTTTCACGAGAAAAGATCTTTAGACTGGGTCATTGAACAGGCTACCCGGATCTATGAGGTGCAGAAGCCCATAGAAAAAAAAATAATGCGCCCAAAAACCCCAAAACCAACAGCACCCCTGCTGCTGCCAAGGTGGCAGAGGTAAAGGTTGCCCCCGTTTTAGACTTGGAGATGTGGGGGCCTAAAAACCTACCTGCACCTAATAATCCTAAGCCCAGAAATCCCTCGGGCCAGTCACAGACAGGGAGTCGAGGAGGTAGTCCCACAAATGGGGTCCCTCGCTCTCCTGACTATGTAAGTCCCCGCTACAAGGGAAACAGCCCAATCCTGGGTTATGTGTGGACTCGTCCAGCCCAAGGGGGGGAATCCAACCAGACACCCAACCCGGGGAACTTCCCTCCTAACTTCCCACAGGGGGGCAGAAATTCTCCAAACCCTGGGCAGAACTTTTTCCCCAGGTATCCACCCAACTTTCAGCCCCAAAATCATCCATCCTTCTTTCCCCAATTCCCTGAGCCCAGACCACTGAATCCGAGAGAGGGGAGGCCAAGGGTGGAGGGGTACCAAAATCTTCCCAACCAGGGGTACTACCAGAGAAGGGATAGCTACCCTTCCCGGGATCAGCCCAGGGGAGAAAATAGAGCCCCGTATCAGCCTGAGAGGGTTTCACAACTTGAGCGCCAGGTCCAAAATATGGCACGAGATCTGGGCCACATACTGAGGGCTCAACAGAACCCTCAGCTGAGCATGCCACCGCAGAATGCCCCAAACTCTGGACCTGGTGCTCCAGACCAATGACGGGGGCAGCACCCCGATAACCCACCGGTTCCCAGGGAGGAGGCACAAGGGGAAGGGGGGTGTAAAGCCTTGGAGGAAGCTTGCTTCCCAACTTGTAAACAGCCCCTGGAAAACCAGGAACCAGATACAAAATCTCCTCCCCTGAAAGCCTGCCTCCCAAGGAGCAGAGGGGGGGGTAGGAGAAACAAAGGACCCAAACAGACCCACTTTGTGGAGGAGGTGCAGGTCTTCCAATTTGAGGGAGAGGGATCCTCAGAAGATCCTGGGTAAAGGATCTTATCCTTCAGAGAAGAGGGAACTCCTCCCAAGGAAAAATGGGTCCCAAGTGATGCCAATTCAGACTGGGGAGATATGGAGACTGAGCTACCGCCGCCCATCATCTCATCACAGAACCCACAATACCGAAATCCCCTGGTTCAAACCCATCCTGGTGACTGCCTCCAAAAAGGGGGGGGTGGCCCGGAACCGGAACCAGGGGAACCCACCATGGCTCTGATCTCCAGTTGCCAACTTTTTCTTTCAGATTCACAAGACTCTCCACAGAATTCTGCCCAAATCTCTTCTATAGCAATGTCCAAAACCAGAAAGTTAGCCCACCAGTTGTCCAAAAATGTGCATTAACTGTGCCCCCTTGAGGAGAAGGAGGGAAGATACTATGCCCCGGTACAAGTACAGGGGCAGGGTACAATTTTGGCACTGGTGGACACTGGATCCCAAGCTACCCTTCTGTCCAAAAGGGCCTTTGAGGAACTAAATGCAGGAAGGGGGGAGAATTACCGTATTCCTCTCACCTCTCTTCCTGGACAACTGCAGAACTTTGACGGGAAGGAAATTCCCGCCGAGGGGACTGCAGATTTGGACATTAAATTTGGGCGACACAAGGTGAAACACCCGGTCATAGTAGTGACTCCAGAGGGTACCCCTTGTTTACTAGGGAATGACCTCCTGAGAAGGTTGTCACCCCTAATAGATTGTGTAAACAAGGTCCTCTGGACCCAGACTAGCCGACCAATAAAATTAAAACAGAGTGTCAACCATGTTAGTTTAAACGGCACCTGCCACATGGTTGAACAAAAATCTGACCAAGTAGAATTTCACTTCCGGAAAAACCAAACTCCAGACGTGGCAGTAATAGCAGTAGGACAACAGACTGGTGATGGGGGGTCTTCTCTATTTCTGAAAATCAACCTTCCTTCCAGTTTAAGGTGGTATTCCACACTGGAAGGAAACACCCTGAAATTCTTTACTAATCCACAATCAGAAACTCCCACTCCTATAGTCCAGAAAGATGTGAAATCAGCTTAGAGCCGGGCTGATATTCAGCAAATTGGAGAGCAGTTGTTCATCCCTGTTCAGATTAATGATGGGAAGGACTCTGTTCTCACTCGAGTGTGCGTGAACAATGGTAAGAGCTTCATCAGCGAAGCCATGTTCCGCCAACTCCCAAAAGATCCAGCCATTCCCACATTCAAACTGATAGACAAATGGGAAATGGACCTGGAAGCACCCAACTCCAAACATCTCCTGCCAAGCAGGTGTATGCTCAAAATCTCCATTGGCAACAAGAGCATAGTCCACAATTGTTGGGTCGTGCGAGACGTCACTGCCGCTTTTTACTTAGGCAGTGACATTCTCAATCGCTTTGCCATTAGTTTGGACCTAATAAATTTCAAAGCTTGGTCCCGATTAGCGGATAATCCCATGGGCTTTGATGATCCAGAAAAAGCATTTAGGTCATCTCAATTGCTACCTTATGCAGTTGAAATTCAGATCAAAGAGGAAGTCACCATCCCAAAAAGGACCCGACAATTCTCCCTGGAAGTGAAAATTAAAAGAGGACAAAAACTGCAAAACTCTGATGCTTATATTCATCTAAATGCTTCTCTCCAACAGCAAGGGTTAGGGGTAAACCCAACACCATTAGTCAACATAGAACATGACACCATTCCAATAGAGGTGGATAACAGCGACTTAAAGAGTATTACTCTAGCCGCAGGCACCATTATTGGAATGGCGGTTGATGACTGACATTTTTCCATTGATCTAGGAAATGAACTGTTAGGACCAATCCCCAAGGACTGTTTTGACAGTGACAGTGATGACGACGCAACACCAGACAGGATCTTCACCCGAAGAACTTCCTGGTGTACACTTCTTGCCCTTATGGTAAGGAAGATGTGACTTGTGACTTCAGGAGGGATGAGGTGATTTTCCAGGTCCATGAGGGCTGCCTTTCCCACCTGAAGCCTCCAGTCCAAATCAGCACTCTGACCAGGGACTTCTCCACCCAGCTGGAGGAGGCCGCTGAGATAGCCAAACCAGAAGTCTTTCCAGGCTTCAGGCAGATGGTGGAAGAGAGAGTCAACCTAGCTGATGCCTGTGTGACTCTGGAACAGAAGCAAAAGTTGAAACAAGTTTTCTTGGATTTCCAAGATCTCTTTGCGGTAGACTCATATGACTGTGGCCGCACCGACATCCACACAACAACAATCCCCACGGACCTTGGAATGACTCCAGTGTTTGTGAAGCAATATCGCTTGCCTCGCGCATCCATGGAGTCCCTTACTGAAATAATTAAGAACCTAGAGTCCCGGGGAATAATCTGTCCAATACACAGCACCTTCAATAATCCGGTGCTGGGAATATTGAAGCCAAACGGCCAGTGGAGACTCTGCGCCGACCTCAGGGAGCTCAACAAACGGGTCCATACTTCCCGATGGCCTCTGCCCTACATTGACCAAGGGCTGGCCCAGATCCAGGGGTCACAGGTATTCACTGCAATAGACCTGACCAATGGATACTGGACTGTGCCTGTCAGTAGGGAGGACCAATACAAGCTGGCTTTTACCTTTGGGGGCCAGCAGTACACATGGACCCGGACTCCCTTCGGATGCCTCAACTCCGGCAATGAATTCAACATTTTCCTACACAAGGCCATGCCCGACCTGGGTGCAAGGGGTAACCTGGCTTATGTAGATGATGTCCTCATCAAAAGTTCATCTGCTGGAGCAAAACTTTCCTTTCAGAGAGCACAGTGTTGTAGAACCCGTGTTAATTTCTTGGGGCATGAGATTACTCCTCAGGGTCTCTGTCCCCAGGAAAAGAAAGTGGAAGCACTTCAGAAACTGAAAGACCCCACAACTCTGCGGGTACTAAGGAGCCTCCTTGGACTGACTAATTACAGCAGAAAGTTCATTGAGGGCTACGCAGAGATCACCAGACCCCTGATTAATCTCCTGAAGGGGGGGGTCAAGTGGGAATGGGGTCCAGAACAAGCCGAGGCAGTAAGACAACTCAAAAGAAGCCTCTCACAAGCGCCCTGCCTAGCTTACCCTGTCAGAAACAAGGAGTTCTTCCTGGAGACAGGGTTCTCTAATACGTGCTTGACGGCAGTATTATACCAAAGCATGACGAGGTCAATAAAGTAATATCCTATGCGAGCAAAACTTTATCCTCTGTGGAGAATAAAATTCAACGATTGTGAGAAGGCCCTCCTGGCAACGGTGTGGGCATTGAAGAATTACCGCCCGTTCATCCATGGGGAACACATCATAGTGGAGACTCCACACCAGCCTCTGCAATATCTCCAAAGTGACAGAATCCGGGCCGGAAATGTGAGTAATTCCCGAATTACTTCCTGGATTCTGTCAATGCAAGGCTTTCCTGTGGAGGTCAGATATGGCCAAAACAAGAAGAGTCCCCTCGCGCAAGGTCTGGCTGACTTGCATGATTGTGCCAGAGAAAACTGTCTCGAGGACGAAAGTCTAAAAACCAAGGACAACATGGAGGCATACCTTAATTCCCCACACAAAGTCTTTGAAGAGGACAAGTGTGAGGGAATGCCCACTGTCTATGTGGATGGATGCTCTTACCATGTTGACAACAACGGGGAGAAAGAACTGGTGGCCGGCGTAGGGAATGCATGGGTGAAGGAGTTCCCAGAACCCTCCGCTGGATTCAAAATTGGTCCCCGAAGTAGTCAGGTGGCAGAATTGATGGCTGTGCATCAGGCCATCCTCACTGCTGTCCAGCATCAACTCCACGAACTGGTCATAATCACAGATTCGGATTATGTACGGAACGGGTTCGTGGAGCACCTGGTTAATTGGAAAACCAGAGGCATGTTATGTGCTAATAACAAACCCTTGAAACATGGGAAGTTAATCCAAAACATTGATGATCTGGTCACATCGAATGGGATGACCATCTACTGGAAAAAGAACAAAGGTCATTCCAAAGTAGAGGGACCAGACAAAACTGGAAATGACTTAGCTGATCAGCTGGCCAAAACCGGGGCCATCCAAGGGGATCTAATTGAGATTGGGTCCTTGTTGGGGGAAATCCAGGTCACTGCTATCACTAGGTCCCAGACAAATGCTCACAATGATCTTTCAATTGCACAATGGAGTAAGGAGACCCCTGATGCTGATTTGATTACCGCTCAGAAGGGGGAACCAATAATTGGTAAGTTTTACCAACACCTTGAGGACCCTGAGAACTTTCCCCTGACGGATACCGATTACATTGGGAAAGAGGACCTAAGAGTGTTGATGAAATGTCCAAAAATGTTCCGAATCCAAGACGGTTTGCTGGTAAGCAAATCCAAAGCTGGCCACGATCAGTGGGTGGTTCCTACCTCATTCCGAAGCCTGATGTTAAGTCACGCCCATGATGCGGCCACTGCCGGTCATAGGGGGTTTCACACAACACTGGAAATCTTAAGAGAGGTTGCATACTGGCCACACATGGGCCAGGACCTCAACCAATATTTGAAGGATTGTCTTGTGTGTGCACAATTTCAGCCGACATCCCTCACACACCGGGCACCTCTCCAAAAGAGGGGAATGACACTCCCATGGTCAGATTTGCAAATTGACTTTGTAGGCCCCGTGATTCGCTCTGCTAGGGGGAATAAGTACATGTTGACTGTGACATGCTTGTTTACCAAGTGGGTGGAATGTCTCCCAGCCCCAAATTGCAAGGCAGAAACTGCAGCTGCCCTGATGATTAACCACATCTTTTCCCGTTTTGGTCTACCTCAAAGGATTGAGTCAGATAGAGGTAGTCACTTCACCAGTGAAGTCATGACAAAGATGTGGGAGATACTGGGTTCAAAAGAAAGCTACATATTGCTTACAGGCCAGCCTCTTCGGGAGCAGTGGAACGTTACAACCGGACAATTGTGAGCATATTAAAAAAGTTTGTGGCAGATTCTGGGCCAAGTTGGGATATCCGATTACCTCTGGTCCTAATGGCCATCAGATCTACCCCTTCATCTGCAACCAAAATGTCACCATTTGAGTTGATGACCGGACGCAAGATGGTGCTTCCTCAGCATTTGCTCTACAGGACCCAAGAGCAGACACTGATAAATGCCTCCACAACTCACGAGTATGTGGAGAATTTAAGGAAACACCTTCAACATGCTTCTGCCTATGCTCAGCGGAATCTAGAAAGATCAGCCGAGAGTATGAAGACCCACTATGACCTGAAAACTTCCAGGAAGGAATATCAGGTGGGGGACCGGGTCTATTTATACAACTTCCAAAGAAACCAGGCAAAGCAGCGAAAATGTTTGCCTACATGGAAGGGACCCTATGAGATTATAGACAAGATCTCCCCTGTGGCCTACAAGATCAACATCCCTAAAGGTCCTTTGGCAGAGGGGGAAGACAAGTGGGTCCACATTAACCAGTTGAAGTGTTGCCATCCCAGGCACACTCTGCAACAACTGGAGGAATCCTCTGGAATCCTAGAGGGTACTGTCTCAGATTAATTCAGTTCTAACTTAAAATATCCTACATATCACCTATCAAATTCTGAGTTTCTCAATGTGGGTGTTTTCATTTTTGAATGCAAAAAGAAATGTGCATGTTCATATGTTTTGACTATAAATTTATATGCCACCCCACTATATCAATGGTGGGGGAAAAATGTCTATGAATAGGTATTGCCGCTCTTCCTTTGTCGTCCTAGGAGAAAGAAAACATTGAAACTGGCCAGGGAGGATGATCCGGAGACCGGGAGCAAAGATCCGAGGGGCCCGGGGTACCGCCTAATATTCCCATCAGGACCAACGAGGAGAACCGATCGATCAGTACCGGATGGAGAAGAAGATGCTGAACTGTGCCCTTTGCAGAATTGGAAGAAGATTATGCTGACATACCAGTGCGTGGGTCAAAACCCATGTGCACCCGACTCCCCATCGACTCAAATTCAAAGTGCAGTCGCGTGGGGGGGCTTTGTTGGGTGTCCTGACCCACGTTTGAGCTATCATGCTGCAACATTTGGTGCTGTGGGCTTAGAAAATCCAAGATGGCCAAAAAGCCCACATGTGCGCCCGAATCCAGGAGAACCATGCAGTTTGCGCACACCAAAATGGTTGCCTAAGTTGCCACCCACCAGTGCGAGCAGGATGGGCCGGGGTGCCATGAGTGAAATGTGTGCCAAAGGAAAAACCGCACTTTAAAATCACCTTTTGTTTCCCTGAATGCCAGCTCAAAATGCCTATTTCAAACATTGCAACATATCCAAAAATCTCACTGAACACCAGCAGACATCTGGCAGAATGAAGTATGTGTGCATACAAAATCTGGGAAGTTGAAGAGCCCCAAAACAATGTTCATAACAAGACTGGCTGAGCTCTGCAGGTCTGCAGCAGCCTAACTGAAACTGGATTTAAAACTACCGAAAATGTTTAAATTAACTGAGTGACCTACTTTTGAGTGTCACCTAGTTTGTCACTGTTGAAATGTCATAGTTTAGAACTTAGAATCAGTGTTTTAGCTGCATGTGTAAAAATGGTATGGTATGTTTGATTTAAACTGGGAACAAAAAGTGATATGTTAGCTAAATTCTGGCTTAAAGGAACTGAATTCTGCCTGACAACTTCCCCCAACTGGAGTGAAACTGGATCCACAGCAGTTCCCAGGCCTAGCTGCCTTCTGCTGCCCACACTAAAAGGATATGCCATCTCTCTGATAATTGGATTAGGGGTGGAGAACCTACACACTGCAGGAGGTTGAACAAAGCCCTTCCTTGACTCAGGCAGATGGTTTATTGGGGGGACCGTAAAATAGCTTCCTCTTGGCAGAAGCTGGGAGGGGCAGGGTCTCTGAGGTTGGCAGAAACTGGATAAACTGGTTTCTACACCATGTGACCTGAAAAGACACACCCCTGTTGGCCAGAATATGATTCTAAGAAAGATGTATAACTCACAGTGCGGACTTGTCAAAATTATTCAAATGATACCTTCATTCTTGTGATTTTTCTGTGCACGTTTTAAGACACGTTGGGAATTTGTGTGATGTTCTGGGGCAAAACCCCGCTATTTATTGACACCACATACTCTGTGTTTAAGCTAGCGACCTGGAAAGTTACTGAGATATGGGTGGGAGGGGGGTGTATATGTGTATAAATCTGGAGAAAAATACGATGTTGCAAAACCCACAAAAAAGCACAAAATGTTGCCATTTCTGGATGCAAGCCCCCAGGAAGAGCAGAGTTTGAACAGAGTATCCTCATGTGATATGTGATGGGTGCATGTAATTTTAAACAACTGTGTATTTGTGCAATATGTATTTGGGTCAAATATAGATTTGTGTGCAATTTGACAGGGGAGTATCCTTTCTGCAGACCATAAAACAGCATCACCATGACACACATTTCCTTCCCCCAATCAAAGCAGTGCGGAAAGCTTGACCAATGGGCAGTTGAGAGAGGGTCTGGCTAGTGATGCTGCACACACACCCACTTTCAAAAGACATAAAAAGAGCCACTGGAAGCTAGAGAGGGGATTCAAATCCAGTTGCTGCAACGCGCTCTGCCGGACCACATAACATCCAGAAGATACCAGATCCAACACTTAGATTTTAAAACTCCAAAGAACTTGATTCAGAACTCAAAGCAAGGGCCTAAACCCACAAACTGAGAACTCTTCTCAGCAGGCCTCAGCATCCAGCAAACCTAACAGCGGTAGCAGCATCCAGGAGCCGTGCAGATCAGCGCTGTGTCCAGAGAAAGCTGTGCAGAAAGATCCAGGAGCTGTGCACAGATGCTGTACCCAGAGATCCAGGAGCCGGGCCAGGAGCAGTGTCAGACCAGACCAGCAGAGCAGAGACCAGACGCTGTGCGCAGAGACCGTCCGGGGCGAAACCAGAACCGAAGCCATCTTGACCCGATCCGTGAGACCTAGACCTTCCAAATACATTGTGAGTACAGCTAGGACGGTGTGAAACCAAATCTCTTAGTTTCCAGTGGTATAGTTCAATCTATTTAATCTAAGTAGAACTGCCTCCTGTCACTTGTCAATTCTGCAGCCGCATAGCTGTCACCTGTCATTTTTAAAAGCTGACACCTGTCAATTTGAGTTACTTTAAATTCGAAAAACGACCTTTACAAAATCGTTCATATCTTTGGAACCGTTTGGGCTAGAAAACCTTCCCCTGAAAGCTTAGAATCTTAGCTTTCCAACAAACCTAGAACCGACTTGCTACTCCTTATACTTTTGCCGTGATCGCGATTCACGCATTCGCGAATTTTGCCACGATTCGCGATTTGGTTAAAAATCCAGCCACGTGTGAAAACAGCAGCTTCCTTGCTTTCCCTTGCCAAAAATGTGTTTAACCTGCTAGTTACTCCTAGAGCATTGTAAAGGGAGCATGAGCTCATCCCACGTATCTTTCACTCACCCTGAACCTCCTAAAGGGAATTAAAACAATTTTCAGCATATTCCTCACTTCATTGCCAGCACATATAAAAGCATTTTGGGCCTGTGTTTCAACTTCTATCCGTAGTCTAAGCTTGCTGGGGTGAAATGAATTACATTTGATTGCATGTCTGAGAACTGTGTGCTACTCTTCATTTCCTTACATTGCATAAGGGGGGGGGGAGTGGATTGCCAGAGAAAAGTGATTACATTGTTTTGTTGAAATCATATTGAGTATTTTCTGTACTGCATTTTCATTCAACATTGCATCCATCTGAACTTATATAAAGCATTCTTTACCACCTTATTCTTCTGTTCCTATTCACAAGTGTGCTACCTCATCCTTATACTACTCCTGGGTAACCAAATCAGTTTACTAGTAGGACATTATTCACTGTTGATCATTGCTCATGTTTTAAGTGTGATATTAATTATTAATTGATCATAAAAGTGTGATATATATATTTTGTTTAATTTTTCTCAAATAAACCTTTTAAACTTGCAAAACAGAACTACTTCTTGGCTCAGTGGGGTCAGGGGGATTCTAAGAGAGGGGTGTTATATAGGGGTAGTCGTCCAGATTTCATGAACTGGACATAAAGATTTATCAATAAGGGTTTCCATTCCGTACCCCAGACTAGGCATTGACTTAGCTGTAGTATTTAAATGGATCTTCTTACCGTCGGCAGAGATTCCCAGGACCTGTCAGGTGTCTTGACCCACGTTTGAATTATTATGCTACAACATTTGGTGCTGTGGGCTTAGAAAATCCAAGATGGCCGAAAAGCCCACATTTGCGCCAGAATCGAGGGAAACCGCGCAGTTTTTGCGCACACCAAAATGGTCGCCTGACCTGCCACCCACCAGTGCGAGCGTGATGGGCCAGAAGCGCCATGAGCGAAATCAGTGCAAAGGAATATGGTGCTGTTCAAAATCTGAAATGTATTAATTCAAGACAGCTCCCAAAAAGGGGTGCAGTACCGGCGCTTGACACTAACCGGTGCTAGCAGTCTAAACTCTGACAGGAGACTGGTATTTCAGGAGCTGGAAAAGGAACCTGAGTTAGCTGGAAATTTCAAAGCCTTGCCGGTTAATGAGAATTCTTAACACCTACTGTTCACAGGCCTTGCTGCATTCTGCTGCCCCCACCAAAAGGAGATCACACATCTCTGATTGAATCAGGGGAGGGGACTGCAGGGAAACAGAACAATGAACTTTCCTTGGCTCAGGCAAATGTTAAATCAGAGGGTCGTAAATGGCTTCCTCTTGGAAGAAACTGGGAGGAGCCCTGCCCCTGTGAGCCACCTGAGCCTGGAGGCGGGGACAGACAGAAATTCCCCCATGTGCTTTGGAACCTAAACCACACCCATTTGGGCCAGAGCATCATTTCAAAAAGATGGATAATTCATAGTACAAAATCGTCAAAATTATATGAATAATATCATCATTCCTGTGATTTTTCTGTGCACATTTTAAGAGGTGTTAGGACTCTGTGGTATGTTCTGGGGGTAGTAGCGGAAAATAAGGTATTACTCCAAATGTCTGTATGTTAAAAATCTGACACTTCATCATCTGATGCACATATTCCTTGCGCACATTTGTGTAAATTCTGGAAAAGTTTAGAGGTTGTGTTCTGGATGAAAAGGGCAGAATTCAGTCAGAAGTGGACACAACATCTTACAAAGACAGGGATCGGATGGTTTGGCGCTACAGAAAATATGTTAACTGGACATATATCAGAAAAATTGTACAGAGATAAATATGCATTTAAGTCAAAAATAGATTTGTGTGCAAAGTGACAAGGGGCGTTTCGTCAATAGATTGTAAAATGTAGTAACACTCTGACTCACAACTCTGTTCTCCAATGAGAGCACAGAAAATCCTTTAACCTATCAGGATCCTCAGAGGGTTGGGCATAGAAAGTCAACCTTCCCACCCACTTTCAAAATACATAAAAAGACCCATTGAGACCCAGGTAGGAACATGCACTTTCCACTTCAAACTGATTTCTCGCGAAGCGCTTTGCCGTACAAGATAATATCCAGAAGGACCATATCCAGAACTTAGAATCCAGACTTCAGAACTTGTAGCAGAGAGGCCTAGTCCACAAGCTGAATCCTTTTCAGCAGGCCTCAAAATCTTTTGCAACCTAACTAAACTCTTCAACAGCCGGGCTGTGCTGTTTGATTCTGGCTAGAACCCTGTGCCAGAACCCAGAAAGCAGTACTGTATCCAGAGAGACCCAGACCAGACCGCTGTGCAATGCCAAGAACTTTTGTCAGAACCAGAGATCCAGACAAGCAAAGCAGAGCTGACCCAGATAGCTGTGACTTTAGAACCACCCGCCGAAAGTCCAGTCCCAACCTGACCAGATCTTGACGGCTTATTTCAAATTTATAGTGTGAGGACCCAGCCAGAACTGTGCATAGTCATCTATTATTTAAAAAAAAGCTTATCCCATCCAATTCAAGCTGCCTATAACTGCATTAGAAATCGTGTGTTCATTCTGTGATTTCAAACCCGTGAAAGTGTCAATTGCCATTTGAATCTTACTTATTTCTGAAAATCGACCTCCACAAAATCGTCCGTATCTTTTGAACCGCGTGTGCTAGGAACGAGATTTAACTTTCATTTTAAAACTAATATCCTCAGCTTTCCAACAACCCAAGTTTTTGGGTAATCGCACTTTACGTTCCCCCTTAGCACGCTTAGATGAAAATGGTGTGCTCTCCTTCCATCTCCTTATATTCCATAGGGGGGGAGTGAATTGTAAAAAGAAAAAGTGATCATATTATCTCTTGTTGAAACCATGTCAGTTTATTTCTGTGCTGAATTCTTTTTCATCATTGCATTTCCTTGAAACCATAAAGTATTCTCAGCTACCTTATCCTTTCTATACCAACTCTTAAGTAATTAAAAAGTGTGCTAGTGTAATATAATCCATTGTTGATCACTGTCATATTCATAAGTATGCTATCAAATATGAATTTATTTATAAAAGTGTGATATATATCTTGTTTAATTTTTCAATAAATCTTTCAAGTTGCAAAACAAACCTACTTCTTGGCTCAGTGAGGTCAGGGGGATCCAAAAAGAGGGGCATTATACAAGGGTTTATCATCCAGATTCATGAACTAGTCATAAAAATATATAAATAAAGGCTTTCATTGGGCATCCCAGACTAGGCACTGACTTACAGGGTAATTCATAGAATTTCGCACAAAAGTGGCGCACGCGGCTGGCGCACAGTGTCCCCGTGCAATACACTGCGCCAGCCGTGTGCCATAAAATCAATTTCATCGCACAGCGTATTCATGGATTCCAGCCTCCAAAACCAGTCGTGGCGCAGAGTAGCGCAGCGACCCTGCAGCAGCGCCAGTTACGCCCCAAAGAACGCCCTCGCGCAAGGAAAAGCCTTCAAAATTCCAAATTCATCGCAAAGGGCTGCGCTAACCCTGGACCAGTTCACAGGGCTGCCAAACAGCAAATGCCAAGCGGGGAACGTGTATTTCAGTGGTTCGCGGGAAGTTTCACACGCGATTGTCCTGGGTACGTGTACATCAGGGGTGCGCGTGAAGTAACACACGTGATTCCATCAGGGCACGTGTATTCCAGGGGTGCGCGGGAAGTATCACACGCAAAATCAGCAGGGTACGTGTATTTCAGGGGTGCGCGGGAAGTATCACACGCAATTCCATCAGAGTACGTGTATTCCAGGGGTGCGCGGGAAGTATCACACGCAAAATCAGCAGGGTACGTGTATTTCACGGGTGCGCGGGAAGTATCACACGAGATTCCATCAGGGCACGTGTATTTCAGGGGTGCGCGGGGAGCACTACACGTGAATTGGCCGTGTGGGTCCTCCCAGGTGTTCCCTCTACACCTTCCACGGCCCCTGCAGCCAGCCCACACCACAGGGAACCACCCTGCACCCCTGCTCATGTCCCGCAGGCAGCCCATCCACCATGGCCATGCCCCCCAGCCAAGCCACATGTCAACTTGCACTACTGATCAACAACGCATGTCTCCAGCACCCTCACCCCCCAGCACTGTGGGGCACCTGCCAGCAGGCCCCCACACATGTCCAACTCATGTCCCCCTGCACCCCCACCCCCCAGCACTGTGGGGCACCCTCCACCAGGCCCACACTCATGTCTCCCAGCACCCCCACCCCCCAGCATCCAGGGGCACCCTCCACCAGCCCCCCACTCCTTCCAACCAAAAGCAGTGCGATTCGCCCGTGTACCTGTATATCAGGGTTGTGCGTGTAGTCTGACACGCAAATTCACCAGGGTACGTGTATTACGGGGTTCGCGGGAAGTCCCACACGCGATTGCCCTGGGTACGTGTATTTCGGGGTGCGCGGGAAGTTCCACTTGCGATTTCAGCAGGGTATGTGTATTCCAAGGTGCGCGGGAAGTACCACATGCGATTGCCCTGGGCACGTGTATTTCGGGGTGCGTGGGAAGTTCCACATGCAAATTCAGCAGGGTACATGTATTGGAAGGTGCGCGGGAAGTCCCACACGCAAATTAAGCAGGGTACTTGTATTCCAAGGTGCGCAGGAAGTTCAACACGCGATTTCAGCAGGGTACGTGTATTCCAAGATGCGCGGGAAGTTCCACACGTGATTTCAGCAGGTACGTGTATTCCAAGGTGCGCGGGAAGTTCCACACGCGATTGTCCATGGTGCGTGTATTTCGGGGTGCGCGGGAAGTTCCACACGTGATTTCAGCAGGGTACGTGTATTCCAAGGTGCAAGTGAAATTCCACACGCGAATCCAGCAGCCTACGTGGATTCCGGGGGTGCCGGGCAGTCCTACATGTGAATCGGCCGTGTGGGTCCTCCCAGCTGTTCACTCGACACCCTCCACGGCCCCTGCAAGCGGCCCACACCACAGGGGCTACCCTGCACATGTCCCGCAGGCAGCCCATCCACCATGCCCATGCCCCCAGCCAACCCACATGTCACCTTGCACTACTGCCCACCAACGCATTTCCCCCTGCACCCCCACCCCCCAGCACTTTGGTGCACCCTCCACCAGGCCCCCACTCATGTCTCCCAGCACCCCCACCCCCCAGCACTGTGGGCCACCCTCCACCAGGCCCCCACTCATGTCCAACTCATGTCCCCCTGCACCCCCACCCCCTTGCATCCAGGGACACCCTACACCAGGCCCCCACTCATGTCTCCCAGCACCCCCACCCCCCACCAGTCAGGGGCACCCTCCACCAGGCCCCCACTCATGTCCCCCTGCACACCCACCCCCCTGCATCCAGGGGCACCCTCCACCAGGCACCCACACATGTCTCCCAGCACCCCCACCCCCCAGCACTGTGGGCCACCCTCCACCAGGCCCCCACTCATGTCCCCCTGCACACCCACCCTCCTGCATCCAAGGGCACCTTCCACCAGGCCCCACTCATGTCCAACTCATGTCTCCCTGCACCCCCACCCCCCAGCACTGTGGGGCACCCTCCACCAGGCCCCCACTCATGTCCAACTCATGTCTCCCAGCATCCCCACCCCCCAGCACTGTGGGCCACCCTCCACCAGGCCCCCACTCATGTCCCCCTGCACCCGCACCCCCCTGCATCCAGGGGCACCCTCCACCAGGCCCCCACTCATGTCTACCAGCACCCCCACCCCCCACCAGTAAGGGGCACCCTCCACCAGGAACCCACTCATGTCCAACTCATGTCCCCCTGCACCCCCACCCCCCAGCACTGTGGGCCACCCTCCACCAGGCCCCCACTCGTGTCCCCCTGCACCCCCCCTGCATCCAGGGGCACCCTCCACCAGGCCCCCACTCATGTCTCCCAGCACCCCCACCCCCCAGCACTGTGGGCCACCCTCCACCAGGCCCCCACTCATGTCTCCCAGAACCCCCACCCCCCAGCACTGTGTTGCACCCTCCACCAGGCCCCCACTCATGTCTCCCAGCACCCCCACCCCCCAGCACTGTGGGCCACCCTCCACTAGGCCCCCACTCATGTCCCCCTGCACACCCACCCCCTGCATCCAGAGGCACCCTCCACCAGGCCCCCACTCATGTCCAACTCATGTCTCCCTGCACCCCCACCCCCATGCACTGTGGGGCACCCTCCACCAGGCCCCCACTCATGTCCCCCTGCACCCCTACCCCCCAGCACTGTGGGGCACACTCCACCAGGCCCCCACTCATGTCTCCCAGCACCCCTACCCCCAGCACTGTGGGGCACCCTCCACCAGGCCCCCACTCATGTCCAACTCATGTCTCCCAGCACCGCCACCCCCAGCACTGTGGGCCACCCTCCACCAGGCCCCCACACATGTCCCCCAGCCAACACGTCATCACAATCTAGATCCCAGGGCCTTATGGACAGCCTCCAAATGCCAAACACCCACCCAAGTATTGCATCCACCCACTTAGAAATGGCAATTACATGATACAACCCCAATGGCAAGTTAGTAAATGAACACATGTCCCTCACATACACACAATGGGTGTCAGTGAATGTCAAAACCCATATCATGATATGCATGAAACCAATGAGATGATACTACACATTGAAGTTTGAAGAAAAAATATGTATTAAAAGCAACATAAATTGAATCAAAAATAAACAAACGAAAATGGGAATAAAAAAATTAAAAAAGCAGCATGTCCGTGAAATAATGTTTAACCACAAATCATAATCCAAAGGAAAGGTGTCCAAAGTCACAGTTCACAAAAGTAAATCCAATGGAAAATTAAAATCAAAAACCATTGCTCCATGGGTAAATCATAAAAAAAAATAGAAAATCCAACAGTCAACTATATACAGATACACAATCCAGGGTCCATGATCCAAACAGAAGAAATGAAACCTATCTAATAAAAAAAACCATATACAAAAATGTGGCCCATTGTCCAAAAGGTCCAAATAAAATGCAAAACCAAAGGAAACCTAACACTAACTACAGAACTATTTACAAGGGCAGCGGGCTAGTCCGACGGCTCACTTCGGGATGTTCCGGGCCAGGGCATCATCGAACTCCTGCTCAATGTCCCGGAGGCAGTCCTCCTGCATGGCCCCGAGGGTCAGCAGGGCCGTCGACATGTTCACCTCCAACTCCCTGCAGATTGCCTCGAGGCACTCGGCCCGCCTCAGGGCCCTCCACATGGAGTTCTCCGCCCTGACCATCTTGAGCCGTGCCTCTTCCGCCCGCTGCCGCTCCGCATCTATGGCGGGGCCCAACCGCTGCCACACGGAAGACACTTCCAGTCCTGGGTCCTCCTGCCCTCCAGCCGATGCCTGCCCCTCCGATGTCGAAGGCCCCAAACCATCATGGCTCCCACCTCGTTGCTGCTGCTGCTGTGCCTCTGCCCGTGCCCTGGCTCCTGCTGCCTGCACATATTCCACCGGCTGGGGTGCAGTCGTTGATGTGGCCACCCCTGCTGGACGTCCGACTCCCGACTGTGGCAGCGATGCCTCCTCCACCAGCCTGGCCGCACCGTCAGAGGCAGCTCCACAGGGCACCCAGGTGACTAATGGGTGGGAAGATGGCACGGAGGACGACTGGCGCATAGGGGGGTCAGTTGAGGAGGGGGTCGGAGCAAGCCCCATCAAACGGAGGAATCCGGCCTGGGTGACCTGTCCCAGTAGGCCAACGCGGTCAACGAGCCATTCGAGATGAGGTGCAGTCTCCTCATGAAAAGACTGCAAGTCACCTCGCATGGCCCGTTGACGCAACGCCACACCAGTCAGGACAGGCTCAACCTGGACCCGGATAGCCACGTCCGCAGGCAGAGGAAGGCCAGTTGTCGTGAGCTCATCCCCTGCCTGAAAACGGGTCTGGACGTAGGCATCCCTGCTGGTGCAAGATGATGCAGTGATAGGATCAGGGACAGGATTGCACACAGGCACCTCCGCGGCGGCCTGTGCTGCCTCCTGTCCCTGGTCCTGCACTGCACCACTAGCACCAGTGGAATCCCTACCTCCAGACCACGTCTCTGTTGCTTGCACCGCCTTCTCCTCCACCAAACCCCCCACCAACCTGGATGACTCCGTGCCATCTTCCCCCGTTGGGCCCTTTGGGGTCCCAGCTGCCCCTTCTGCTGCCAAGGAGTCCAACTCCGACCTCCGCCTCTTGGACCTCCCCCCCGGCAGCTGCGGCATGGGATGCGCCACCAGACTCCTCACTCCCCGACGAGATCACAACCTGGGAGGGGAGCCAGGCCTTGCGTCTCCGGCTGGCGGTGTGATCCCCGCCGCTGTGCTTCACAGCAACTTCTCCGCCCTCTTCATCAGTTGACGCTGCGGACAGGGAGAAATAAAACACAGGCATCAGGGCACTGTACAATGAACACATACACACATGACAGTTGTACATGAGTGGCATTGGCAAACCTCAGACATGGCATCACAATCGCCAACACACATGTCATTTCAACTCGCACACATGAGCACTTCCACAGCCATATCGCAACTGCCAGCACCATCCATACACATACAACAGCATGAGCAGGCAAAGGTGAGCCAGACATCACATGCAACACAGGGAGTGCACTACACATGCACACACACCACCACACTTGCATGCATGTGTACACCTCTGCCAACTGTCGCAGTGTTCAGATCGGCATCTATGTCACATCTGCCAATCAGGCTTCCACATCCCGCTGTCACATGCATCCATGTTGCATCACTGTTGCACCCTTGTCAAATACACACACATGCACATGTACACAGTGCTGATACATGCAGCTGAAAACAACATCCATGTGTGACTTCACGAACATGCCTACTTACATACACATTCATCCAAACATGTGTGCCCACACAACTGCATTTGGCATGCAAGCCTACACACACAAGCACCATCCATGTCTCACACATGACAGCCCTCTCATGTGTTAGCCTCACGGCCCTGTACACCCCCACCCATACTTGGCCTCATACAAACACATGTGCAACCTGCACACTACTGGCACATCACCACATGCACAGCTTACAATCATGATGCATGTACACTTACCGCTCGACTCCAGATGGGTCTGCCTCTCAAGGACCTGGACGTGGAGCGCTGGGGATATGTGTTCCAGGACCCTCATCTGATCGTCCGACAAGTGGCCCCGGCGCCCCTTAGCATCCGCTGCCTTCAAGAGGCGCCGGGCATTGTTGAGGGTCCTGGACCTGAAGTCCTCCCAGCGCTTCTTGACATGTTGGAAGTCGCAGACTGCCACCCCCTCCGCATTGATGGCAGTCACGATGTCCGTCCAGATCCGAGTCCGTCCTTCCTTGTCGGCGCGCAAACTTCCGAAGAGGGCATCATACTGCCCCAGGACTTGCTCCACCAGGACACCAACTTCGGTGGCAGTGAAGCTGCTGCCCCTCTGCCTCTCTGGCCGGGGGTTGTCAGTGGTGCCAGATGTTGCAGTGCCCGACATGACAACCCCAGAGGCAGGAGTGGGTGGGCAACTGGGTCCTGGGGCTGGGCTGTGGAGCGATGGAATCCCAGTCGGGAGTCTTCGGTTCCAGCAGGGGTGGTCACAGCAACAGCACCCCTGGCTGATGTGCAGGCAGCAAATGGCAGGGCACGTGGGCAGCAGTCAATCAGGCAGCAGCAGATGGCAGGTGGGAGCGTGCTCGGGGCTCTGGGGGGCAGTAATTCAGCCTTCTGGGCAGGAGCGTGGTCTTCCATGTGCTTACGCTTGGCCAGCTTGATACGGAGTGATTTGGCATGTGAAATTCCAGCCCATCTGCGTGTAATTCAAGGAAAGGGCCTTAGCGCATAAGCGTGTCAGCACACGTACGCGAATTAATTGGCCCAAAGGCCACTAACGCGTATGCGCGTCTGTGACGTGCGTGCGCGGGTGTTTCCCTGTACACGGGTGCATGTTACACGTCCAATGACTGCACGTCAGAGTGTCAGCTCGTGTAATTGGAGGATGGGGCCTTAGCGCGTACACGCGGAAGTGACGCTGGACGTGTGGGCATGTTTAAAAGGTACATATAGAACGCCATTTCCTTGTACGTGCTTTTCGTGGACAGCGAGTGGGTGCAATCTGTACTTCTTTTCGGTTCACATGCGATTTACTTCACGGCGTTCCAAGTTCGTACTCCCTGTTACCTCTGACAGCTTTTTGTCTTCTTGTCTTTTTGCTGGGCCTGTTTCCTCAACCAGCGTTCACTTCTCCTGTTGTCCTGTCTCCTCAGACAGCGTACAATTCTTCTTTTGGCGGGGTTGTTGCCAACGCGCACACACGCATATTTTTCACTCGTTTTTTCCTGGCAGATGGTGAGTCACGCACGTATTTGACATCTGTGCTTGCCCCCGTGTGTAGCCTACTCCTTCAGAGGTCAGTCTAGGCTGTGTGTGACACGCATACGTTCATTTTTGTGTTTCTGGGTGCCACAGCGTAGTGCAGGTTTTTTTTTCCATGCATGTGGTCTAGGAGGGGTTGCGTGCACATTATCTCCCTTTTTCGGGGTGCCTGTGCGTTGCGTGACCCGTCATCTTCCCCCAGGGGTCACACACATACAGCCTTGCTAGAGCACTAGGGTACGAATTCCATCTGGTACCCTACCCCTTTGACCCCCAATTGTCCAGGACAATAGTTTACTGCAACTCCCATACGCACAACAACATCAGTGCCATGGTTGGGAGGCGAGCACGCGGTAAGGGTGGCAAAGGTGGGCGAGCCACAAGAGGTGGCCGTGGTGGATACTGTAGGGGACGTGGCCAGGACTTGCAGGGTGCCCCTAGCCCCCCATGTGTGGGTGACCAGTCAGGGACACCCATGCCCCCTCCGGCTGAGGGTAACATGGCTGACACCATCCCTGCTCAGCCCTTGTTGGACCAGCCCATTGTGGCACCAGACCTGGCACTGGGTGACTCCATGGCTGACTTCCAGGTCAGCAGGTCTAGGCCACGTGTGGTGGTGCAAGTTGGTATCACCAGCCCACGTGGATCAGGGGCAGCTATGTTATCTGCTGCCCCGAGTAGGCAGGGTGGGGAGGCTGCAGGGGCAGCTGCGGCTCCATCCACCCCAGCTCTGAGTGTCCTAGTCCATCCTGCTGACGTTCCCCCTGACTACATCACACTTCATCTAATGCCTATCCCATGGTGAGTGTTCATTCCCACACTTCTAGTCCACAGTCCACCCTAGTGTCCAGAGCGGCTTAGGACACTCAGTATCACCACCACCTTCCAAGCGGAAGAGGAAGAGTGCTCGTCCAGTACAAGCTGATGCCCCAGACACGGCTACACAGTCCGGCCCACCAAGGAAGCCCAGCTTCAATCAGGTCGAACTTGATGCACTTGTGGAGTTTGTGTCCGCACATGACAGCGAAATGGTGATTACTGCAGGATGCAAGACCACACCTGCACAACGTCAGGCACACTAGCAGACCATTGCGGAACTCATAAGTGCCCTTGGATTCGTGAGGCGCACAGCTAATGATTGCTACAAGCGCTGGAATGACCTTAAGCGCAGGGCAAAGAAAAAGCTGGCCTCAAGTCATGCCGCAACTCTAGTGACTGGAGGTGGGTCTCCGGCAGAGGACATAGAACTCACTCCACATGAGTATGTTGCTGGAACCTACGTCACGGAGGAACAGATCCAAGGCGTGGGAGACCTGCCAGATTACGAGGCATTGTCCGGTGGGTGCACATGCATGTGTGTGTCATCCATGTGCATGGTGTGTGTGTGTGAGTGCTTCTGATTGAGTGCCAGGTGAGGGGGTGTGTGCCTGAGTGGTTTGGGTCACCCATGTGCTTCATCCAATACATTCTGCGCACCAGGATTTGGGTGTTGCAGTATCCCTTCTGGCAACAGTAGACATTCAGCCCAACCTCACGCCAGTTGCCCTTGAATTGTCATCTTGCCACAACATAGTTGCATGTTATTCTGTGTTCATTCAGGCTGATTGTCTGCATTCCACCACTTTCACTAGGCATTTCTCAGTCCTATTGTCACATGTTTCACATGTCTAGGGTACATGCCATCTGTGTGATGGCACTGCTAGGCAGCATGCAGCAAATTTGTTGGTCTTCCACCTTGGTGTCATCAATGTGTGCCATTTGCCTCCCCTTCATACGCAGTGACAGTGCATGTATGGTAGGGTTATAGTCATGTGGTACATGTGTCAATGAAGTACTGTTTCTGTTGCTTCTCAGCCCTAATTGTGTTCCATGTTGCTAATGCCTGTTCCCATTTCTTTTCTTTCATGTCTTTGAAGGGGATGACGCACTTGATACTGCTGGGGTTGTGGAGATGGTGCAGACCCAGGAGGGGTCTCAGGCCCAACCGGGCACCAGTGAGGGACGTGGTGTGGTGGTGGGTGAGAACCCACACTTGCTGCAGGCCGTCATCTCAAGGGGTGTCTCTGGGTGCACCTCCCCGAGCTCTATTCAGGTGTCGATTCGGATGATGAGACCTATGTGGCGTCGCAGGTAAGTGTTTCTGGGAGGGATTCTGTACTGTCCATCCCACCTGCACCAGGGGTAGAACCCTCAATGGGGATGTCAGTGTTGGTAGGTCCGCCTTTGGTGGTTACGGATGCAGGGTCACACTCCGCTACATCTGATCCTGTTCCTGGGCCAGCAGATCAGAGGGGGAATGCAGTCCTGCAGCCTCGGGCAGTGCCGGCACAGCAAGGCGCAGTTCGCCTTGCCCCAGACAGGTGTGGTGCCCGCCGACGCAGTGGCCATATGCCACCTGGCAATACCGCATGGGAGCAATCCATATATGGTATGGCAAACCAACAGGCAGCATCAACTGAGATGATGGCTCAGGCCATGGATAGGGTGGCCACTTCCATTGTCCCCCAAGAAAGGCTAATTGAACAACTACAGCAGGCAACAGACTCAATTAGCCAGTCACACAGGGAGGACATGTTGGCGTCCAACAGGGACAGGCGGGCGGCACTGGAGACTCTGCGGGAAGCCATTTCCATTGAGTCCCAGGGCCACAGGGAAACCCTGAGGGTGGAACTCCGTCAGCTCAGGGCAACTCTGGTTGAGCTTGAGGCTTCAGCTAACACGAGGACAGAACAGCAGCTGGAGCGGCTCACAAGTATGCTCTCAGATGAGATGCAGGCAACTAGGGCGGAGGTCCGGGCATCCCGTGAGTTGTTGCATGGGGACCTCCGCACAATTATCCTCCAGAACCAGACCTTCCACACCCGCATGCTTGCTGCCATGGAGGACCAGACTAGGGCTTTGCGTGGGCTGCCTCCCACAGTGCCACCACCTCCTGATGCAGCTGCAGAGGGTGAGGTGAGCGACAGCAGCGATTCTCCCACAATAGGGTAGCCGTTCAGGCCATGAGCCCATGGAGGTGTTTTTTTTTCGCAAGATCCACACAGGTGGGTTTTGGTGTGCACCCTGTCCTCGGACCTCCTGGGTGTCCTCCCCCAACCCCCCCCCCCCCAGGCCCATTAATGGCCATTTTTTGTTTTTTTTTGTTTTTTGTTTTAATGTTTTTTTGTTTTTTTTTGACAGTGTGTTGCCTTGTGTGGCTCCCGTGGGCATACGCTGTATTGTGGCTGGGCACATGCGGGCTTGTCCTGAATTTGGGTCAGATGCTTGGGTTTGTGTGACACACACCCCTCCTGCTTCCCGTTTCCATGGGCTTGCAAAGGGTGTGCCCAAGTGACATTGATTTACACAGTGACGTTGGACTCCCATTTGATGTGTGGGCAGTCTGTAGTCAATACTGTGTATACATTCCTAGTGCATATTGTTGTTGTATTGTACACTGCATGGTGTATTGATATGTGGCTCTGCATCCATCTCATCCTCCTAATTTGCAGGTCCATTTCTCATGTCTTCACAAGGCGGTCTACTTTGGGACTGGAGTCCATGTTGTAAGCAGTGCATCTACACTCTTGCGTGGCGCTAACACTGTATACTTGGAAGTGTTCAAAGTGCTGCCATTATCAGGTAGTGAGGCTACCAATTGTTTAAGTCCGTACTGTCATGTGTATTGTAGGTTGGAGGTTGTGTAGGTGATTGGTATTTTTGGTAAGTATTTGGTAATGTGTGTTGTTGGTCCTGCATTACTGTGAGCATTTCATGTGTGGCCAGTTTCCATTACGGACACAGTAGTTGGTGACAATTGGGGCATGTTGTGGGTATTCATTTGTTTGCTCTCACATAGCATGACAAGCCATGGTGTGTTGTGTGGCCATGCCGGGAAGGGGTTGGGTGACATGGCACTGTTCTCATGTTGTATTTTGCAAGAGGGTATTCATTTTTGCTGCATGGAAGTGTGTCTTTTGATGACACTGCATTGGTGGTGTTTGTGTAGGTAGGGATGCACACATTGTGACACTTCCAGATGAACAATCTCAGGCTGCTATGGTTTTGACAGTTGAATGTCCCTTTGTTCATCATAATTGTCAGATTGAGTCATCATTGATTGTCAGATGGTATGTGCCAGGGCTGTGTGCACTCCACAGGGGTGTGCTTTCTATGTGAAGTAATTAGCCACCAGCTGCGTACGGGCTGCCTCACCCCGTGCCCTTTCCCCTCCCATGCGCAGCGGGCGTGCATGTGGTTGGGGATGTGGGGGCACCACCATGTCCACAGCCACGCCCCGGCGTGTTGCAACATTGTGCAGGACACATGCTGCCACTATGATCCTGCACACTACTGGGGGAGCGTATAACAGCTGCCCACCAGAACGGTCAAGGAAGTGAAAGCGTGACTTGAGCACTTCGAATATGCGCTCCACTATGCCCCGGGTTGCAATATGGGCTGTGTTGTATCTTACCTTGGGCGGCGTGATGGGGTTCCGAATTGGCGTCATCATGTGTGTGCTCAGAGGGTAGGCACTGTCCCCTGGGGAGATGGTGATGGGGATCATTAGTGGGGTATTGGCATTACTCTGTATCTGTCATGCATGCGTGTGCTGTGGCATTTAAACTCACCAAGCAGCCATGCATCGCCATGCCACCCAACTTCCATGTCCCGGTTTAGGGTTGACATCCTGTAAATGAAGCTGTCGTGGGTGGACCCTGGATAGTTGACATATACTGAGGTGATGATTCCCTTGGCATCACATACTACCTGGACGCTGATGGAATGCCAGTGCTTGCGGTTTCTATAGATGTGCTCAGATGCCCTGGGGGGACATAGAGCCACATGGGCGCAATCAATGGCACCTAGCACTTTGGGGAATTGTGCCACCCTGTAGAAATCATGGCTGACAGCCTGCCTTTCTGCAGGTGTTCTGGGCAGGTATATGTGCCTGCGGACTGATGGGCGTGCAGTGATGATGGCCAACACCTGGTGTAGGCACTGTGACTGCGTGGCCTGTGACACCCCCCCCCCACTATGGCACTTGTCCGCTGAAATGATCCAGTAGCCAAGAAGTGCAGTACATTGAGGACCTTCTCCAGGGGGCTGAGTGCTTGGGAGCACAGGGTGGGTGATGTTGAGGTCATCCTCCCACTCACTGACCAGGTCGAGTATTATGTGTGGTGGAAACCTGTACCTCGCATACACCTGGTCATCAGGCATACCAAATAGGCTGGTTCTGGGTGTGAAGATTCTGGCCCTGAATATCCTTCTCCTCCTCCTGCGGTATACCCACGGCCACTGCTGCTAGGAACGGTATATTCATCCTGGCGTCTGAGCTTGTTTGTTGTTTGCGCACTCTTTTATGCTGCGCGGGACGTGCGCCTGCTTCATGCTGGCGTACGTGTTTCAGGATTGGTCCTTTTATTTTTTGGCGCGTTGTAGGCGACCGTGTAAATCTTCCCGCCCACCCCAGGAATACACGTAACACGCTCTCCCAGGCCCAGTCGCAAGTAAATATTCCTGCCCACCCCTGGAATACACGTACCCCACTCTCACAGGCCCAGTCGCGTGTGGACCTTCACCCGCACACACCGAAATACGCGTACCCTGCAAATTTGCGTGTGAAACTTCCCGCGCACCCCGAAATACACATACCCAGGGCAATCGCGTGTGGAACTTCCCGCGAACCCCGTAATACACGTACCCTGCTGGTATCGCGTGTGGAAGTTCACGCAGACCCATGATACACGTACCCTGATGGAATCGCGTGTGAGACTACCTGCGCACCCCTGGAATACACGTACCCAGGCAAATCGCACGGCTGGGGGGTGGGGGTGCTGGTGGACATGAGTGGGACATGAGTGGGGGCCTGGCGGAGGGTGCCCCTGGATGCAGGAGGGTGGGGGTGCAGGGGGACATGAGTTGGACAGGAGTGGGGGCCTGGTGGAGGGTGCCCCTGTCTGGTGGGGTGTGGGGGTGCTGGGAGACATGAGTGGGGGCCTGGTGGAGGGTGCCCCTGGATGCAGGGGGTTGGGGGTGCAGGGGGACATGAGTTGGACATGAGTGGAGGCCTGGTGGAGGGTGCCCCTGGATGCAGGGGGGTGGGTGTGCAGGGGGGCATGAGAGGGGGCCTGGTGGAGGGTGCCCCTGACTGGTGGGGGGTGGGGGTGCTGGGAGACATGAGTGGGGGCCTGGTGGAGGGTGCCCCTGGATTCAGGGGGGGTGGGGGTGCAGGGGGACATGAGTTGGACAGGAGTGGGGGCCTGGTGGAGGGTGCCCCTGGATGCAGGGGGGTAGGGGTGCAGGGGGACATGAGTGGGGGCCTGGTGGAGGGTGCCCCTGGATGCAGGGGGGTGGGGGTGCAGAGGGACATGAGTGGGGGCCTGGTGGAGGGTGCCCTACAGTGCTGGGGGGTAGGGGTGCTGGGAGACATGCATTGGTGGGCAGTAGTGCAAGGTGACATGTGGGTTGGCTGGGGGGCATGGCCATGGTGAATGGGCTGCCTGCGGGACATGTGCAGAGGTGCAGGGTAGTCCCCTGTGGTGTGGGCCGCCTGCAGGGGCCGTGGAGGGTGTAGAGGGAACAGCTGGGTGGACCCACACGGCCAATTCACGTGTGGGACTCATCTGCACCGCCGAAATACACGTAGGCTGCTGGATTTGCGTGTGGAATTTGCCGCGCACCCGGTGTACACATACCCTGCTGAAATTGCATGTGGAACTTCACGCGCACACACCGAAATACACGTACCCTGCAAATTTGCGTGTGAAACTTCCCGCGCACCCCAGAATAGACGTGCCCAGGCCAATCGCGTGTGGAACTTCCCGTGAATCCCGTAATACACGCACACGCTATTTTTCACACAGCGGGTGTCCGTGTTTGTCGGTACCCCTTTGCACCTCATTTGTCCTAGAGGGCCACTGTATGGATCATTCATCATAGCTGTATATGGGTGCTTTTTGTTAGCGCACATTTTGGCGCACATTTATTTCAGGCGCAGGGACGAAACCGCCTGCTTTCTTGTGGCGTACTTGTTTGGCCCTGTGCGCGTCTTTGTCCGTGCGCTGGTTTGCCCTATTCAATTCCATGAATACGAGTTGTAGGCGAGCATGTGGGTGTTCCACGCACTTGCCTCCTGTACTTCCCCCTGTGACGCCCATATTTTCGTGCATTGTTCCCCATTCCGAGTGTTACGCCCCGTGTTCCGCCTACTTTTGTAATTTGCGCCGCGCTATGTATGATTTTGCAGCGGCCGTGGCGCACACCGTTGGATGACCTGTGCGCCCATGTGCGCCACGCACTTTTTCAGCGCACATCCAATTTTTTTCTCGCGCACGGACTTCCATGAATCGATGTGCGCTGGTTTCCCTGCGATTTTCAAAGTTGCACTGCAATTTTTGCACTTTTCCTGCGAATCGCACGTTTTAGCACCTCTGCGCTGGAATTTTCGGCACACATTAATTCCATGAATCGACCAGTTAGTTGGAGTACTGAATTGAAGTCACCTAACAGACCCCCCCTTATTTTTGCATATTGAAGTAACTTTGCATCTCACCCTACGTTACTAGGGTAATCCAGACAAGGACCCCTTGCTCACTGCTCTAATAGAGGCTCAGATCCACCCTACTGATGATGCCCAACAAGGCTGAAACACATGTCTGGGGCTGCTGTCTGTACTCTTGTTCAGAGGAGAATTGCCTGGCATTTCGGTGCTAGACTGCCCCAGTGCAGGACAAAGACTGATAAGTTATGGATATTTCTTCTCTGTGAAAGAGATAGTGAGCTAAAGAATCTGGGTAAGACTCTTGAAACCAGGACTTATTAGCCAGCAAAAGGACTCCCAGGAATCCCCTTGTTTTTGCATAATTAAAGTAATTTTGCATCTCACCCTAAGTTACTAGGGTAATCTCCAGACATGGACCTCTTGCTCACTGATCTTAGACAGGCTCAACTCCACCCTACTGATGAGGCCCAACGAGGCCGAAACATGTCCCTGGGGTTGTTGTCATATTTTTGTTCAGAGGAGAATTACCTGGCGGCGCTGGACTGCCCCATGGCAGGACAAAGACTAATATGTTATGGATATTTCTCCTCTGTGAAAGAGATAGTGAACTAAAGAATCTGGTTAAGACTCTCGAATCTGTGACTTATTAGCCAGCAGAAGGACTCCCAGGACCCCCTTTTTTTGCATAATTAAAGTAATTTTGCATCACACCCTAAGTAATTAGAGTAATCCAGACGTGGACCCCTTGCTCACTGCTTTTATAGAGGCTCACATCTACCCTAATGATGAGGCCCAATGAGGCCGAAACACGTGTCAGGGGTTACTGTCTGTACTCTTGTTCAGAGGAGAATTACGTGGCATTTCGGTGCTAGACTACCCCAGGGCAGGACAAAGACTGATATATTATGGATATTTCTCCTCTGTGAAAGAGATAGTCAGCTAACGAATCTGGGTAAGACTCTTGAAACCAGGACTTATTAGCCAGCAGAAGGACTCCCAGGACCCCCCTCCCTTGTTTCTGCCTTATTAAAGTAACTTTGGATCTCTCCCACGTTTACTAGGGTAATCCAGACGTGAACCCATTGCTCACTGCTCGTAGGGAGGCACAAATCCACCCTACTGATGAGTCTCAACAAGGCCGAAACACTTGTCTGGGGTTGCTGTCAGAACTCTTGTTCAGTGGAGAATAGCATGGCATTTTGGTGCTGAACTGCCCAGGGACAGGACAAAGACTGATAGGTTATGGATATTTCTCCTCTGTGAAAGAGATAGTGAGAGAAAGAATCTGGGTAAGAATCTCAAAATTGGGACTTACTGGTCACCAGAGGGATTCTCAGGACCCCCTTTGTTTTTGCATAATTGAAATAACTTTGGGTTTCACCCTAAGGTACTAGGGTAATCCAGACATGGACCCCTTGCTCATTGCTCTTAGAGAGGCACAGCTCCACCTCCCTGATGAGACTGAAACACATGTCTGGGGTTGCTCTCTGTACCCTTGTTCAGAGGAGATTTGCCTGGCATTCTGGCATTTTGGTATGAGAATGCCCCAGGGCAGGACAAAGACTGATATGTTATGGATATTTCTCCTCTGTGAAAGAGATAGTCAGCTAAAGAATCTGGGTAAGACTCTCAAAACCAGGATTTATTGGCCGTCAGAGGGACTCTGAAGACACCCTTTGTTTTTGCTACATGCACCCCTGACAGCTTGACCCCGTAAGCATGCAACATGTACTAGCACACATTGCTGTTTACCCAAGCACAAACAAATGGCATGATCACATGTCCACTCTGGCTTCACATGCAGTTGGACGACAGATCACATCAATGTCCCTGAGAAGTCAATGCACCAACATGACATTTACTGACATCCATACACATGTGTCACTCTCAGTTGATAAGTGTGGATGCCTTCACTTGCAAATGTTCAACCCCTTGATGTGTCCTGCATGCATGTCTGTGACATGGCCACAACATCGTAATCTGGCATCAGCACTTTCTGTGCACTTGTTCCCATCACCTCACATTGCATGTGTAGGAGTGCCAATAACCAGCAGTGCACATACCAACGCATGTTCAATCAACAGATGTCTGCTTTCACATATGTCCAGCATTGGCAGGAGAATGCATGCCACTGTGGATCACTGCAACACACATGCTGCATACATAAGGGAGTACCTGCAATCATGTATGCCCCTACACAACACACATACACTGGTGACAGTACACCACATGGGTACTCACCGCCAGATTCCAGACGTCCTTGCCAATCACAAAGCTGGGTGTGGAGGACCGGGTAGAATCTCTCAAGGACCCGCAACTGGACAGATGACATCCTGTAGTAGCCTGCACAGTGCAGTTCCATGGTGGAACCTGCCTCGAGGGCTGCTACCGCCTTGGTATGGCTCCAGATCTTGAGGTCCACTCAGCACATCTGGATGGTTTTCTCAGAACGGACTGTCACCCCATCTGCTTTGATGGCAGCCGTGATGTGTTCTTAATTCTTCCTGAGTGGAGAACTGGACATGCAGCCATGTGCAGTGGAGTCAACTGCCATGGTTAACTTTACTGCAACAGACTCGCTCATACATGTACAAATTGCACTTGACTTTGATGTACATATGTACAGTCTGCATGAATATCTCCTTGTGCTGGTCCAATGCAATGTCCTATATCCTTACAGGTATCTTGTTCCATCCAGTACCTGCACTCCCTGAGAGGTCCACCCATCACTCCTTTTCCACCTTAGTCCCCATGCCCTCTGACAGACACTGGTCCTCCATTCTCCAATGCATATACACAGTGTTAGGTGAAAGTGGTGAGAAAATCACAGCATCACAGCTTTGCCAGCAGGTGAGGTTTACACTGTTAATCATGTTCATGGTTGTTGACATTTGCACCCCACTATCGGCATGCAGTGGAAAACTTAGGGTTTGCATGGATCATGTGATTTCATGAGGTTGACTGTCACTGGAGATGTGAGTTGAGCCACATGTCTGTGTGTGTGCATGTCCCCTTGATCATCCATTCATGTGTTTCTGGTTGCACTTCCACGAAGAACGCTTCTACTCATTGAGCCATTGCCAGCCTTTGATGCTATCAACGGCAGCATCCTCATTGACAGACTCCACTCTCTAAGCATCATGGACTCTGCATTTAGATTGTTCACCTAATACCTTGTTAACTGTTCACAAATCTTCTTCCTACCACCGTTCTATTCTCCCCCACCCTGTCCCCCAGGGGGTCACTGCAGTTGGACTCCCTATCCAACATACTCTTCAATCTGTGCCATAGCCTCTTCCCCACCCGTATCCGCTCACATGACCTGTCCTGCTACAACTACAATGATTTCACCCCCATCCTTTCCAAGATCCTCAAGACATTCAATGCTCCCCATTGTGACTTTATATTGGGCCAAACAGATTTCAAGACACTGCCTGGATATTAACCACCTCCTCCTGAATCCTGGTGGAAGCAGAATCCTGATTTGCAGTAATCCAGCTCTCTTCCACCAACCCAGCCCCTGGCTGTGCTCCCTAAATGGCACTCCCTCAGCATCTTGCTCAGTGAAGAACCTGGATTGCACCATGGATTATGACTGAACACACTATCACCACATGAATGCTGCTCATAGATCCTGCCTTTTACATCTCCACGTCCTTAGATGATCGTTTGCCTGTCTATCCTACCGTTACAGAGTCACTGCAATATTGGCAATCATCTTCTCCCATCGACACTGTGTGAGTGATTTCAATCCAGAACTTCACCTAAATCAATGCCTAGCATGGGATGCACAACTGAAACCCTTAATTATTTACTTGTGTCTATAAGTTATTTTATTTCTGAACGATGTACCAATTATATCACGCCCCTATCTTTTAACCCCCTCCCACCCCCCCCCCCGGTCACACTGAACCAGGAATCAGGCTGGTTTGCAATGTTAAGATATTTATTTATGGACTTCACAATATATATCACACTATTTTTAATGGGTATACAATAATCACCAATGGGGTGATGTTACACTAAACAATCTATTTAATCATAAGGAGTAATGATGGGAAAAACAATGCAGCGTAGAAATTATACTTTTGTGTGTTCAATCAAATGGCAATATAGTTACTATTTCCCGCTGTACACGCTTCAATCCCCCCAATATGCAATATAAAGGGATAGAGGGAACGAGAACAGGTTTCAGGAATGCAGAATTCAACAAAATATATATCAATCCCAATTTCCCCCAGCAAACACCAGAGAAAAACAGGAAGGATTGCAAACTGTCAAAATGTTTTTAAAGTTGGCTTTGAATGAATGGGGTAAAACACTAAAAATGGTTTAATTCACTGAAATGGTTGAAATTCTAATGGGAGCCACTTTAGCTGGTTTCAGACACACACTAGCAATGATTTGAGAGTAATAAGCAAGTTGAAAAGGTAATTTTGAGGTTGGATGCAATGAAAAGCTATTTTACACGTTATAGATTTTAGCCAAGCAAAAAATTTGTGGCAAACTTTTCCACGCGCGGTAAACATGATCGCAGGAAAACTATAGCGATGGGTTCTTTATAAAGCTTAGGACGTTAGCTTCAAGTAGACACTTAAATTTAGTTTCTAGCATAAAGGATGAAGAAGTTATGAACATCTTTCTGGAGGACGTTTTTTCAGAAAGAGGCAGAATTGTAAAACAAGATGCGCTTTTAAAATACAAACAAGGTTTCTTTACACTAGCGATGGACTATGAAGATACAAACTACACGGATGCTCAGCCACTTGATCAAGGCAACTGCCAGCCGAGACGCTTGTCTTCTTCAAGTGCAATATGTCAGCGCAAAGATGATTTTAACAATATTATTACAGAAAGACTATAGGATAAGAGAGAGAGTTCAGGCAAGACAAAAAGGATTTCTACAATACAGTTCTGGATATAAGATAGATTTGATTTGGCTAGGGATGACTATGGACAGTACATAGGCTAGCGACAATCCTATACTATGGATACTCACTACCAATGTTTTGAATGGAACCGTCTGGGGTTCTGGTTCTGGTAAGGGATACTTTCTGGGACAGACTGCTGGGCACACCGGACTGGTCTGGTTCGGCGAACAGCAAGGCGCTCTGGACACTGCATGGCAGGACTGGACAGCAAGGCGCTCTGGTCTTCACTGCTATAAGGATATTTGGCGTGTTACAGCACAGAGTACAGCACTACTGCACAGGTAGCATTTTTTTTTTGATGCAGCACCACCACATGGGTTTGGTGCATTGATATATGTGTTGCCAGAGTAACATGGACATATAAGTAAAGACAGGCTATTCAGTCAAAAACGATTTTTACATATAAGATGCAAATCTATTTTTACAGTTAAAAGCACACATGTGCACATTCAAAATGCACACTATTTTTCACCTGAAATGCCTATGTTGCAAGAGACACATTTGAAAATTAATAACTAACCTTATTAATAACTAACCTGACTAATAAAACTTCATTTAACATAACCCACTAATAAAAATGTGTCTCCACTGCAGAATTAGGCCTACTCTGAAAGTGAACTTTTAAGCGCACATTCATTTTTTTTCTCTGCTGCTCTGTCCACATAACTACAGGAAGCAAAGAGCTCGAAGGAACAGGAAATCTGTTTGTTACAATTGCCACTGTAGAAGTGAGCCATTGTGTAGTGAGGGAGGAGATGACATGATTGATTCTGATTGGAGCAGCGTCATGGGAAGTATCATGCTAGAGGCTGTGATTAGAACTTTGCTGGAGAAGCTTGAGGAGAGGGGGAGAACAATCGAGATCTTGCAGAGCTGGGAGAAGGACCTGTTTCCTGGCTGGGGATTCCTGCTGCAAAAGCTGTGAGTTCCAGGCAATAACCCCGGTTTGAGAACGGCAGACGCTTGTTCTCACTGGGGTTGATTTTCAAGGGAGCCAAATTCAGAAAGAGAATAGCCGGAGAAAACTCATGCTGAACAGATAAGGTAATTATAGAAGCGAGTGGGAGCTGTGCGAAAGTGTGCGAAACTGTTCAGTCAGTGTATTCGAGGGAGTCTCAGTCTCTTATCAGCATATTTAATGTTACCAATTGAATATATTCTCGCAGCTCTCTGTTCCTTTTATCACAAATAATGTTGTACCATTTCATTTATTTCTGTAAAAAAAAGTTAAACTGTGTTTAAAAGAAATTTCTATAATACAAAAATATTTGAAAACAGATAGCTAGTGTGTATTATTTCTCTCTTTCATTTTGCATGGGGAAAGGTTTAAACGTGGGTAGATTTTTAAACAGTGCAATTGTCATTTTAAAACAGATGTGTGCATGATTCTATTCAGTATGGACAGTTGTGAGTGACTGTTTGTAGCATAGCCTGTTGGAGGTACATGAGTCAACGGGAAGAGAGACTCTCTGGACATAGTTCCCTACCGTATATAAGGTAGTGGAAATTACCACAAAAATACCACAATAGCCCATGGTGGCACACAACACTAACACTGAAAATGTGGTATCCCTAAAATGTAGGCCTGAGGTCTCTCTAGTGATCAAGAACAATCTAGATAAAAACAAGGGATGTTGGATATTGGGGCCACAAATAAACCAACCACTATACCAACCAACCACGCCAACTACCGCGCACATCATCTAAATAGGTCTGAATTCTGAAATAATGCAATGTATTATTGTCATGTGTGACCCAACATGAATACAGAGAGTGATTATTGCTAAAGGTATTTTGGAGGTAAGAAAATACCGCAAAGCCCCAAATATCCACAAAATACCCAACATAGCACAGTACGACTGGACTGGATCTGCAATGGCTCTCTGCTCTGCACAGCACAGCATGGCACGGCACCAGATTGGGATTTAATCTGCCCTTCTGGTAATGAAGATAAATCTTTGGCAGGCAAGCAGTTAAACCACAGCCTGGCTGCTTCTTTGGTTTCCCCTTTAAGTTGAGGGATGGGTTCTGGAAGTTAGGCCCAGCAGAAAGTGGATCAGCTATGCTCTGAGCCTTTCTGCTTCCAAAGTTTTTGGAGTCTGGAACAAGGAGTATGGATGGATCTCCTTAAATGTGCTTTGCCAATATCGGAATGGTGGGTGGATCAGTGTGTCCTTCTAGGTCCTCAGCTGTCTCTATTCATGTGTTTGATAAAGGGGTAGGTATGCTGAATTATCTAAGGTGCACACCCTAAGTAGTCTATTGGCTAAAGTCTGATCTCTCCCTTGGTTGGAGGAGAAAACAGTGGTCATCATGATGATGTAGTTTATGAGGCAAAACATCCTCCCCTTTGCCTTTTGCACATAAAATCTATTTTTGATATAATACATCTTTACATTTGTACAATCTTTATACCAAAAACATGCATAGATCACATATTTTTTGGAGCACACCCTCTTCCAAGCCTCGTTGCTGTGAGATCTTGGGTCTGGATTTGGCAAAATTTCATACTTTTTGTCCAGGAAACAATACCGGATTTGTCCACAATTTTGTACATATGTGCACATGATATCTGGGCATAATCATATGAAGTTTCATGCTTCTGACATAAATACCATTGCTACAAAACCAGAATTTTCACTGTGCCTTCCCTGAACATCGCAAAGATTTCTGGCACCTCTTAAAATGTACACAAAAAAATCACATTAACACTACTACTAATTCTATAATTTTTACAAATTTGCACAGTCCTTTATCAGTCTTTTTAGAAATATGCTTTCTGTGCTTTGTGAATCAACAAAAATGTCTGTCTCCGCCCCATCTCTATCTTGTAGCTCAAGAGCAATCTCCACCCTCTTCCTCTGGCAGAGGCCACTGTTGACACTTTACAATCTGCATATCCTTTCAGCCAAGGAAGGTTCATTGTCTCTCCCAGGAGCAGCCCAAAATCTCCTCCCCTCTTAAGCAACACCTGAATGTGAGTTCCTGGCCCAGAGAGCAGAAGGGATGTGCTTTGCCCAGTGGGGGAAGTTGCTTTGTAGTTTTGGCTTGCATCAGGCTTACTTTAAAAGTCACTTTGTTAAATTTTTCTTTGTTGAAAATAAACTTGCAATTTTAAAACAGGCAACTAGGACTCTAATTCCATTCTCTAAACCATGGAGATAAAATAGTTGCAACCTATATTACTTCTGATAGCAGGTCACTTGATTTATAGACATTTGATTTCAATTGCACAAGTTTAAGCTTCTGATGCAACTGATGCCAGCTGTCATACAGGCGGCCGCTGGTACTGCGCCCATATTTTGACAGATTTTCACAGGCAAGCACACTTTGTACTGTGGAAATTTTGATGATAGATTCTGCTTTTCCTGACATAGTGTGTTCATATTGATTCCTTAAATGAAGTGGTGAGTAACATCCAACAAAGATATAGGATGTTTTGTGGTGTTTTGCACCATTATTTTGTATTTTCAGCAACCAAGAAAAAGGAATTCAAAAGCAAATTCCGGGTTTCTTGCAATAAATCACTGCCTTTCATGTAGTTTCCATTTTTCCTTGGTAGGCAGCCCAGTGGCATGTTTCAGCAGTGTGGTCTCCTTCCACCACTGACAACATGCAAAGTAGATTTGGCAGCCATCTTTTCTGGTTTCAAAGCACCATTTTCATAGGTTTTGGCATGCATAGGGCTTTTGCGAACATTTTTGATGATTCTGGTGCCACAAGCACACAGCGATGCCGCAGGGCAGATCCTAGTGGGTTAAAACATCCCACAAGCCCCCCTCGTGATTTGACTTTTGACCACCCGTCAAGGGGAAGTCGCGAGATTGGGATGCTCATTTTTTTTTCTTTCTTGTCCAAATGGCAAAATTAATCTGCTTCTCCCATCAATGCTGGATCGACAGGTTCTCCTCGCCGGTTCCGGATGAGAGTATCGAGCGATACCATGGGCTCCTTGGATCTTTCCTTCCGGTCCCGAGTGGTCCTCCTTGATGTTTAGGATCCATGGTTTCAAATTCTAGGATGACAAAACAGAGCATATTTGCAGACATTTCCCCACCACTATTCATGTAGTGAGGCAGACACATACATTTGACATACAATGACAATCTTTTCTATTTGCAATTGATTACTCATTTTCAACAGGTGGAATAGTTTTATAGTTGGAATTCTCGGGGTCTGGAAGGTCCCCCTCTGGGTTTCCACATTAATCCTCTGGTTGCTGCAGAGTGTGCCTGAAATGGCAACACTTGGTTGATATGGACCCATTTATCTTCCCCCTCTGCCAAACTGCCTTTGGGGATACAGATTTTGTAGGCAACGTGACATTTTGTTTACAATTTCAAAAGGTCCCCCCCAGCTATGAAGAACTTTGCACTGTTTGGCCTGGTTCCTTTGGAAATTGTATAAGTAGACCCGGTCTCTACTTGGTATTCTTTAGGTCATAGTGGGTCTTCATACTGTCTGCACATCTTTCTAGATTTTGCTGAGCATAGGCAAAAGCATGTTGAAGGTGTTTTCTCAGATTTTCAACATACTCATGAGTTGTGGAGGCCTTTATCAAGGGCTGTTCTTGGGTTCTGTAGACCAGATGCTGGGGAAGCACCATCCTTCGTCCAGTCATCAGCTCAAACGACGACATTTTAGCTGCGGAAGAAGTTGTAGATCTGATTGCCATCAGGACAAGAGGTAATCGGATGTCCCAACTTGGCCCAGAATCTGCCACAAACTTCTTTAATAATATGCTCACAATTGTCTTGTTGTATCTCTGAACTCCACAACTAGAGGCATCCGGTAGGCAATGTGTAGTTTCCTTTTGACCCCAAATATCTCCCACATCTTTGTCATCACTTCGCTAGTGAAGTGGCTACCTCGGTCTGACTCGATCCTTTGGGGTAGTCCAAAACGTGAGAAGATGTGGTTGATCATCAGGGCAGCTGCTGTTTCTGCCTTGCAGTTTGGGGCCGGGAGACATTCCACCCATTTAGTGAACAAGTGTATCACGGTCAACATGTACTTGTTCCCCCTAGAGGAGCGAATCACGGGCCCGATAAAATCGACTTGTAAATCTGACCAAGGCTGTGTCATCCCCCTCTTTTGGAGAGGCGCATGGTGTGTGAGGGATATTGGCTGAATTTGTGCACACACAAGACACCCCTTCAAGTCTTGGTCGAGGTCCTGTCCCATGTGTGGCCAGTATGAAACCTCTCTTGAGATTTCAAGTGTCGTATGAAACCCCCTATGACCGGCTGTGGCTGCATCATGGGCATGACTTAGCATCAGGCTTCAGAATGAGGTGGGGACCACCCACTGATCATGGCCAGCTAGGGATCTCCTCACTAACAAACCGTCTTGGATTCGGAACATTTTTGGACATTTCATCAACACTCTGAGGTCCTCTTTCCCTATGTAATCGGTATCCGTCAGGGGAAAGTTCTCAGGGTCCTCAATGTGTTGATAAAACTTACCAATTATCGGATTCCCTTTTTGAGCCATAATCAAATCTGCATCTGGGGTCTCCTTACTCCATTGTGCATTTGAGAGTTCATTGTGAGCATTTGTCTGGGACCTAGTGATAGCAGTGACCTGGATTTCCCCCAACAGGGACTCGATCTCAAATAGATCCCCTTGGATGGCCCTGGTTTTGGCCAGTTTATCAGCCAGGTCATTTCTAGTTTTGTCTGGCCCCTCTACTTTAGAATGACCCTTGATCTTTTTCCAGTAGATGGTCATCCCATTCGAGGTGACCAGATTATCAATATTTTGGATTAATTTCCCATATTTCAATGGTTTATTATTAGCACACAGCATGTCTCTGATTTTCCAGTTAACCCGGTGCTCCACAAACCCGTTCCATACATAATCCGAATCTGTGATTATGACCAGTTCGTGGAGTTGGTGTTGGACAGCAGTGAGGATAGCTTGATGCACAGCCATCAACTCTGCCACTGACTACTTCGGGGACCGATTTTGTACCCAGCAGAGGGTTCTGGGGCATCATTCACCCATGCATTCCCTACGCCGGCCACAAGTTCTATTTCCCCATTGTTGTCAACATGGTAGGAACATCCATCCACATAGACAGTGGGCATTCCCTCACACTGGTCTTCTTCATAGACTTTATGTGGGGAATTAACGTATGCCTCCATGTTGTTTTTGATTTTAAGACTTTCGTCCTTGAGACAGTTTTCTCTGGCACAATTATGCAAGTCAGCCAGACCTTTCGTGAGGGGACTCTTCTTGTTTTGGCCATATCTGACCTCTACATGAATGCCTTGCATTGACAGAATCCAGGAAGTAATTCGGGAATTACTCACATTTTTGGCTGGTATTCTGTCACTTTGGAGATACTGCAGAGGCTGGTGTGGAGTCTCCACTATGATGTGTTCCCCCTGGATAAACGGGCGGTAATTCTTCAATGCCAACACCGTTGCCAGGAGTGCCTTCTCACAATCATTGAATTTTTCCTCCACAGAGGATAAAGTCTTACTCGCATAGGAGATTACTTTATTGACCTTGTCATGCTTTTGATATTATACTGCCGTCAAGCATGTATTTGAGAACCCTGTCTCCAAGAGAACTCCTTGTTTTTGACAGGGTAAGCTAAGCAAGGCGCTTGTGAGAGGCTTCTTTTGAGTTGTCTTACTGCCTCGGCTTGTTCTGGACCCCACTCCCACTTAACCCCCCCATCAAAATATGGATCAGGGGTCTTGTGATCTCTGCGTAGTCCTCAATGAACTTTCTGCTGTAATTAGTTAGTCCAAGGAGGCTCCTTAGTTCCCGCAGAGTTGTGGGGTATTTTAATTTCTGAAGTGCTTCCACTTTCTTTTCCTTGGGACAGGACCCTGAGGAGTAATCTCATGCCCCAAGAAATTGACACGGGTTCTACACCACTGTGCCTTTTGAAAGGAGAGTTTTGCTCCGGCAGCCCTCAACAGTGTCAGAACATAACGGATCTCCGCTATGTGTTCCTCCACAGTTGAGCTTTTGACTAAAACATCATCTATATAGGCCAGGTTACCCCTTTCACCCAGGTCAGGCATGGCCTTATGTAGAAATATGTTAAATTCATTGCCGGTGTTAATGTATCAGAAGGGAGTCTGGGTCCATGTGTACTGCTGCCTCCTGAAGGTAAAAGCCAGCTTGTATTGATCCTCCCTACTGACAGGTACAGTCCAGTACCCATTGGTCAGGTCTATTGCAGTGAATACCTGTGACCCCTGGATCTGGGCCAGCCCTTGGTCAATGTAGGGAAGAGGCCATCGGGGAGTATGAACCCGTTTGTTGAGCTCTCTAAGGTCAGCAGAGAGTCTCCACTGGCCATTTGGCTTCAAAATCCCAGCACCAGATTATTGTAGGTGCTTTGGACTGGACAAATTATCCCATGGGACTATAGGTTCTTAATTATTTCAGTAAGGGGCTCCATTGATGCAAGAGGCAAGCGATATTGCTTCACAAACACTGGAGTCATGCCATGGTCCATGGGAATTGATGTTGTGTGAATGTCGGTGCGACCACAGTCATATGAGTCAATCGCAAAGATATCTTGAAAATCTAAGAACACTTGTTTCAATTGTTGCTTTTGCTCCAGAGTCTCACAGGCATCAGCTAGGTTGACTCTCTCTTCAACCATCTGCCTGAAGCCTGGAAATACTTCCGGTTTCGCTATCTCAGCGACCTTCTCCAGCTGGGTGGAGAAGTCCCAGTCAAAGTACTGATTTGGACGGGTGGCTTCAGGTGGGGAAGGCAGTCCTCACGGACTTGGAATATCACCTCATCCCTCCTGAAGTCACAGGTCACATCTTCCTTACCATAAGGGCAGGAAATGTACACCAGGAAATACCCCCATGCCGGGAGAAGATCCTGTCTGGTGTTATGTCATCATCACTATCACTGTCAAAACAGTCCTTGGGGATTGGTCCTAACAGTTCATTCCCTAAATCTATGGAAAAATGTCAGTCATCAACCGCCATTCCAATAATGGTGCCTTCGTCTAGAGTGATACTCTTTAAGTCACTGTTATCCACCTCTATTGGAATTGTGTTGTGTTCTTTGTTGACTAGTGGTGTTGGGTTTACTCCAACCCTTGCTGTTGGAAATAAGCATTAAGATGGACATAGGCGTCAGGGTTTTTCAGTTTCTGTCCTCTTCTAACTTTTACTTCCAGTGAGAATTGTCGTGTCCGTTCTGGGATGGTGACTTCCTCTCCAATCTGAATTTCAACTGCATAAGGCAGCAGTTGAGCTGACCTAAATGCTTTGTCTGGGTCATCAAAGCCCATAGGGTTACCTGCTAATCGGTACCAAGCTTGGAAGTTTATTAGGTCCAAACTAATGGCAAAGCGATTGAGAATGTCACTGCCTAAGTAAAATGCGGCAGGGACATCTCGTACGACCCAACAATCATGGACTATGCTCTTGTTGCCTATGGAAATTTTGAGCATGCACCTGCTAGGCAGGAGATGTTTGGAATTGGGTGTTTCCAGGTCCATTTCCCATTTGTCTATCAGTTTAAATGTGGGAATGGCTGGATCTTTTGGGAGTTTGCGGAACATGGCCTTGCCAATGAAGCTCCTACCGTTGTTCACACACACTTGGGTTGGAGCAGAGTCCTTCCCTTCATTTAACTGAATAGGGATGAACAACTGCTCTCCAATTTTCTGAATATCAGCCAGGCTTTGAGCTGATTTCTCATCTTTCTGGACTATGGGAGTGGGAATTTCTGATTGTGTATTTGTAAAGAATTTCAGAGTGTTTCCTTCCAGTGTGGAATGCCACCTTAGACTGTAAGGAAGCTTGATTTTCAGAAATAGAGAGGACCCCCGCTCACCAGTTTGTTGTCCTACTGCAATTACTGTCACGTCTGGGATTTGATTATTCTGGAAGTGAAATTATACTTGGTCAGATTTTTGTTCAATCATGTGGCATGTGCCGTTTATACTAACATGGTTGACACTCTGTTTCAATTTTATTGGCTGGCTAGTCTGGGTCCAGATGACCTTGTTTACACACTCTATTACGGGTGACAACCTATGCAGGATTTCATTCTCTAGTAAACAAGGGGTGCCCTCTGGAGTCACAACTATGACTGGGTGCTTTCACCTTGTGTTGCCCAATTTTAGTATCCAAATCCGCAGTCCCATCGACGGGAATTTCCTTCCCGTTGAAGTTCTGAAGTTGTCCAGGAAGAGGGGTCAGAGAAATTTGGTATTTCTCCCCCCTTCCCGAATTCAGTTGATCAAAGGCCCTTTTTGACAAAAGGGCCGCTTGGGATCCAGTGTCCACCAGTGCCAAAATTGTACATTGCCCCTGTATTTGGACCGGGGCATGAAACCTTCCCTCCTTTTCCTCAAGGGGGCAAAGATAATGTACATTTTTGGACAACTGGTGGGTTAGGTTCTTGGTTTTGGACACTGACAAGCAGGTTATTTGGACAGGGTTCTGTTTGGAGTCTTGGGAAGCTGAAAGAAAAGGTGTCAGCTAGATATAGGGGAAGTTTTGGGTACCCCTGGTTCTGGGCTGCCACACCCTTTTTGGAGGCAATCATCAGGATGGGTTTGAACCAGGGGATTTTCATGCAGGTGTTTCTGGGGTTGATGATGGGCGGTGTTAACTTAGTCCCCACATCTACCCAGTCTGGACCTGGATCCTTTAGGACCCATTTTTCCTTGGGAGGAGTTCCTCCATCCCTGAAGGAGAAGATCCTTTTCCCAGGATCCTCTGAGGATCCCTCTGCTTCAAATTGGAAGACTTGTACCTCCTCCTCAACAATGGGTCTTTTTTGGCTCTTTATTTCTCCTACCCCCTCTCTGCTCCTTGGGTGGCAGACTTTCAGGGGCAGGAGATTTTAGTTACAGTTCCTGGGTTTCCAGGGGCTTTTGACAAGTGGGGAAGGAAGCTTCCTCCAAGGCTTTACACCTCCCTTCCCCTTGTGCCTCCTCCCTGGGAACCGGTGGCTTGTCAGGGTTCTTCCCCCGTCATTGCTCTGGAGCACCAGGTCCTGGATTTGAGGCATTCTGCGCTGCCATGCTCATCTGGGGGTTCTGTTGAGCCCTAAGCATGCGACCCAGATCCTGTGCCATGTTTTGGACCTGGCGTTCTAGTTGGGACACCCGCTCTGGCTGGTACGGGGTCCTCATGTCTCCCCTGGGCTGATCCTGGGAAGGGTAGTTATCCCTTCTCCCAAAATACCCTGGGTTAGGAAAGTTTGGGTACCCCTCCACCCTTGGCCTCTCCTCTCCCGGATTGGGCTGTCTGGGCTCAGGAAATTGGGGAAAGAAGAATGGATTGTTTTGGGGGTTGAAGTTTTGCAAGTACCTTGGAAGAAGGTTTTGTCCAGTATTTGGGGGTTTACTGCCCTCCTGGGGGAATTGAGGAGGGAAGTTCCCTGGGTTAGCTACTGTCAGGTTGGGCCCCCCCTTGGGCTGGAGGAGTCCACACATAACCCAGTATGGGTCTTTTGCCCTCATAGCGAGGGCTGATGCAGTCAGGGGAGTTAGGGGTCCCATTGGTGGGGCTACCTCCCTGGCTCCCTGTTTGTGATTGGCCCGAGGGCCTTCTGGGTTTGGGGTTGTTTTGATTCTGTGCGGGCAGGTTTTTAGGCCCCCCCATCTCTAAATCTAAAATGGGGGCACCCTTCACCTCCACCACCTTAGCAGCAGCAGGGATGTTAGTTGTTCTCAGGCTTTTGGGATTATTTTTATTTTCCACTGGCTTTTGCACCTTATAAATGCATGTGGCTTGTTCAATGACCCAGTCTAGTGATCTTTTCTCGTGAAAGTCCCTCACTAGCTGGGTCATGATGTACTTAGGGAGAGCGTGGAAGAAAGTATTTACAAACTCTTTGCTGTCAGTGCGCACCCTTCTAGTGGACTGCACAAAGGCACGCTTTAATTCTTGAACAAATTCTTGTGGGGCCTGATCTTCCCTACATTGCAAGTTGTAGGCTGCCTTGTGAGCCTCCTGAGGATTCCTGTGCACAGAAAAATGTTTCAAGATGGCTGCCCTATAGGTGCACCATCTGGAATGATTCTGACCCTCCAGCCCCGCAAAGAAGCTGGAGTACTCGGGAGAGAAGGTCCACTTTAAATATTGAATACAGATTTGGCTGTCTTTCAAATGGAAAGTCTCCATCATTTGTTCAAAGAGCTCAAGGTGCTCCCAAACTGAATATTTTGCCTTCTTATGATAGGGCATGATGACGCTCCGAATGGCCTTTATTTGTTTTAGGGAATCCTTGAGCAAGGCCCTCTTGATCGTGTTGGCTTTCTTGGTTCGGGTGACCCTGGTCCACTCATCCTCTGACTCAGAGCCACTGCTGACAGAGGTGTCTGTCTGGTTTTCTAGGCTCTCTTGGATTCTGCGAGCTTGGGAATGGCTGGCCAAATGTGGGGGCCTAGTTTCTGGAGTCCTGTGGCGCTGCGAGGAGTCTTCTGATTCCTCTTTGCTCCCGGGTTTTGCTGACTACCCCTCCCCACTGTCCTAGCTGGGCAGAGGTTTTCAGGATGCCCTTAGTGGGCCTATTCTCATGGAGTTCCCCACTAAACTTTTCCATCTGGTCTCTGGGTAAATGGTATTTTTGAGGATCCAATTTTCTGACTCTCCCCTCATTGGAGTCTCCCTGATCAGAGAATATGGCCCTAGCACTTGGGAACCCATACACAGATGCCCACCCATCCATTCCTGGGATGTGCTGATCTATGATCCCCATATTCCTCATTGGATTGAAGTCTGCCATCCCCGTGGCCCTTGGCTCATGTGCGCCAGTGGACATCGGGGTGGCAGAATCCATGGAGTGGAAGAGATGAAGGCCTCTGGTACTAGGGTTCCTGAGGTTATGCTCAGGTGTTTCCTTTTGCCAGCAGACCTCATCTCTCTCAGCCCCTTCTCCCTGTTGCAATGCAAGAACCTGACCTTTTTGTTCCTCTATCAAGGCCTTGCTAGTCTCTATCAGTTGTTCCTGCATAGCTACCTGTCTGTGGAGCCTGTCATTTTTCTCACAGAGAACCTCATTGTCTGTCTGTGCTTCCTATGTAATTTTTGAATATTGGGCCAATGTTTGCTGCAGGTAGGTTACCTCCTGAATCCTGTCCTTACTGACCTGGTCACTCTTTGCCAGAGCATCTTCCATCCTCCTGGAGTGCTCTAACAGTTTTGAGTAATCTTTTTGGAGCTCACCCAGTCCCTGGAGGGCCAGGTGATTATCTTCCATCTTATCTTTTAAATAACTGACCTCCTGGCCTAAGGTGTCGTTTTCCTGAATAAGAGTACCCCTCTGTGCAGCCAGGTACTCTCTTTGTTTTTGGAGTGCACCAGCTTTCTGGCGCTCCTCATCGAATTCTGTCTGGGTGGTAAGGTCTTTGAGAATTAATTTGATATTTTCTTCTTTTTCTTGGTCTAGGCAGTTTTGCAGGGTGACTACCAGCTCTGCGCATGCTCTATTAAAATGTATTTGCTGTTCCAGCTTTTTCTGGCTCTGCAGTAGAGAGTCCAAACTTTCTTGGCACTCCTTCTGCAGCGCCAGCACTTTGGTATCCTGCTCTACCTTCTGCTGCAGGATATCCATATCTTCTTTTATTTTTATCAGGTACTGCCTGGTTTCCTTTTCTGATTCATGGCTCTTTTGTAGCCTTTGCTTTGCAGAGTCCAGATCAGTTTGGGCTTTTTCTAATGATTAGGGGCCACATGTAGTTCACTCAGTGCCTTATGTAATGGACCCTGATCTTGCCATATATGTAATCCTGTTGCAGTGGCCTGTTCTTTGATTTCCTGCAACCACACATTCTGATCCTGCTCTGTCCATTCACCCCTGATAAATAGTTTGTGCAATAGGTGTTCTTTTGCCATATTGATTTCTGCCAAGGTCGCTATTCCGGAAATATTAATTTCCTTTCTGACTTATAGGCGTTTATTTTATTTTTGCAAAACAGACCAAATTCCTTAGAGTGTTCCTATTGAAGGGTGCTTTTCACAGTGTAGCACAGTGTGGTAGCCCAACAGTGTTTATGTACCCCGTCAGTTAGCACGCTGTATTAGACTGTCACAAGTGGTATGTCTAATTCAGAAATCCCGGCAGGAGCCCCCAATCTTGTAAGTGATTTCAATCCGGAACTTCACCTAAGGCAATGCCTAGCGTGGGATGCAGAACTGAAACCCTTTATTTATTTGTGTTTATAAGTTCTTTTATTTCTGAACGATGTACCACTTATATCACGCCACTCTCTTTTAACCCCTCCCACCCCCCGGTCACACTGAACCAGGAATCAGGCTGGTTTGCAAAGTTAAAATATTTATTTATGGACTTCACAATATATATCACACTATTTTTTATGGGTATACAATAATCACGAATGGGGTGATGTTACACTAAACAATCTCTTTAATCATAAGGAGTAATGATGGGAAAAACAATGCAGCATAGAAATGATACTTTTGTGTGTTCAATCAAATGGCAATGTAGTTACTATTTCCCCTGTACACTCTTCAATACCCCCAATATGCAATATAAAGGGATAGAAGGACAGAGAACAGGTTTCAGGAATGCAGAATTCAACAAAATATATATCAATCCCAATTTCCCCCAGCAAACACCAGAGAAAAACAGGAAGGATTGCAAACTGTCAAAATGTTTTTAAAGTTGGCTTTGAATGAATGGGATAAAACACTAAAAATGGTTTAGTTCACTGAAATGGTTTAAATTCTAATGGGAGTCGCTTTAGCTGGTTTCAGACACACACTAGCAATGATTTGAGAGTAATAAGCAAGTTGAAAACTTAATTTTATGGTCGGGTGCAAAGAAAAGCTATTTTACACGTTATAGATTTTAGCCAAATGAAAAATCTGCGGCGCACTTTTCCGCGCGCGGTAAACACGATCGCGGGAAAACTATAAGGAGTTGAGATGCGATTTTGAGTTCTTTAGAAAGCTTAGGATGTTAGCTTAAAGCATACACTTAAATCGTTTCTAGCATAAAGTATGAAGAAGTTATGAATGTTTTCGTGGAGGTCGTTTTTTAAGAAAGAGGCAAAATTGTAAAACAAGATGATCTTTTAAAATACAAACAAGGTTTCTTTACACTAGGGATGGACTATGAAGATACAAACTACATGGATGCTCAGCCACTTGATCAAGGCAACTGCCAGCCGAGACGCTTGTCTTCTTCAGATGCAATATGTCAGTGCAAAGATGATTTTAACAGTATTATTACAGAAGGACTATAGATAAGAGAGAGAGTTCAGGCAAGACAAAATACAGTTCTGGATATAAAATACATTTGATTTGGAAAGGGATGACTATGGACAGTACATAGGCTGGTGACAATCCTATACTATGGATACTCACTACCAATGTCTTGAATGGAACCATCTGGGATTCTGGTTCTGGTCAGGGATACTTTCTGGGACAGACTGCTGGGCACAACGGACTGGTCTGGTTCAGCGATCAGCAAGGCACTCTGGACACCTCACGGGAGGACTGGACAGCAAGGCACTCTGGTCTGCACAGCACAGCATGGCACGGCACCAGATTGGGATTTAATCTGCCCTTCTGGTTATGAAGATAATTCTTTGGCAGGCAAGCAATTACAGCACAGCCTGGCTGCTTCCTTGGTTTCCCCTTTAAGTTGAGAGATGGGTTCTGAAAGTTAGGCCCAGCTGAAAGTGGATCAGCTATGATATGAGCCTTTCTGCTTGTAAAGTTTTTGGAGTCTGAAACAAGGAGTATGGATGGATCTCCTTCAAAGTGCTTCACCAATATCGGGATGGTGAGTGGATCGGTGTGTCCTTCTAGGTCCTCAGCTGTCTCTATTTATGTGTTTGATAAAGGGGTGGGTATGCTGAATTATCCTAGGCGCACCCCCTAGGTAGTGTATTGGCTAAAGTCTGCTCTCTCCCTTGGTTGGCGGAGAAAAAAGTGTGTCATCATGTTGATGTAGTTTATGAGGCAAAAAAGCCTCCCCTTTGCCTTTTGCACATAAAATCTATTTTTGATATAATACATCTTTACATGTGTACAATCTTTATACCAATAACATACATAGATCACATATTTTGTGGAGCACACCCTCTTCCAAGCCTCGTTGCTGTGAGATCTTGGGTCTGGATTTGGCAAAGATATTTGTCCGGGACACAATATCGGATTTGTCCACAATTTTGTACATATGTGTGCATGATATCTGGGCATAATCGTATGAAGCTTCATGCTTCTGACATAAGTACAATTGCTTTTGACGGTGCCTTCCCTAAACATCGCACAGATTTCTGGCACCTCTTAAAATGTGCACAAGAAAATCACATTAACACTACTACTAATTCTATAATTTTTACAAATTCGCACAGCCCTTTATCAGTCTTTTTAGAAATATGCTTTCTGTGCTTTGTGACTCAACAAAAATGTCTGTATCCACCTCCATCTCTATCTTGTAGCTCAAGAGCAATCTCTGCCTTCATCCTCTGGCAGAGGCAACTGTTGACACTTTACAATCTGCATATCCTTTCAGCCAAGGAAGGTTCATTGTCTCTCCCAGGAGCAGCCCAAAATCTCCTCCCCTCTTAATCAACACCTGAATGTGAGTTCCTGGCCCAGAGAGCAGAAGGGAAATTCCTTGCCCAGTGGGGGAAGTTGCTTTGTAGTTTTGGCTTGCATAAGGCTTACTTTAAAAGTCACTTTGTTAAATTTTTCTTTGTTGAAAATAAACTTGCAATTTTAAAACAGGCAATTAGGACTCTAATTCCAGTCTCTAAACCATGGAGATTAAATAGTTGTAACCTATATTACTTCTGATAGCAGGTCACTTGATTTATAGACATTTGATTTCAATTGCACAAGTTTAAGCTTCTGATGCAACTAATGCCAGCTGTCATACAGGCGGCCGCTGGTACTGCTCCCATATTTTGACAGATTTTCACAGGCAAGCACACTTTTTACTGTGGATATTTTGATGATAGATTCTGCTTTTCCTGACATTGTGTGTTCACATTGATTCCTTAAATGAAGTGGTGGGTAACATCCAGCAATGATATCGGATGTTTTGTGGTGTGTTGGACCATTATTTTGTATTTTCAGCAACCAAGAAAAGGGGATTCAAAAGCAATTTCCGGGTTTCTTGCAAGAAAGCACTGTCTTTCATGCAGTTTCCATTTTTCCTTGTTAGGCAGCCCAGTGGCATGTTTCAGCAGTGTGGTCTCCTTCCACCACTGACAACAGGCAAAGTAGATTTGGCAGGCATCTTTTCCGGTTTCAAAACGCCATTTTCATAGGTTTTGGTGCACATAGGGCTTGTGTGGCCATTTTTGATGATTCTGGTGCCACCAGCACACAGTGATGCCGCAGGGCAGAGCCTAGTGGGTTAAAACATCCCGCAACTGCTCTGATTTCATTTATGTGGGCACCCCTACTTATCAGCTCAGAAAGCTGCATCAGATCGAGAACAATACAGCTTGCTCCATCCTTGCACTCACTCCCAGGGAACACATGACTCCTGCACTCTGGGTATTGTCCGACACACCACCTTCAGGGCCATTTCCATCACCAACCGGGCCCTCCACAAGATGCGCCTTGACTACATACAACAATGGTTCACAGGCTCATGACATTACAGAAATCTCAAATCAGGCTCTGCGCTACTCCTTGTGATCCCTTCCTATGTGAGGTATCTTTTTCTCTGTCGAGGATCCTACACTCCAAAACATCCTCCTTTGCTCCCATGCGGTACTAAAACCTGGCTCTTTCCTTCCCCAAGCTGGACAAAGGCCACACTCCATGCAATGTCCCAGCCCATGTTGCCCTGCTGGGGGTACCCTGCCGGCTCATGGCAGTGTTGTACTGCATGTCATGGCTGTGTCGGTTTTCAGGAGTCCAGCTTGTTTTGGCCAGCAGGGTGCCTGGCCAAAAAGTGTACATTAGCTTGCTTGCACGCAGATGGCAGGGCAGCTTGCCTGTATGTCTCCCTGCACTTCACAGCACTGATTTAGCACACTAGGACCATCGAGATTTGTGCTTCTCGGTAACTGTTGACCACTGACCGTCTTTACCTGCGTTCCACATACACACCACTCATTCAATGTTAGTTTTCTGTATGTTGTCTCCTCTTCAATGTATAGCATGACTTGTCTTTTCAAAATTGTTGTTCAAATAATGCACTGTTAGTGAATGCACTGTATATCACTGTATATTGTGGACATATGCATGTGACACATCATCCCCTCCCCACAGCTTCTGTTCATCTGTTGTCCTGCAGGTTTTTGTACTACACCCTATGATCCCTGCCCCCATCCTGGGAACTGCTCATCCTGGGTGTGGACTCTGATGGAGGGGGATGTGAAAGCTGGGGAGTGATGACCTGTCAATGAACTATTGTGTCCAAATGGGGTGGTAGGTGGGTGGGGCTGAGTCTGGAGTGGGGGTGCCACAGCCTTATATGTTTGGTGATTGAGGACCTGGGGCCCATTCTGGGTTGCATTCTGCGGTGTGTTGACCATGTGGGTTGGGGGATGGGAAGCTGAGGAGTTCCCTTTAGCAGGTGGCCTTTCTTTTCCAGTCTGCCCTTCATCTCTAACCTGTGCTATTTTTCTATCAGTGTGATTCATGGCCTCTCTGCCCTGCTTCCTTCTTTTCCTCTCCTACTGTCTCTTTCTTCCTCTCTCCCATCCTTCCCCCATTCTCTAAGCCCTCACCCACTCTAATAGCCCCCATCTATGCCCTCATCTTCCTACCTTTTATTTTATTTTGTATAAAGTGCATATGGTTAAATTAACCCTTCACACCACATTAAGGACATAAAAAAACATAAGACAAATTACAAGCAAACAATTATAAATGGTTACACACAATTAAAAGAAAAACATTCTTACCATCATAAAGAAACAAAAGACAAATAGAGACCACCAAGACACTCAAACAGTGTTTCACCTTTTCCCAAATGTAATACGCAGCTGTGGTAAGAACGAGAGCTTCTGCCCCATACAGAAGACTCCAAAATAATTGATCAGACCATACATTGCGATATGGCGCCTATCCCCTATCATGCATAGGTTGGAGACAAGAACACTGGGTCAAGACATGTCGAGCTGTCTCCATTTCCTCACCACAAACCTACAGGTTCTAAGGTTGCGGGGTATGCTGGTCCAATCCCCAGTGAAAGACAACACTGGAGAGATATCCAACCTGAGGTACAGTATGAATTGCACCAATCCAGTGAAACGATATTTGATCAAATAGCTGCATGGACTACTCCCAGATAATCCCTGATGGGTATATTTTACGTACCTGGGATGTAAAGAAAGTAAATCAGTAGATTGGGCACAGTCAAAGGCACGTGTCCAATCCTCAAGTTTGGCTAAATGATAATCAATCATTGAGGAAGGAAAGGTACTTAAACCAATATCTGAGAAGTGGATCATGACTATTTTCACCAGCCCACGAAACCAAATGCTCCGGGATACCCTCTGTGCATGCATGACAGAGTAATTCAAGAGATTAGCCTCGCTATTTACTTCAAGGGTAATTTTTGCCCAGTGTCTACAGACAGCAAGTTTCCATAGTGAGGTCAAAGACTGCCAGCCAAGCTCCAACCTGACAGCCTGCACAGGCACCGAGCAAGGCAAACCCAGCAAGGAACGCATAATCTTCACCTCAAGTCGTTCCAACCAATGAACAGAGGTCTCTGGCACTACCTCCATTGAGTACATAATTGCATGGACAATAGATTGTTTATATGCCATCAGTTTGGCCTCAATTGAACCCCCGCCCAATCTGTTGATAATGCTCCTGAGAGCAAGCCATTTAGACCATGCCTTTTTACAGACAACCTCTCCCATATGTGACTGATCTTTGGATGCCCAAATAGTCATACCCAAATATTGATATTCACCCACTTGTTCCAATGACTGACCGTCTATTTCCAGACAAAATTAGGTGTGCCGAACGCTTGCTATCCAATCGTCATGATTTTTTACTTTGAAATGTTCACCTTAAGACTGTGAACACACGCTTACGCAGTCAAAGCCTCAAGAGAGTGTTGTAGACCAACGGCAGTTTGATCAAAAATGACTGTGTCGTCGGCATAGGTGAGGCAGTGTATAAATTCACCACCAAACCTCGGGGAAAGGTGTTTAATGATTATAAGCAATATACAAATGATATAAAGTAGGAGCAAGCACACAGCCCTGCTTTAAACCTCTATTGGTAGAAATAGAGGCCTCCAGAATGCCAGATTGAGCTAGGCGAATCTGTACCTCGGTATCTGAGTGCAGCAACTTTAGAAAATACAAGATGGAATCATCAATGCCCCAGTTCTCCAGCTTAGACCAAAGTACCTCCTAAGAAACACTGTCAAAAGCGAGCTATAATCTACAAAGCACATATACAAAGCCTGGTCAAGATAAAGCAGGGTGTCAGAGATTAGGGTAAGAAGAACCCACAAAGGGTGGCTCGTGGAGGAGTTCTTCCTAAAAACCAGTCTGAGTAATATCAAGCAGGGCACAATTTTTTACCCATTGCAGAAGAGCCTCATGTAACATCTTAGAAACATTTTTTGAGGCACAATCCAACATAGCCAAGAGTCTAAAATTCTCATGCAAATGCCGGGAGCCCTTCTTATGGACGGGGAATTAGGACAGATTGCTGCCATTTCCTAGGGATAGACCCTGTCTCGCAAAAATGCAAGAGCAGTTGACGTAGAAGCACCACCTAAATCTCAGGAGCCCTCTTAAATAAGATGTTACATAGGCCGTCTGGGCCTGCAGAACAAGAAGCAGCCAATTATTCAATAACCAAAAAGACGTCTAAATTCTTGACCACCTGTCTACGAGCGTGTTAGTCATAGGCCTGCAGACCAAAGTCTGGGGGAATTCCTGAGGGACCCAGTAATTGTCCCAAATAAAGGTCTCCCAACAAAGCTGATGAACAGAACAAAGTTCTAGAGCCCCCACCTCTGCCAGATTACAACAAATTAAGTGCCAAAATGTCCTTGTGTCTTGTTCTTGGATGAGCTTGTACAAAGTCATCCAAGCAGAGCTGGCCTTACTATAACGAGAGTTGCTAAACCAGCCCTTATATTGAACTATCAAGACAGACATTTCTTGGTTTTTCACAACTAGAATAACCTCCCTACCAGAACAACTCCTACTTGCTCCCCACTCCCACTCTCTCTCTGCTCCCCAGCTATGCATTCTTCACTCTGTCTCCTCTCTCCCCAATCCCTCTTACCCCAATTCATCCTTCCCATCAGCTCCCCCACTTGTACTTTCACACCCCAGTCCTTCCACTCCTCCCTTGGTGTCACTTTCCCTCCCCTGAATCCAAGGGTACCCCAGAGGCCCAGGAGCAACCTGATAGTTGTTGTGTCAGACATGTAAACCTGCTATCAATACACTGCCTTGTGCCTGCATCCCAGGGCAGACTAACCCCTACGTACTCTGATGGCAATTTGTTTACTTCACTGCCAGTGATTACTCTGTTCCTTAGTTCAGATTTTGGTGTATTAATTGGTGTTCACACTCTTTGATGTGACTTTCTGGTTGTTTCCATAGGGATACCTAGTCCATCTGAGCATGCAGCATACCCTCATCGTGTTGGTTGATTCCTAGTCCAGAACTGTGGCTCTGTTTGGGGGCACCCACACAGCCTTCTGCCTTCTGGCATGCCTCACACATTAATGGTGACAGCCAACAGTTTTAGGAAATGGATTCCACCCACCTTGGAACTGTGTCAAGGTTATGCCCCCTTGGGTGGGCTCCCTTACATTGGTGTCTTCACACTACAGGCTGGGCAGAAGCTGAGCATCCTAGAAGCTCACGGCTGGCCAGTTCATAGTGAACGAGGTTGGGTGTTGCTCGGCCACGCATATATATGCAGCAGTTCTGAACAACCGTTCTGTGGGGTACCAACCCACCCTGTTACCACACTGGTGGTGCCAAGTGGCATGACCCATCCCACTTTCATTTGTGCCTGGAGCCAGTTTCTCCCTTTTCCACCATCATCCCCGTTCAGGATTTCCTGATGGTGCACGTGTGGTTGACACCATGCTCTCTTGCTTTTGTCCCTCAGAAGTCCCTGAGTGCATTCAGATCAGCCCGAGGTGGGTGCAAGGTATCCCCATTGCTACGCTCAGGCAGGTACAGCTACTGTGAGTATCCAGCCAGTGGTATTTGCTTGTCTCAATGAGTGAGCCATACACGTGTTTGTACACATGGCTGGTATGGAGGAAATGGCTAATTGAGTAAGTGATGTCTCCTTTGATGGCTGACTCAGTTCCATTGATTTCCATTGTGGATGTACAGCTAGTACATACCAGCAGACGCTGACCTCCGGGGATGCGTGCATTAATCAGACCTGGAATAATATGGCATATCATGGCTGCTTCAGTGACTGTAGCTACACTTGGTTTTTTTGCACCTCCCCGTCACAGCAAGCGATGCCTGGAAAGTTAACTTCCTGAGCCTACGATGATGCTCACAGCTAAGGGTGGATTATGTTTCAGTTCAAGTGAGTGCACCTGACAAACAGCCATCACATCCAAGGAAGGCAGGAGGCATACTAATTGGCCGTTCACAATTTGGGGAGGTAGTGGCTTTAATCAATGTCACAGAAGTCTTTAAATTCCCTGTGAATAGAATGTGTTTAGTTAACATCCTTTAACAGGCAATCATTCGGGGGCAAGTCTGGTGGCAGCAGCCATGGTGAGTCCAGGTCCTCATTCATATGTTAAAGTTGGTGCACTTGTAATTGGCCCTAGTGTATCTTGTGATGGGGTTGGTGGCCTTGCTGAAAGCACAAATATGCCTATCCCAACTCATGCCACCATCAACATGTGAATGACTATCATGCTTCCACAGAGACCAGCAAGCAAACTTAGAGGTCAGCGCACCAGGAACAATTTGTTGTGATACACAATGTTCTTGTCGGACTCCCAAGTGTGGATGCTGAAAAGGGCATGGGTCCATCTCGACATGCGGCAGGATGGCTGGCGCTGCTTCCTCCAGCCTCTCATGCACCAGTCAGTTCTGGCAACATCTGGATTGATGTGAGTTGTCTGTGACTCTTGTTGATGGATCACTGTGCTCACGCATCAATCAATGAAAAGATGCAGCTAGCTGAAATTTGTATATGTGATCTGTATGATACATTAATCATTGTCACTTCAATCTCACCCTACAGCTCTGTGTTCCTCCAGAGACTACGCAGGTCTGAGTATCACGTTGACATCAATTATTCCAAGGCACTCCCCAGATGCAACTGTGCCTGTCACATGATTCCTGTTGCCTTTGTCCATCTAAGCTCAGACCTAGATCAGCACCATTGCTGGATTGATGAGTTGGTGGCATTTACTTGTTTCCAGGGGTTCCTGGTCTTACAGTTTCACTCCTCAGGGGGTCAGGTGAGGCTCACCCAGATCATGCACCTGGCAGTGGTGGTGGTGGCTGGAAACCAACAATGCACATTTTCCTTCCCCCAAGGGCACCTGGCTGAGCCAAAAGTGGCTGTCCTGAGCAAGGTGGATTCACCCTGATTCATTATTGAAGGGCACCAGGGATATGGCTTCACTGTGTGTGCTCCACAGGGGACACTATTCATGTGAAGTATATTTGTACAAGTCAGTTGTGTGCATCCTGTCCCTGTGCCCCTTGACCTGCTAAGCAGATGGGTGGTACATGTGGCTGAAGGCAATGTCCTTCCTGCAGCTCTACTGGTATGCCACGCTGTGTGGCAACATTGTGCAGGACACAAGATGCCAGGATGATCTTGTATACTACTGTTGGGGCATAAAGCAATCTGCTGCCATAGTTGTAAAGGGAACGGAAGTGTGACTTTAGCACCCCAAATGTACGCTCCACTATGCCCCTAGTGGCAATGTGTGCTGCATTATAGCTTACCTCAGCTAGGGTGGCAGGAAACCCTGTCCTTGTGCAGCAGGGATGTATTCAGTTTGGGGAACAGAACCCTGGTAAATCAGGTTGGGAAATCTCCAAGCTTTATATTGAACACATCAAGCCGCTGGTTAGAAACTAATAATAAGACTTTAAAGATGGAATAATACAGTGGGTATGACATCATACGAGAGGGTTGGGAGAAACCTTTAACATTTTGGAAATAGATGCTATTAGTAGTCCAGATCACAGAAAACGATGGAGGGGATAACCTTACAAAAACATTTTGATATACCCTGCATGAGACTGTGCATTTATCATCTGCCTTGAGGAAGCCCATCTGCCTTGAGGAAGCTCAGATGGCAATACAGTTGTCAGGCTCCTGTTGACTGGCGCAGAGGCAGCACAAACACCTGCCTCCCCGTTAGGTCTTAGCACCTGGGAAGGTAAACCACAGGCCACCGTGACCCGCCGGAGAAAGAGGGTTAGGATCAGTAGGTTTGGATGGGTTGAGGGAGTTCAGGAAAACCGGAAAGAGGGTTAGGTAGATGTTATGGATGGGTAGGGGATATTAGGGGAACATGCTCCTCGGCTTCTGTATGCTGTTCTGGTGGATGTGCTCCGCCCATGTATTCATGCACTCCTCACACATACTGTGTGCCCCTCAAAGCGGGGCCTTTGTCCTGCAGCTCCGGAACCAGGACACTAAAGAAGGTACAGCACCGCTACAAGCTATAGCAACTCCACTCTACAATACCCGCATTAACTCATGCAGCACATATCTTCAGATTGCATGAATGATCTCCAACCCCCCTTGCATTATATTCATACAAGGTACAAACAAGTAAGCAACACTTAGCTTTGATTGCTGACTGGTGCCTCAGGTTCTCCTGGCTTGTTCGTGTTGCTCAGCCAAAGGACACTCAACATTCCACTGAAAAATATCAAAACATATAGTCAGTGCGGGCAGATACAAATCCAGGTGCCTAGCACATGGGTTGAGAAATGCTTGTAGTTGACTTCACTCTGAGCAGCCTAAATTGGTTCCCCAGTGTTAGGTGCATGGGCTGATTAGTCACAGGTTTTGAACGTGATGCCCACTAATCATGCAGGGTCTATGCGCAGGGTTTTCTAATCTGGCAGGGTTCATGCGCGATACTTCTCGTGCAGGGTCCCTATCTGCCGTACGGCGCTACAACCGTGGTCCCAGCTGAGCGTTCAGCCGGAATCGTCTTGTGCCTCCCAACTGCATTCCCAACAAGTAGTAAATAGAGGTAGACTTATATCTTGGTAGTACAAGGGTCCTGGGGTGTTCAGGCGGGAGCTTGTGCCCCACGTAGGCATGCCTGCCGTAGCTCGGATGAGACACGTCTTCTCTCCTCGAAGTCCAGAATTGCGAGCGTCGCTTCAATGACGCGGCTCGCGCATGCGCGTTAGCGCGGGTGTGGCAGTTCCCTGACAGCCGGCTTGTGCAGGGCACGGTCTGCTGGGAAATGTAGTTCCAAGTCGGTTCTCCATCCCAGAGTCCCCTTACTGCAAAAGGGATGGAGAACACGCCTTGAATACTGAGTAGGGTGCTTGAGGAGTGCTCTTACCCCTTCTGCAGCCCCCCCAATGACTGCTACCTGACTTCTGGCCCCAACACTTGGCCTAGCCCTAACAGTACTCCCCCTCCCTCTCGCAGGTCCTGGTTTAGTGGGATACCTAAGATGGAATTGGCGAAGGAGCCAAGGAGCATGAATATTTTGTGCTGGTTCCAGGATTGGTCCTCAGGGTCGTACCCTTCCCAGTCTATGAGGTACCATAGTTTTTCCTGCTTACGGCATGAATCTAAGATAGCTCTTACCTCGTATTCTGGATAACCGTCCACCAACATGGGTGGAGGCCTTTTTGTCTTTACAGAAGCTGGGGCAGGTTTCAACAAGACCACATGAAATACTGGATGTACCGTCATGTATTGCGGTAGTGATAGTCGGACTGCCAGCGGATTGATGATGGATATGATTGGGAACGGGCCAATGAAACAAGGCTGAAACTTGCGAGGTCCCTGTAGATGGAGGTTTTGTGTTGAAAGCCAAACCTTGTCTCCTATCTTGTAGAGTGGGTTTACCCTTCTTTTCTTGTCTGCGTAGTGTTTATACGATGATTTCGCTGGGGTCAGGTTATGTTGCATGGACTGCCAAAGGGTTTCGAGATGCCTTTATCGTTCCTGCGCTGCTGGAACTTCTGGTATTTCAATTTGTGGCAATGGTTGGAAGCGTGGGTGGTATCCATACGAACCAAAGAACGGTGTTACCTTGGTTGATGAATGGACAGCGTTATTATACGCTAATTCTGCCAGCCAGATGACCTCTGCCCAGTTGTTATCCTTGCCTTGAATGAGACAGCACAGGTATTGCTCCAATGTCTGGTTTAAGCGTTCCGTTTGCCTGTTTGTTTCTGGATGATAGGCGGTGGACAAATGTATTTCAATCCCTACTGTATTACAAAACGCTTGCCAAAAACGTGAAGTGAGTTGTGAACCTCTGTTCGAGACAATGCTGTATGGAATCCCATGTAGTCAAACTATGTTTTGCCGAAACAGGTCAGCTAACTCACTGGCTGTTGGCATGCCCTTACAGGATATGAAGTGAGCCATCTTGGTGAGATAATCTATGACTACTAAAATGGATGTGAATCCGTGGCTCGAGGGCAACTCCACAATCAGGTCTAATGAAACGGTGTGCCAAGGAGTTGGGGGTGTTGGGAGTGGTTGCAAATGACCCGTCGGCTTCTTATGCTCAGTTTTGTTTCTCATGCGAGTGTCACAGTTGAATATAAAATGCTGCACATCCTTTTTTATACCGGGCCACCAGAAATGTCTGTTTAGCAGTTCCATAGTTTTAGTTTTGCCAGGATGACCTACAAACGGCGTATCATGGCACCATTGAATTGCCTGTTGTTGAAGTGGGGCAGTGGGTAGGTACAGTGCAGTTTTAAAAAAGGGCAATCCGTCTTTTATTGTACGATTTAAGTCCTGTGCCGTACGATGTGCTAAATCCTGCGCTGATATAACTTTTCTGATATTTTCAAACATGTTGTCTACTACAATCCTTCCCACTATACACCTTGGTTTTATTATTGATTTGATTTCTTTTGATTCTGAGTGTTCAGCATTGGGTTCCGGGTATCGTGACAGAATATCCGCCTTCCTGTTTTCTACCCACAGACGATATGTTACAACAAAGTCAACCTCCGAGAAGTACATGTTCATCGTAGCTGCCTAGGGCTAAGGGCCTTGGCCGACTTTAGGAATTGTAAGTTACGATGGTCGGTAAATATGGTGATGTATGTCGGGCCCCCATTAGGTAGTGGTGTCACTCACCGAAGGCTGCCTTAATGGCTAACAACTCCTTGTCGGCTATTACGTAATTCCGCTCTGCGGGTAGCAAGGTCCTGGAGTAGTAGGCAACAGGGTGTAATTGTCCGTTGTCGTCACGTTGTGATAGGATGGCGCCAATAGCATAACTGGACGCATCGGTCTCTACCACATAGGGTTTGGTTGGATCTGAATGCATGAGAACCGGAGCTGTGGTGAACGTGTCTTTCAGGGCTTGAAATCCTGCTTCTGCCTCTGCATCCCACTGAAATGGTACTCCTTTACATAAGAGGCGAGTAATAGGTTGAACCTTCTTGGCGAACCCCTCTATGAAGCGACGGTAGAAATTTGCAAAGCCCTGTACTGTCTGGATGTCTTTCACAGAGGTTGGAGATGGCCAGTTGATGATGGCTTGTGCCTTCTTCTTGTCCATATGCACTCCTTGAGGTGACAAAACAAATCCTAGAAACTCTACTGTGGATTGATGGAACTCACACTTTTCTAATTTGGCGTAGAGCTGGTGTTCACTCAATCTTTGTAACACTGCCCTCACATGGCCCTGGTGTTCTTCTGTGTTTTGTGAATAGATTAGGATATCGTTGATGTATACCACCACGAATACATCTAGATATCCCCGTAAGACCTCATCTAAGAAATGTTGAAACGCGGCAGGGGCGTTGCAAGGTCCAATGGGCATAACGTGGTACTCATATAGGCCAAATTTTGTGCAGAATGCTGTCGTCCATTCATCGTCTTGTCTTACTCGCACCAGGTGGTATGCCCCTTGTAAATCAAGCTTTGTGTACACCGTCGAACCACGCACCTGGTCCAACAGCATGGGGATCAATGGAAGAGGTTAGCAGTTTTTGATAGTGATGCGGTTAATCGCTCTGTAGTCAATACACGTCCTAAGGTCTCCTGTTTTCTTAGGCACGAAGAACAAAGGCGAGGAGACCGGGGACGTGGAATGCCTAATAAATCCATTGGCCAAGTTGGTGTCAATGTACTCTTTTAGATGCACATTTTCTGTCTCTGTGAGGGCGTAGATTCTACTGCAGGGGAGCACCACACCAGCCTCTAGATCAATCCTGCAGTCGAACGATCGGTGTGGGGTTAGGGTCTCAGCTGCCACTTTACTAAAAACATCCCACTAATCTTCATATTCTTCCGGCAATACTATCTCCACGCCACCAATGAAATATGACGAATCTCCCGGTATTCTGCAGATACTACCGCAATGTTTTGACTGGAACTGCAACACACCCATACTCCGGTTGACGGTGGGGTTGTGGAGCCTTAACCATGTTAGTCCCAAAATGAAACCAAACTGTGGGGCTGTGATAACATCAAATTGGATTGTCTCTTGGTGAAACTTTCCGCAATCCATGCGTAAGGGTTGAGTTTGCCGAGTAATGCGTCCTGAGATTAGAGGTGAACCGTCCACTGACTTGACTTCCTCCTTTTGTGTCTTGTTGCTTAATGGAAGACCCAATCTTAGCGCTACCTGCTCATCCACAAAGTTGCCAGTGGCTCCTGAATCTACCATTAGCGACACAGGGATACGTTTATCTTGCCAGTTCAAATAGCCTTCGAGCATGACATGAGCTGCCTGATTGTGATGTGTGTTGGCTAACAGTCTCGGTGTGTTTTTAGTTTCACTCGCCCTAGCCACCCTCATGGGCGAGCTGCAGCATTTCCCGAACCCCCTTCTTTTTGTGGTTTAACAGAACATTCTCGCACAAAGTGGCCGGCTTTTCCACAGTACAGGCATAGTTTCTCTCGCCTTCTTTTATCTCTTTCTTCCTTGCACAACGGGCCCCGGACCGTTCTGATCTGCATGGGTTCGTCTGTGTTCCTTTCCACCCCCTTGTAGGCCTTTTGCTGGTCAAGTCGTGCTGAGGGATTTTTATCCCACTTAAGTTTATCCTGTCGTCGTTCGCTCTGCCGCTGGTCCAGACGGAGCGCCAGATCTATCATCATAGAACAAGTATCAAGCTGTGGATCAACCTGAGCAATGAGGTCTTTTAGATCCTCCATGAGGCCTTGATAGAACAGGGCCATCCTTTTATCCTGTGGCCAATCCATTTCCATAGCCAATTGGTTAAAATCGGTCACATAGGAAACCAGGTTTCTGCTTCCTTGTTTAAGTGTTAGTAGTTCCCTGTCCTTAATCAGGGACGCCGAGCGTGGGTTAAATATTTTGCTGAACTCTTCCAGGAACATGTCCCAACTGTATAACAGAGCATCATCTTTATGGACTGTTAGGCGGAAACCTGTGCAGTTCCCTCTGGGACCACTGCAAAAGATTTAGGACTACAGGTGTTTGGCAGTAAACCCACTTGGTAGCAGTCTGTACCACACATATTCACTTGGTAGCTGTGGCTGAGCAGTCAGACTTCCCTCAAGAAGAGTTAGGCAGTATGTGGAGTATACAAAATAGGGCAATTTACACAGTAGGACAAGCAAACAAGGAACAAGGCTTCGGTGTAAAGATTTATAGTTATTTATTTATAAAAACACTTCTATGGAAAACACACGGGCACTAATACGGCAAACAACTTCAATCACAATTACTATAAGTAAATCAATCCCACTAACAATAGTTCGACAAGACTAGGTTCAACGGCACCACTTATTTGCAGACAGAGGTGAATGCTTTAACCTAGATGGCACTCTAATATTCGTTAGGACGGGAGAGAAAAGGCAGGGTATGAAATCAACTCGGTACCAACACTTTTACGAACAAATGCAAGGCAAGTAAGGCAGGGTCTACTGTAGATCGCAAAGTTCAGAGGCCAGGCCCACTCGAAGAGAGGCAAGGCGATATGTCCCAAAAAGTATCACAGTGGAAATGCACTTCGAGTCTTTGTCGCAAATTGTTATAGAAAGATTGGACCAGTTCAGAACAGAAAGTTAAGAAGGCTTGGAGGCGACCCAATGGAGAGGCGAGGATTCAGACACCTCACGCTAACCGACACAAGGGAAGCCAGGCGGACACGGTACCTTGTTTGTGGAGAGACAGCTCCGGCAGAGGCAATTGTTCCTGGTGGTGGATGCACGTCGGGTCTTTGCCAAGAGAAGAGATGATCTCGTCGTCGAAGGAAAGTTGAAGATCGTTGCACCACCAGGGAAGAGACCAGCCGCGGAGTGCTCCATCACAAGGCACCACCTTTTGGTCACGGTACAGGGGTTAGTGGCTATCCGGTTGCCGGGGTGCTCTGCACTGGCAATTCGACCACTGCGTCCTGGAACGAAGAAAAAGCAAAGGGGACTGGTTGTTCCCACCAGTCAGGGGAAGAGACTCTCCGGCGGGGAGATCTCCTCTGTCGACGGGAAGTGGTGAGTCGGTTCCGCAGGGCTCCATAGGAGGTGTCGTCGTTGCAGGTCGGCTCAGCTTTACCCTCGTCGGATTCCTAGGTCCTGTGGTGACTTCTGAAGATCCAGTCCCAAAAGCCTTGCTTTTATGCAGAAAACCCCCATTCATTCAGCCTAGCTGTCAATCAAAACACGCTAAGTGGTGAGCGGGGTGGCTCACCACTTGGGCCAATCACACCAGAGTGCGACGTGAGTTGGCAAGGCAACTCAGTCCAGGGTGCCTAAACCCCCTCCCGCACCCCCTGTGGTACCCAGACAGAATGGCACCACTTTGGAGGACTTCTGTGTAGAAGCCTGCCAAAAGTGGAACAAAGGGCTCAACCTTTGGTTTAGGAGTCACAGAGACGAACACAGACGCCATTTTAAAAACCGAGTTCTGGCAGAAAATACCAACCGATAGATTTGTTTAAGACAAATAAACCGGTGGTATGTTAGAGACTAACAAGAAAAAGTATTAATCTCCAACAATGGGAAGAATCCCATAGGGTTATATTCGGGGTCGAATATAACAAGTAGTTTCCACTGCCACCAGCCAAAACTCAACGAGGGGGGACGGGACAGTGCCCCCTCAAATAACAGACCCAGGAGTAATCGAATTACCCCTACTAGTACGTCCACAATAGGATGGTTTGTACTAGTTCTGTTAGTACATTTAGGTCTAGTAAAGCCAATGGTGACTTTACATGCCCGGGGAGACAGTAGTCAGTCCCCGGGTATGGAGTCTATGGTGGGGATCCTCTAGGATGCCCTTGTGTTACGGCACAGAGGGTGCGGTGTAACAGACATAGCAAAACATATGAGACCCTATGGAGTAAAAGACCCCATAGCCCATAGAACACATTGACATTCAAAGGAATTACACACATTCATGTCCAAGAGTGGGAGAAAAAGAGTCTCACTCTTGGCAGGATGGAAAATAACAAACTCCAGAAATCCAGCAAAGCTGCTGGGGGACTCACTAGGTTAGGAAATTCAGCCTAAACAGAGAATTCTCCCTAACATGGACCAAGGGTGTGGCCCAAGAGGCAGCATCTCCCGTGAGGTAGGAGATCACAAAGGCTGTGCGCGCTTGGGCTGTCCTGAACACAGCGGGTTTAGTCAAAAATGGCAACTGGCACTGCATAATGAATTGGTTAAAATGTTGGGGGTCTCCATGGTACCTCTCTGGGGCATCTAAGGGTAAGGGTGGCTCTGTGGATACCTGCACTTGCACTGGGGTTGGTGGGGGTGCCCTAGATAAGGAGGGTTGCTTGGGCTTGATTGTGGAGCGTCAAGTTGTGTACTTGACCCGCCAGGTTTTGGTAATCCTGTCTTGTTGCGGCCAACTCTGCCTTTAGTTCTTGAAGCAGGGTAACTACGTCTGCCATGGTTGTACTGCCTGGGCACGCAATTCTGTCAGGCTTCTGTTGACTGGCGCAGAGGAAGCCCAAACACCTGCCTCCCCGTTGGGTCTTAGCACCTGGGAAGGTAAACCACAGGCCACTGTGACCCGCCGGGGAAAGAGGGTCAGTGTCCATTGGTTTGGGTGGATTGAGGGAGTTCAGGAAAACCGAAAAGAGGGTTAGGTAGATGTTATGGATGGGTAGAGGGTATTAGGGGAACATGCTCCTCAGCTCCTTTATGCTGTTCCGGTGGATGTGCTCCGCCCATGCATTCATGCACTCCTCACTCACACTGTGTGCCCCTCAAAGCCTTTGTACTGGAGTTCCAGAACCAGGACACTAAAGAAGGTACATTACTGACTTCCTCAGCTGCACTGCTACAAGCAATGGCAACTCCACTCTACAATACCTACATTAACTCATGCAGCACATAGCTTCAGATTGCATGTATGATCTCCAACCCCCCTTGCATTATATTCATACAAGGTACAAACAAGTAAGCAACACTAAGCTTTGATTGCTGACTGGTGCCTCAGATTCTCCTGGCTTGTTTGTGTTGCTCAGCCAAAGGACACTCAACATTCCACTGAAAAATACCAAAACATATTGTCAGTGCGGGTGTATACAAATCCAGGTGCCTAGCACATGGGTCGAGAAATGCTCGTAGTTCACTTCACTCTGAGCAGCCTAAATTGGTTCCCCAGCGTTAGGTGCGTGGGCTGATTAGTCACAGGTTTTTAACGCAATGCCCCCTAATCATGCAGGGTCTATGCGCAGGGTTTTCCGGTCTGGCAGGGTTCATGCGCGATACTTCTCGTGCCTCCGTCCCTATCTGCCGTACGGAACTACAACCGTGGTCCCAGCTGAGCGTTCAACCGGAATCGTCTTGTGCCTCCCAACTGTGTTCCCAACAAGTAGTAAATAGAGGTAGACTTATCTCTTGGTAGTACGCGGGGCCTGGGGTGTTCAGGCGGGAGCTTGTGCCCCGTGTAGGCGTGCCTGCCGGAGCTCGGATTAGACACGTCTTCTCTCCTTGAAGTCCGGAATTGCGAGCGTCGCTTCAATGACGCGGCTCGTGCATGCGCGATAGCGCGGGCGTGGCATTTCCCTGACAGCAGGCTCGTACAGGGCACGGCCTGCTGGGAAATGTAGTTCCAAGGCGGTTCTCCATCCCAGAGTCTTCTTACTGCAAAAGGGATGGAGAACACGCCTTGAATACTGGGTAGGGCACTTGAGGAGTGCTTGGGCTAGCTCTGACAACGGTTGGCAAAATCATTATGCTAATATCACGCTTTATTAACACACATTAATTTTTATGTGGAAATCATTTGAAATTATTAATGATAATAAACATTTTGTGTACTTAAACACATTATTGATGGCATTTATTTATTCTTTGGAGTAGCGCTTGAATCTAGCGAAACAAGTTAGTTTATGTATTATTAGGATTTTTGGTTGTAGGCCTATCCCTTGGAATAGCAGCTCCCAGACATTTATACAATTATTAAGTGTCACAGCCTTGTATACACTGACCACAAGTTTGTACCTTCTAGTGTTCCTGAATGATGTGAGCAGGAATGGTGGTATATGATATGATATGATAGTTTATTTATATAGCGCCTATACACAATGTGTTTCAAAGCGCTTCAAGGCAAGGGAGGGAACAAGGGAAAATACAACATTCTTACAGGCCATGAACAGTAAGGATGTGAAATTAACTATCTATCGTTCTCGGCCTGACAACATTTCTGGCAGAGCCGGAGAAAACAAAAGGTGAGGGAGAGGGGTGCAGAAAGGGTGGGGAGGAACAAAACAAGCGACTATCGTACTAGGCCTGACAACGTTTCAGATAGTGCTGGAGGGACTGGGGGGACAGTAAGGGGAAGGGGGAGCGACAGACGAGGTTGCTATCATACTAGGTCCAGGGACAATTCTGATAGAGTAAGTGCATAGTAAGGGGAGGAGGAGAGGGGATAGTAAAAGGGGGAGGGGAGAAGAGAACAGAGAGTAAGCAGTCAAAAAGATTGGAGAAGCAAGAGGGGAGAGCAACTACAATTGCAGAAGTCAGTAGTAACACATAATGTTGCAAGCCAGGATACAAGATGAAGATGGGAACAGCATGATTCAGGGCCACCATGAGTACAAGATGCAAAGGAAGTCCAGCATGAGAGTTGAGAAATGGTGACGCACCGTGAATCAGTGAAGTCCATAAAAGTAAAATCCAGCATTGGCCACAAGATGGTGATGGTGAAACCAGAATGTATCAGGACAGACTCCTGTGTGCGGGAAGGGGGGGGGCACAAGGGAACAACACGGGGGGACCAGAGAGGGTGGGAATGACCTGTGGGGAAAGAGGGTGTAAACACGTTTTGGTGCATGTTTAACTGCTGACTTAGCAGGAAGTCGGACCCTGGATCCTGCTGGTCCGAACAGGTCCAAACAGGAATTGCCCTTTTCTTTGACTGCCCTTCGCTTTGGATGCCCGGGCGAGAGACAACCTTGATTTAAGAGTTAAGAGCAGGATGAAAGAGGCAGGGCTAAGAAGGTGGCTGGTGCTTAGGCCAGGTGACCTAGATCCACTTAAACCTGCTCCCCAGCTGCAAAGGAAAAGAGGCTGGAGGGCTCCTTAAGTAGGTTAAAAGAGCGGCAAGCAGGAAGGCACCAGGTGGGCAGAGCTTGCTAAGTGGTGAAAAAGAGCGGCAAGCAGGAAGGCAGCAGGTGGGCGGGGCTTGCTAAGTGGTGAAAAAGAGCGGCAACCAGGAAGGCACCAGGTTGGCGGGGCTTATGCCAGGTGACCTAGATCCACTTACACCTGCTCCCCAGCTGCAAAGGAAAAGAGGATGAAGGGCTCCTTAAGTAGGGAAAAGAGCGGCAAGCAGGAGGGCACCAGGTGGGCGGGGCTTGCTAAGTGGTGAAAAAGAGCAGCAACCAGGAAGGCACCAGGAGGCCGGGGCTTAGGCCAGGTGACCTAGATCCACTTACACCTGCTCCCCAGCTGCAAAGGAAAAGAGGCTGGAGGGCTCCTTAAGTAGGGAAAAGAGCGGCAAGCAGGAGGGCACCAGGTGGGCGGGGCTTGCTAAGTGGTGAAAAAGAGCAGCAACCAGGAAGGCACCAGGAGGCCGGGGCTTAGGCCAGGTGACCTGGATCCACTTACACCTGCTCCCCAGCTGCAAAGGAAAAGAGGCTGGAGGGCTCCTTAAGTAGGGAAAAGAGCGGCAAGCAGGAAGGCACCAGGTGGGCGGGGCTTGCTAAGTGGTGAAAAAGAGCAGCAAGCAGGAAGGCACCAGGTGGGCGGGGCTTGCTAAGTGGTGAAAAAGAGTGGCAACCAGGAAGGCACCAGGTGGGTGGGGCTTAGGCCAGGTGACCTAGATCCACTAACACCTGCTCCCCAGCTGCAAAGGAAAAGAAGCTGGAGGTCTCCTTAAGTAGGAAAAAGAGCTGCAAGCAGGAAGGCACCAGGTGGGCGGGGTTTGCTAAGTGGTGCAAAAGAGCGGCAACCAGTAAGTCAGCAGGTGGGCGGGGCTTAGGCCAGGTGACATAGATCCACTTACACCTGCTCACCAGCTGCAAAGGAAAAGAGGCTAGAGGGCTCCTTAAGTAGGGAAAAGAGTGGCAAGCAGGAAGGCACCAGGTGTAGCGACCAGTCCCTTGTGCACAACCTGTTGGGTTGTGCACAAGGGACTGGTCGCCACACCTTGGGAGCAGGTAGGCACTGTAACCTGCAAATGCGGAAATGGTTGTTGTTAGCATTGATTGCCGTGGTCTGTTATTCTGTCTGTCATCTGACTGCTTGCATGTGCGTGATAGTTGATAGTTGAGTTGATACTCACTGATGAGCCAGGTGTTGCCAAAGGTTCCAGGTGCCAGAGCCTGGCATAGTGGCGACCGCCGGCAAATGAAGCTATCATGTGTGCTTCCAGGGAAATTGGCCTTAACATGCATGATGACTCCCTTTGCATAGCAGATGACCTGTACATTGATCAAATGCCAATGCTTGTGTTTGCAGAACATGTGCTCGGTCACTCGGTGGGGGGCGGGGCTGTTGCACAACATGCATGCCTCAATAGCTCCCATTACCCAAGGGAATTGTGCTATGGCTTAAAACTCCAGGCACACCCTCTGCCTTGCTTGCAGTGTGCGTGGCATGTATATGTTCCTACACACACATGATGTAATGCAGCTCAATACCTGGTGTAGGCACCGGGATTGTGTAGCCTGCGGTATGCCACAACAATGTCATAGGTGTGTTGGAATGAGCCTGTAGCCAATAAATGTAGGGCTGTCAGCACCTTCTCCAAGGATGTGAGTGCATGGGAACAGATGGTGGGTGATGCAAGTTCTTCCTCCCACTCCTCGGGAGGCAATCTACATCTTGCATACGCCTCATCATCTGGTAATCCAAAAAGCGCTGTACAAGGATGGAAAATTCTGTCCATCACCATCGTCCTCCACCGTCTATTATGAACATATAAAATCAGTGCCCCTACAGCTGGTTTCATCCTGGCAGTGCAACTTTGAAATGGTGTGCATTGAGTGCTTTTGTAAATCTCCTTTGCACGTTGTGTCATGTATCATGTGGTAGTGAGATCATGAGGTAAGCGTGTGCCTTTTTGCTATGGGAAGTTGTGGTTAGGAATCCATGAATTGGTTTATGTTGCCTCGGCGTGTTATTTTTTTATTTGGCGCCTCCTTCACATGCCCACGTTATTCATTGTTCTTCCTCATTTTGTGCAGGGAATGGGGACTATGCATGTTCTGCCCCCTAATTGTTTCTTTGCGCTGGCACTTCCCACTCATTGCGCAGTGTGTCGTGCAAAGCGCTCAACATCACGCAAAGTAGGGAAGCAGCATGCAAAACTTCCTTTGAAACGGGCCCATGACTTCCTGGCAGAGAGTTATAATAAAGATGGATTTAAAGAATATAGTTCCACAGCGAGCCTGTCTCCATGCTTTCTGTTGAACAGTACATTGAATGTGCTGTTCGGGCCACTGAAGAGTCACATCACACGACGTATGCAAATGTACTGTTAGAGAGAGTAACATTAGTCCTTGTTTCTGGCCACACCAGCCATTTTACAGAATCATTGCATCTGTGCAAGTACAGTTGGCACTAGAGCAGAAATTCTTTTGGTGCACTAGTTCATATTTAGCAACAGCGCTAAGACTAGGGAAAACTTTGCTCTGGTGAGAAAAGCATTGAAAGGACTGTTGGAGGGAGGATTTGTTGTCTTTTGTGATGGCAACAAGCTCAGTGTTCAAACAACTGCCATCATGATTAGTGGTGCTGTGTAAACTGTGTGATGTCATTTGATATTTGTATAGTGCCTAATGTCATTGTTGTGGCTTCGAAGCACTGTGGGTTGGAAGACGTATTTGAAGTCCAGTTCCTAGTGAGAGGTTCTCTGTTTCTTAAGGATTGATACTGCTCTATTTTCTTGCTGGCACAAGCATTTCCAACAAGAAAAAGAGTAAATATGTTGCTCTCAAGTACTATACCATCCTGTGCTTGTTCTGGTAACTGGAAAAACGCTGTTCCATTGGTATCACCCTGTATCTCCAACTCTGCAACAACAATAAGAGGTTTAAGTCGTGTAACAAAAATAAATACATTGCAACACATTTCTGGGAAGTTGGAGGAGTGCTGCACTGCTCCAACACGAAAAAGAAGCCAGCAACCAATTATATATACATAAAAAAGACACATGCAATACAATTAAAACTTGTCGATGCCTCCAAAGTGTGAGTGCTCCTCTCTTCTGTGGATACATTCTAAGATCATGCATGAAGTCTGTTTGAAGCAGCTGCGCTGGTGGTATTCAGTGATAATCCTGGCGTTGGAATGTAGATGGCATGTATGTCTTATTATTTCCCATTTTTATTTAAAAGCAGGTTTTTGTATCAATTTACACACGTTTACCTGGCTTTCATGTATTCTCATTTCTAATATTTGGATCAGTTTGTATCAATTGTTTTGTAATTTACTAGATCCGTTGTTATTATATAATACCATGTAGATGGTAAAAGATGCTTGTGGAGACATTCCCATTGACCCCCGTGTACAGGAAGGGAAGAGGCATGGGTATAGAAGATGGAGTTGGAAGAGATGAGAGTAGTACATTGATGTGAATGGGAAGCCAGGCCAAGGTGCTGATGGTTGACCGATGGGATTTGCAAGGGACCTACACACCAGGCACAGAAAGCAGAATATGGTTGCTTGCCAGGACGCTGCATCCCTTAAATCCCAAATCACTCCCTCTGCTGAAATTGTATCGGGAGGATAGTTCAGGGCCAACGTGCTTGCCTTGGAAACAAGACAACGCCATGCAACACAGGTTCGATCTCATATCAAATGCTACAACCAGCATGGCAGATGTTTTATCGTTTCTATGTTTTCTCTATTCCGGCATAATCTGCAAGTTTCCATAGGGATTCTTTTCCTGGCGCTCGATACCTCACGTGTTTGCAATCTATTAAAATGTAACATATATTTGGCCTCATTATAAGAGTGATGGTATGAACGGTGCCGGTATGGCACTGGCACCGTTCATACTGTACCGCCGAATTACGAGTACCGCCATAACTCGTAATGCTGCTGGCATCGTTATTAATGGTGCCGGCGCATCCATGCTCCACACCCCCATTCTGCCCTGTGGGGCAGAATGGGGATCGGGAGCCCGGCAATACTGCCACCCGCGAATGTGCAATTCCCTGCCCCTTCATCTCATAATGGGCCAGTTATTGCCCAATCGCGGAAGGCGGTACCAGTAGCAAGCATGACGTAGCCGTGACTGCCATAGAGGCACGGCTACCGCCATGCCCGTAATGAGGCCCATTGTGTCGGTTTACCTTTGTGTATTTTTGAAAAGTCATACATTCTGGAGACACTTTTAAATACTCTGCTGACAAACTCTTAGATTACAGGGGCCGCGGTTCCGATTTCTCAGCGAATCATACCTCTTTTAATTAACATTTTATTCAATGTTCTATGTCTTTGTGCATAATGGCAAGTATAGAAACACATACAGATGGAAGAGTTCACGGCCGCTGATCGACCCCCACCGAGCCTCTCTCAAACTTCCTCCACAGACTTAGTTGTGTTAAGCATTCTGGCAGGGAATACAACATTCTCCTTCCAACTTGTGGGGGTTGCATTACAATACCCAAGAACCTGCTCCACGCAGCTTCATATAATTGGTATCACTTTTGCCTTCAACAGCCTTCTCTCGACCAGCGTTTCTGAGTATAACTCTGGGATGCATTCAGTGTTCGTCTGGGGTGTATTGGACTTCAATCCCCCAGTACTGTCTGCTTGGCTGCCATTGTTGCCCTAAATAGCCAGCTTTTGTTTGTCCTCCACTAGGATCAAGGTTGCAAAGCCATCCTCCAGCCCGAGCCTCAGCCCACCATTCAAAACCCCTACAATTTAAACCCAAAGGGGCTCACCATACTATGCTGTCATGCCACATGTTCCAAGGTACCCTTTCTATGTTTGCAACTCCAGCAATCATTCGAGTCACACAGTCCCCGTCTACACAGTCTCTTCGGGGTCCAACAAACCCAGGTTGTCAGTTTTATTTGCCTGGCCCTCTCTCCAAATTAATAATACATAGTGTAAAGAGAAGATAGGCATTTTATTAAAATATAAATTTGTTGAGGGGAAATAAAAAGGATGACGGTATTTCCCTCCAATGCAGCTTAACAAAATGTGAATAGAAATCTGTGAACACATTTCGGTGAATGCATTTTAAGTGAATTAAATAAGATAGAACTGCCCCCAAACTGCTCTGAAATGCAGATCGTCTCATCAAGATTTTAAAACTTTATATTTTAAGAAAATGTATAACTAGCTAGCTAGTCCTCAGTCACCATCAAGTCATTTTGAGTGGCCTCGGTTGGGGAGGGGTGTTTTGCTCAAGTGTGGTGCTCTTGAAGACATGGGTACATTTACAATAAATAACGTCCCACAATCAAAATGAATACATGAATGCTTAGCAAGTAGGGGATCCTCAACTCAGTGGACTTCTGAATTACATGCAAAATAGAAGGAATCGGAGGCAGACCCTGCCAGCCCGACTCGCATCGGCGGAAGAAGACAACAGTCACACTCTGGCGGTGGAGTCATTGTTTCTGGAGCAGTCTGCAGGCTCCAAGAGGAGTGGGTTATTTCTCTCCCTGTGACACCCCAAAACATGTTTCAACAACACTGCCACATGTAATGCCTCATGATCCATTCGGATCTCTGAGCCATTAGTGGTCGTATGGCTTCGATGGCATTGGCCCAAATGGTGGTTCTTACTTTGCATTATTTCCGTATCTGTCGCCTTAGCCATCCACGTGGTTTATTTTCTTCAGGTTAGCTGGAAGAGAAGCAGATGTAACAATTCATTGGGCACAATACTCTGACACAGCCTGTCAATACATAATGCGCTGCCATATGCTATGACGGAAGCATCAGATGGCATTACTGTCAACAAAGAGCTACTGGCGTATGCTACCAAGGCAGAATCAGCTGTCATATCCAGTGACTACATCATGGCATTGCAAATTCTGTTACTGCCACATGCGTTGCTATCCCTAACTGACACATCACCAGCTGGCATTAGCGCCTGGTCTGCTGGCCTGCGTGGATTTCTTCAATAAGGATTGTACCACCCTTCTCCAATCATGCCCAGCGTGTGTGCTGCGGCAAACGGACTGTGTCTTCCCCTGAAGGCCTTTCCTCTCTCTGTATACCCTCTTGCCCTTCGAGCACTCCGAGGCTTTTATATATACTATGTAGCACTTTACAAATATTAAATAATCATCTGCCTTCTGACACAGAATCAATTGCAACGTGCTCCTAGCATTCCAACTGCTACACTCAGGCGATATAGCAAGGACATCAATACACTGTCAACGTGGCATTATTCTCTTTGCACCTCGTCCGCCATGCCAATTTGTCAGCAGCAGAGCACCAGCAATATCCTGCCAATGATATTTCAGCCTTCATATCTTTGAAACACAACGCCTATTCCTGCTAATGCTGCTCCTGTTTCGATATGTACAACCAACACAACATGAGCTATATTAAAAAGGATATGATTAGGGAACTACAGGGGGCATGTAACATGTGGACATGAGATGGGCAAATATGTTGGAAGGACAAGCGGGCAAAGGTAGTATGGATGCCAGTTAAATATAAATACATGCAAATATTTCTATCTTTGTTTTAAGATTTGTCAATTCAAGAAGACCTATCATCAGAAGAAATTGAAATCATGTGAGTGGCTATTTCTCTAGATTTTGCCATTACTGTCATTACTGCATATTAATGTCTGACCCTGCTGCTCTTTAACTGGAACTCACTACCTTGCTTTCATATTGTGATATTGTGATCTAATATAACCTGACAAAACTAGGAAGCCATCTCACTGCTGCATCCTGCCTCTTATACCGACTGCTGGGACTGAGCAAACTTTCCTGCACAAACCAGAAATACCAGAAGTATGAGGTGGTTCTACCAGGTTGAACCTTAGACAAACCTTTTAAACACTTTGGGCTTCATTACGATTTTAGTGGTCTGTAAATAAGGGTGCCGGTAGCAACGTACCGACAACCTTTCCAGACTGCAAAACTAAGAGTCTTCTGGTAGGGGCATGGAACTCCCAGGCAGCCCTGACCTGCTGGGAGTTCAGGCCCCTACCAGCAGACTTTTCACTGAAGCACCGGCACTGTTAATAACAGTGCCGGTGCTTCAAGTTTCCCATTCCCATGGAGTTAGGATTCCATGGGAATGGGAAATAACAGTTCCACCGCTGCCTATGATATTCCAGTGGCACCGGGATGTCAGGCGGTGGAAACAGTGTTACGGGGTGGGCAGTAGCCTGCCGCCTACCAGCAGGTTTTACCGCTGACCCCGTAATGAGGCCCTTTGTCTGAAATTCGACCAAATAGTTAAAGGGGGAAACATGGCTGTATCCCCTGCTCAGTCTCAGGCAATTGTTTGAGTGGGAGAACAGTGTAACTGGAGGAAGGTTTAAGAAATGTATGGAAGAGTTAATAATCTGGACTACCTAGTTGATTAGGTAAAAAGATACAGAGAATAAGTGAGTAACTGGGAACAAAAACCGAGGGTGATTTGGGTTGGTTTTGTGTGGATAACGTTAAGTGACACATTCAGTGATTTGAAGTTGGCAAACAATAAAAGAGTTCCACAAAATATTTGGGGAGCTGGGTGACACACCAGTCAATGACTGTCTGTTGAAATGAGTGCTTGAGGCACATGTAATCTGTTAAAACCTGAGAGGAAAAGCAGGCTGGACCTGGAATCCCTGAAGGCAGCTTGTGTCAGAAACATGCCTGTCTGATGTAGCTGGGAGGGAGCACCACCAGTCAGAGTCTCTCTTTTAAAGTGTGTGGATGATAAATGCTATTAGGTGACACCTGGTATGAGGAATGGGAAGAGGAACAGGGAATCCCTGGGAGTAGCCTGTGGGATAGACACGTTTTCCTGATATTGCTGTGCAGTAGAAGCTGATATTTTGGGAAGTGGGTGATACACCATTTACTTTCCAACTCCTGAAGCACTGGCTACCCCTTCAATTATGAATCATGTTAAAGACTGCCTGAATGCCCTAGAAAGCTGTCACAGTCAAAAGCCATTGTACATCACCAAGAAACTCAACATCTCGGAGGGCGGTGCACTAACAGAAGCCACATATCAACAGCTTGAATAAAGTGGACAAATCAAACAGAAACAGGCTCTTGTTTGCTTTGTTTGTTTATTTTATTTATATAGCGTTCCTGACCCAAGGGTATCTGGGCGCTTGAGGGTGATGGTTACAGAATGCAGTTTATATGGTTAATGCAGTTTATACAGTATATACAGTTGGAGGACAACGTGATACAAATAATACATTCAGAATAGCAATGGCAGGTTGGGGATAAAAATATATGCAGTGGGGGCTAGGGTAATGTGATGTCAGGTGTGAGGTACGTAGTGTTAGTCTTTGTTCAGTAACCATGTGATAATGTGACTTTTGAATGATTGAAAGGTTGGGATAGATTTGATATCCTGTGGAAGTGTGTTCCATATTTGGGAGGCTAAAACCAGGAAGCTGGTTCCGCCGGCTCTTTTTAGGGTGTATCACCAGGCAGGATGTGTTGGTGGATCTAGTGATTCTGACTGATGATTTCAGGGTAAATTTGTCCGTGAGATAAGGTGGGGCATGAAGGTTCAAAGCTTTGTAGGTGAGGCAGATGGTTTTTAAATAATGTTTTTCTTGTATGGAGAGCCACTTGCACAATTTGCTAGTTGCTGAGATGTGCTCTCTCCTGGGTACGTTTAATGTAGCTCGGAGTGCATTATTTTGCAGAACCTGCAATTTATTGATGACGGATTTGTTAGCGCCTAAGTATAGGACATCGCAGTAGTGCAGTTTGGACTGTATAAGTGCTCTGGCCAATATAAGGCAGCTGTTGGAGGACAGAAGGGGTCTGCAGGCTGTAAGTGATTTCAATCCGGCACGTCACCTAGGTCAATGCCTAGCGTGGGATGTACAACTGAAACCCTTAATTATTTATTTGTGTCTATAAGTTCATTTATTATGAACGATGTACCACTTATATCACACCCCTCTCTTGGAATCCCACCCCCCCCCCCCCCCGGTTACACTGAATGGGGGGATGTCACACTAAACAATCTCTTTAATCACGAGGAGCAATGATGAGAAAAATGATGCAGCACAAAAATAATACTTTTGTGTGGGTTCAATCAAATGGCAATGCAATTACTATTTCCCCCTGCACACTCTTCCATCCCCTCAAAATGAAATATAAAGAGATAGAAGGAGAGAGAACAGGTTTCAGGAATGCAGAACTCAAGCAAATATTTCAATCCCAATTTCCACCCAGGAAACGCCAGAGAAAAACAGAATTTATTGGCAAACTTGTCAAAATTGGTTTTAAAGTTGGCTTGAATGAAATGGGTAAAACACTGAAAATGCTTTAATTCACTGAAATGGTTGAAATTCTAATGGGAGTCACTTTGTATGATTTCAGACAAGCACTAGCAATGATTAGAGAGTAATAAGCAAGTAGAAAACTAAATTCTGAGGTCAGGTGCAAGGAAAAGCTATTTTACACGTTATAAATCTTAGCCAAATGAAAATTTTGCAGGAAACGTTTCCGCACGCGGTAAGCGCGGCTGAAGAAAAAATATAAACAGTTGGGATGAAGTTTTGGGTTCATTGGAAAGCTTAGGATGTTAGCTACAAGTAGACACTTGTTTCTAGCATGAGAATTGAAGAGGTTATGGACATTTTCGTGGAGGTCGTTATTTTCAGTTAAAGGCAAATTGTAAAACAAGATTGCACTTTTAAAATACAAACAAGGTTTCTTTACACTAAGGATGGACTATGAAGAAACAAACTACACAACAGCACAGTCACCAGACCAGGATGCCTCTGATCAGGTTTTTGCCTGCCGAGATGCTTGCCTTCTTCAGCTGAATATATCAGCGCAAAGATGATTTTAACAATATTATTACAGAAGGACTAAAGGATAAGAGAGAGAATTCAGGCAAGACAAAAAGGATTTCTAACAATACAGTTCTGGATATAAGATAGATTTGATTTGGATAAGGATGACTATGGACAGTACATAGGCTAGTGACAATCCTATACTATGGATGCTCACTACCAAGGTTTTGAATGGAACCGTCAGGAATTCTGGTTCTGGTCAGGGATTTCTGGGACAGTCTGATGAGCCCACCAGACTGGCCTGGTTCAGTGATCAGCAAGGCGCTTCTGGACACCGCACGGCAGGACTGGACAGCAAGGCGCTCTGGTCTACACTGCACAGCACGACTGGACTGGATCTGCAATGGCTCTCCGGTCTGCACAGCACAGCACGGCATGGCACCAGGGTGGGTTTTAATCTACCCTTCTGGTAATGGAAATAATTCTTTGGCAGGTAAGCAGTTACAGCACAGCCTGGCTGCTTCTTTGGTTTCCCCTTTAATTTGAGGGATGGGTTCTGGAAGTTAGGCCCAGCTGAAAGTAGTTCAGCTATGCTCTGAGCCTTTCTGCTTGCAAAGTTTCTGTGGTCTGGAACAAGGAGTATGGATGGATCTCCTTCAGAGTGCTTCGCCAAATTCGGGATGGTGGGTGGATTAGTGTGTTTTTCTAGGTCCTCAGCTGTCTCTATTTATGTGTTTGAAAAAGGGGTGGGTATGCTGAATTATCCTAGGCGCACCCCCTAGGTAGTCTATTGGCTAAAGTCTGCTCTCTCCCTTGATTGGAGGAGAAAACAGAGTCTCATGATGATGATGTGGTTTATGAGGCAAAACATCCTCCCCTTTCCCTTTTGCACATAAAATCTATTTTTGATATAATACATCTTTACATGTGTACAATCTTGATACCAATAACATACATAGATCGCATATTTTGTGGAGCACACCCTCTTCCAAGCCTCGTTGCTGTGAGATCTTGGGTCTGGATTTGACAAATGTTCACACTTTTTGTCCAGGACGCAACATTTGATTTGTCAAAAATGTTGTACATGTGTGCACATGATATCTGGGCATAATCGTATGAAGTTTCATGCTTCGGACATAAACACAATTGCTACAAAACCAGAATTTTCACTGTGCGTTCCCAGAACATTGCACATATTTCTGGCACCTCTTAAAATGTGCACAAAAAAATCACATTAACACTGCTACTAATTCTATAATTTTTACAAATTTGCAGTCCTTTATCAGTCTTTTTAGAAATCTGCTTTCTGTGCTTTGTGAATCAACAAAAATTTCTGTCTCCGCCTCCATCTCCATCTTGCCGCTCAAGAGCAATCTCCGCCTTCTTCCTCTGGCAGAAGTCACTGTTGACACTTTACAATCTGCATATCCTTTCAGCCAAGGAAGGTTCATTGTCTCTCCCAGGAGCAGCCCCAGTGCCCCTCCCCTCTTAATCAACACCTGAATGTGAGTTCCTGGTCCAGAGAGCAGAAAGGAGGTGCCTTGCCCAGTGGGGGAGTTGCTTTGTAGACTTGGCTTACATCAGGCTTACTTTAAAAATCACTTTGTTAAATTTTTCTTTGTTGAAAATAAACTTGCAATTTTAAAATAGGCAACTAGAACTCTCATTCCAGTCTCTAACCTATGGAGATGAAATAGTTGCAACCTATATTACTTTTGATAGCAGGTCACTTAATGTATAGGCATTTGATTACAATTGCACAAGTTTAAGCTTCTGATGCAACTAATGACAGCTGTCATACAGGCGGCCTCTGGTACTGCGCCCATATTTTGACAGATTTTCACAGGCAAACACACTTTTTACTGTGGATATTTTGATGATAGATTCTGCTTATCCTGACATTGTGTGTTCATAATGATTCCTTAAATGAAGTGGCGGGTAACACCCAGCAAAGATATTGCATGTTTTGTGGTGTTTTGGTCAGTATTTTTGTATTTTCAGCAACCAAGGAAAAGGGATTTAAGAGCCATTTCTGGGTTTCTTGCAATAAAGTACTGCCTTTCCTGCACTGTTCATTTTTACTTGGTGGGCAGCCCAGTAACATGTTTCAGCAGTGAGGTCTCCATTTCATCACTGACAACAGGCAAAGTAGATTTGGCAGCCATGTTTCTGGGTTTCTAAGTGCAATTTTCATAGGTTTTTGGCGCGCATCAGGCTTTTGCTGCCATTTTGATGATTCTTGCACCATCTGCACACAGGGATGTCACAACGCAGAGCCTAGTGGGTTAAAACATCCCACAAGGCCCTGATCAACTTGCCAGTTTAGGCGGTGGCTGAAACAGTCATGTTTATTTGTTTGGTGAGGTTGTTGTTGGCATCAAGGTAGAAACCCAGAATTTTTACACTTATGGCAATAGGTATGTTGTTTCCATCAATGAGGATGCTGCAGTAGTTAGGACTGAGTTTCCGCAGATTATTGGGTGAGCCAACTAGGAGAAGCTCAGTCTTACCTTTCCGGCAGAGGCCATGGGCCTCATTACGACCCAGGCGGAAAACCATGGTGCTAACAGCACCATGGTCCATGCCGTTAACTTACCGACTCCGCCATGGTGAAAGGGGGAATTACCACCCCATTACAAGGTTGGCGGGGCGGTAATTCCCCCTTCCTCCATGGCCCTTCCCTTTTTCCCATTTTTGCCCCATAGGGCTCAATGGGAATGGGGAAGGCGCTAAGTACGGTACCGCAAATTGCGGTACCGTACTTAGCACCAAGGTCCCTTTGCGGGTCCCTACTTTAATGGCTGGTGTAGACCAGCCGTTAAGGTCGGGTCCCGCAAAGGGACCTCGTAATCAGGCGCTAATGGGTTAACGGCACTGCAGCCTTTTACGGCACCGTTAACCCATTAGCGCCAGGGTCGTAATGAGGCCCCATGTGTCTTACCTGAAATACACTCGGGCCCGATTCATGGAACAGTGCACATTTCACCTGCAAGTGTTGCGTGCCAAGAATGACATGGCAAATCTGTGTGAAAAGTCCTGTAAACCATTCTTGCACCTTACTACACTGCGTATGCGCACCCCTAAGTTAGATCGGAACCCTGTTTGCGTGCACACACCCGCAAATCCAACATGCAATCCCACCTCTGTGCAGTGATTCCTATGCGCAAGTGTCTATACGCCTGCCTTCTGGTGGCATAGCGATTAAGGGATTTGCGTGGCCATTTCTCTGCCGAGAGGCTGTGTGGGTGGTTCAATGAATACGTGTCGTTAGGCGCAATTGTGGGCATGTGAGGGACTGCCTGCGGGCCGTCCCTTGTAACACCCACTTTTTCACATGTTCTTCCCCATTTCTGTGTTCCAACCCCTTCCCAGCCCTCTGTGCAAGCCACGCCCACACTCTGCATGGTCTCTCGCGCAATGCGATTGACAGATCACAGACATGTGTCACGCCTGCATACCCATAACGCAAGTCCTGGAAATGTGCTGCACATTTGATTCCATTAATCGACGTACGGGATTATGCACACAGTTTGGTGTGCAAGTCCCCTATTTCCCAAGCAAATAATTCCATGAGTCAGGCCCTCTGTCTATTGTATGGATATAGTGAAAACACCCTTAACTTGGTGAGTTCCTCACCCCAATATTATTGCCACACAATCAATCACTTAAATAGTTCAAACTAATCCTACCTAGGATTCATCTAGATCCAAATAGATCCCTCCCTCTGTGTCAACAATTAGCCAAGAACCAGGCCGGGGTATAGAAACAATATATAGTTATTTAAATTATAGGTTTAATAAATATTTGCACTAAATAGTTACACATGCCACCTTCTCTGTGGCCGAAACAAAGCTTCAATCCAAAATTCACGTTTTCTTGGATTTTACTGTTGTCCAATGTCTATGGAGCACAGGTTAACAACAGTTCCAAACTCTTGTCAAACAAACCTCTTTCATGTCAAACTTTAATAATACCTTGGTATATTACCAGAGCATGAGCATTAACATTTTTATATCAGGTTTAGATTTAAAACAACAGAAACAGTTTCTGCGTTCACAAACAAATTCACACATTCACTGCATTGTACATTGAGATTCCCTGTGCACTTAAAAATGCTAGAAGGTTTGAAAGCACACAGACTACTTTTGATTGATAGAACCCTTCTTCCTTCTTCAACCCAAAGCAATACAAATTCTTTCTGCTATCAGGATCACTCGGTCACTCTCAGGAAAGACTGTGCTTTTTCAATGGAGAATTACACTTGGTTTCACTTGGGAAAACAATTCTCTTCCCAGCACCAAAACCCCAGGTTTCAGTTATTTCAAGCACCCCTCTGTTTAAAGGCAAGTTCTGAGGAGTGGATACAGTTAGGAATTTCGTTTTTGGAAAAGGACATCTCTTTCCCTTTAGGGAAGTCTTGGTTTGACAAGAAAAATTGGAATACCTTATTACTTTAAATGACTATATTTAACTTACAGCTAGGAAAGAGGGTGGAGGTTTTGAACTCCCACAAGCACCCCATGCGGCCATAGGTAATTAAATTATTATTCAGTATAATATGCTTAGGGTCTACACAGTTTGCCCTCCACCCACTAGTAAGGGAAAAAGATTAAGGCAAGCATATCCCCCACAAACATGGTTTCATTGGACAATCTACTTAGATAGGAAATCTCTTTTTTTATTGCTCAGGAAAGTCAGAAGGGCCCCTCTTTTGGGAAAGCACAGGGATCTGTTCAGGGGCTCCAGTCAAAGATAGCCACCAGATTGCATCTATCTGTTCCTGCTCTCTTTGCATAAATCCCAGCTTCTTTTATCTTTCTCAATTGCTGTCTTCGCAGGTGAAGTTAATCATGCAGCAATTTGTTAGGCCTATCCAACCCAAGTAGTATTAGGCAGTAATGTCAGGATTCAACCAGGTTATTTTCAGGCAAGTCCTGTCCATGAAGATTTTTAAGCAGCTCCCCCCAGATGTTTTTTAGGAAGTATGTCCCTCTCTGGCTGATCCCACCACCAAATTATTGAGATTAGGAGGTGGTAACTTATTGGCCTTGGCTTTTCATTGGTTTCTATACAGTCCACACTTCCCCAAGGTTCAACCCCTCTCTGCCGATATGCCCTTGGATTTCTATGATTGAAGTGATGCGAAAGATGGATCCACACATCTGCATGACATTTTGTTACACATGTAAATTTGCACTGAAAAAGGTACTAAGCAACAAAAATGTGGGTTTTACAAATAAATTTAACTTCTTATGTATCTTTGTGTTCCCCTACCCATGGCGGACCTCTGAAAATGATTTCCATTTCGACAGGATATGGCACATGCGTACTTTGCTTTTTTGGTATTCACACAAAAATTATAATAGTTAAGAAAGTTTAATTTTCTAACCTGATATCTAATTTAATAAGCCTCTAGCTCCCCAACTTCCATATGACAACATTCTTGAAGAAGCTAGAAACACATCTTAGTTTGTAACAGGGTTTACAAAAATTGGATTCAGATACAAATGACATCATAATAACCGTTGTGTAACACGCTTTAAAATGACACTGGAATGGACGTTGTGCGACCTATCTTTGCTGAGAAAATCCTTAAAGAATGATTCTGCATTCAATCCTATTGCCATCTCTTAATTATATGAATATTGTTCAGTTCCTTGGTCCTTTTGGTTTCATTTCGCTTGAAAAATGGAACTATGCCTCGCTGCTCTCTCAATGTTGACTTTGCCTGTAATTATCCCATTAGCCTTTCTTCTCTGTGGGGCTCTGTAGGAGAGATGTGTATCCTTCAGGCCACATGGCTCACCTTTGACCACTGAACATCATAAGGCAGTCTTGTAATTTGTCATTTGTCATTCAACTCTTGACTCCACCATATTTTGAAATGTAAAATGTATTTTTAGGAGATGCACCCATCAAGGGTTGATTCTGTTGTTTATCTAGTTGCCTAGCAACCTCACCATAACATTCTCCTGCTATAGCCTCAAGTGATCTGACTTCCAGATAAAGGGCCAATCAGCTCAGTAATGGACAGATGTTTCTGGAGTCTTCTTCTCAGCAGCTGACTCTTTCTCAGGAATCAAAACTTAGAGACATACTTTTCCTGCGCCCCTATTTACATGTTGCATCTGAAAGAAAATAGCCTTTTCAATCTGTGGCATGTATTTTTCATGGGAAGCCTTTTAATGTTAATAACTTGCATCTTGCTATCACTGTTTACCTCCATGTCTTTATTTACAGCTGTGTCTGGGGTTGCTGTTGGTACTCTTGTTCAGAGAAGGGTTGCCTACCATTTTGGTGCTGGACTGCCCTGGGCAGCACAAAGACTGATATGCAGGGATATTTCTCCTCTGTGAAAGGGACAGTGAGCTAAAGACTTGGTTGAGACTCTCCCAGGGGCCATCCACCCAAGAACAGGTCAATGGGCCGTGTTTGTGCTGGTAGATAGACTCCCAGACCCCCCTTTGTTTTACATATTAAGTAACTTTGGGTCTCACTCCAAGTTACATGGGGAATTCAGACGTGGACCCCTTTCTCACTGTTCTCAGAGAGTCACAGCTCCACCTCAGTGATGATGCCCAACAAGGCTGAAACACGTGTATGGGGTTGCTGTTGGTACTCTTGTTCAGAGAAGAATTGCCTAGTATTTCAGTGCTGGACTGCCCCTTGGCAGGGCAAAGACTGATATGCAGGGATATTTTTCCTCTGTGAAAGGGACAGTGAGCTAAAGACTTGGCTGAGACTCTCCCAGGGGCTCTCCACCCAAGAACTGGTCAATGGGCCGTGTTCGTGCTGCCAGAGAGACTCCCAGACCCCCCTTTGTTTTACATATTAAGTAACTTTGGGTCTCACCCTAAGTTACCTGGGGATTCCAGACGTGGACCCCTTGCTCACTGTTCTCAGAGAGGCACAGCTCCACCTCACTGATGATGCGCAGCAAGGCTGAAACACATGTATGGGTTTGCTGTTGGTACCCTTGTTCAGAGAAGAATTGCCTAGTATTTCGGTGCTGGACTGCCCCTGGGCAGGACAAAGACTGATATGCAGGGATATTTCTCCTCTTTGAAAGGGACAGTGAGCTAAAGACTTGATTGAGACTCTCCCAGGGGCCATCCACCCAAGAACAGGACAATGGGCCGTGTTTGTGATGGTAGAGAGACTCCCAGACACCCCTTTGTTTTACATATTAAGTAACTTTGGGTCTCACCCTAAGTTACCAGGAGAATCCAGACGTGGATCCCTTGCTCACTGTTCTCAGAGAGGTACAGCTCCACCTCACTGATGATGCCCAGCAAGGCTGATACACATGTATGGGTTTGCTGTTGGTACCCTTTTTCAGAGAAGAATTGCCTAGTATTTCTGTGCTGGACTGCCCCTGGGCAGGACAAAGACTGATATGCAGGGATATTTCTCCTCTTTGAAAGGGACAGTGAGCTAAAGACTTGGTTGAGGCTCTCCCAGGGGCCATCCACCCAAGAACAGGTCAATGGACCGTGTTTGTGGTGGTAGAGAGACGCCCAGGCCCCCATTTCTTTTACGAGTGTAGAAGAAAGGCATACATTTGACTTTGCCTGTTTGTACACTTTACTTATTCATATTCAAACACAAATTCCTAAACATAAAGGGAAATACAGACTCCAACAATACTCAAAACCTGAGGGTTCCATGTTGTTTTAGTCATTCTGGAATTTTCGATTTTGGCCTTGTTTCTGTTGCATCCATGCAAACTTGTATATTTGACAAGTACGAGCTGGATGAACAGGCCATGCAAATGAAGTTGTACCCAGAGAAGTCAAGCACACAGAATAATCATGATTTATGTCTTTAGCATTTGTCAAATGGAAGTACAGTAACAAGCGAAAGATGTGTTCTGATGTGAACCAGGCCTCAGGTTGAGGCATTGCCAAAATACTGAATCAGGCTTTGGGTCTACTGCCCTCTAAGAAGTCTTAGAACTGTTGAATTCATGACAGGGGGGTTCAGTAGCACAGATAATACAATACATTACTTCTCAAAAGTAGGGTTTCTGCTACATATTTATTCTATGAGCTCTCTCTCTATTTCTCTCTTTCCCAGGCAAGATTAACCATTCTGCTAACTAATAGTATCATCATTGGCCTAGGTGAGTAATGGGGACAGCAACATGCATCAATGTGGTAGATGCAAAGAGATGTTTCACGGTGAGGCAGTTGGATGGCCTGGGGATAGGCTAGTGTGCCAAGTTGTCCGGTGTCATGAGACAGGTGATAGTGTATCTAATATTCTTGCTACGAGGTGCGTATTTCACCTTTGCTAATTGCCCCATTATATCACCTGCAGACAGATGAATTTGGAAATGTTGCATGTAATGTACTAATCAATAGAGTAGGGCAATGTATGTCAATCTTTAGGTTTATAAATGGTGAGAGCCAGTAGGAGATTAGGGATTTGCATTTACTTAATGTCTGGGCTATTATTATAATTTTTTAATAGAACTGTAGCCCGTTGGTCACTTGAGAATGACTGACCTCCCAGCTGATAATTGCATGCATTAAAGTGCTCTCATCCTGCAAGTTTTGCACCTTGTTATTGTTTCCTGGATTTATTTGGAGTCAAACAGCTGGTTGCCTGCCAATCTGATCTTTTTCAGTGCTCCGCCGAAGAGGCCGGGGCCACCGCTGCATGATCTGGGCTGCAGGCGCCTGCTCTCGAGAAAGCAGTTTGTGTGCACAGAAACGGAGAAAGTGAGCAGACGCTGTATTCTCTAAAATTCTGTCTGATCTCTGGATTGTGGGCACTGCACCAGGCCTGTGCAGGCAGTTAAGGGGAAAACAGCATCAAGAGGATTCGGAGGATACAGTAAGTGAGTGCACGTTTTTGGTGAAGCACAGTGTTCTCAACATTCTTTCTTTTTTGTCTTAGTATTATTGCTTGTGAATTGCTATTGGTTATAAGTTGATGAAATAGTGGGGGAATCTCTTGGGGAGGAAAAGACAACGTTGTATAATATTACATGAATATTAACAAAGTGTTGAGGAGAATCTCCTCTGCTGCGGGCATATATGATATCATAAGGTGATGAAACATTATGAATTAATGTCGGGAAACTCCTCTTAAAATGAAAAAAGACAGCAATGTATATAGAGTGGTTTTCCTATGAGGAAAATACATATTATCCCTCAGTTCTAAGAACATAATTTGAAGAGGGTTGAGGAACCACACCTTGAGGTAAGGAGGCAGAGGAAGGATCTACAACATTGTGTGAAAGAATGTGTTATTATCACAGGTATTTGCAGTAGTTGTACAAATAGAGGAATTTATTGTGAGGCATTGTTAGAATATTTAATATATAGAAGTGCTTGTGGGTAAGGAGTTTTTGGCAATTGCACAAGTGCAGGTGTTCTAGGTTTTGGTGTTGTGCTTTATTGATGTGCTGTGAGCTTCGTAAATAAGGTGCTGCTGTGCCAGTGTTTTTGAATTATTTTAATTTTAAGTGAGGTTAGAACCTCAGGTTATTATGTAAACTCCATTGGAGCACATGTGTAAAGCACTACCACAATATTAGCAAAATATTTTAAAGTACCAGAAGGAGTTGGTCCATGGGACAGTGGGTAAAATGTTTGAACCAATGCCCGAAGAGGGCATGTATGAACAACAATACTGCAAAGGTTTTCCATGGGGATGCAATATCAGAGGGACTGACACTGTAGTGTGGAGTGCTGCAGGGTGCTTGCCTGTCTCCTACCCTCTTTAATGTATTCATGCTTACACTTTTCGATCAACTGGATGAAGATGGTATTGGTTGCGCTAATTATGCTGACGATACTCAGTATCTCTTTCCAGTCACAGGTGATCACCTCAAAGACACTGAGACCATAATGCAACCTATAATACAAACCATCTCTGGATGTTGCTTAATGGACTAGCCCTCAACAACTCAACAACAGAGATTATAATCTTGGGCATTGGGCCTAGGCTTTGCCATCTTGATCCAGCTTACTCCTCTTTTCAAACTGCAGAAGTATTCTAGCCACTCTTAAGAAGGTGAAAACCCGGTGTGTTACCATTGACCAAGAGCTCTCAATGAGGGTACATAACAGTTGCCTAGTGTCAAACACATCCTACTACATTAAACTACTGTGCTACACTGGCCAGGGCTATCATCATCGGGGGTCGTATTGACTACTGTGCCAGTGTCTTACTGGCCATCGGAAAAGTGGAGCTTAGTCATCTACAAGTTATTCAGAACAACACAGTGAGGGAAGTAGTTGGTCTGTGAAAAACCGATCATGTGTCAAAAGCCAGGAGAGATTTACAGTGGCTTCCTGTAGACAGGAGAGTCGTGTTCTGCACGCTATTCATCTTGCATGCATGCCTGTATGGCAAGAGCCCAACCTACCAAACAGCCCAGCTTAAATGGCTAGCGGAACGAAATAACCTCAGATCAAATAACTCAGGCTTACTCCTCATCCCCAAGGCAAAACTGACACAGGTGACAAACTGATGTTTTCCATTCTCATCACCATGACTATGGAACCCACTCCCGCCTGACCTAAGGCTATGCTCTAGCTTTTCAAGCTTGAAAACAAACCTAAAAACATTTCTCTATGAATACATACTGATTCCTTGCTCTCTCTCCCCCTCTGGCTTGCCTTGCATTTCTTTTTGTTCTGTATCGTATGTCTAGTTTAAGGGCTCTTATGCTCCCGGGCTTTTGTTCCAGCACTATAGAAATATATTACGTAAATAAATCATGTGGTCTTTATCACCTTTTTGTCTATGTTGTTGTCACCATTAAATGACTATTTCATTATCAAATCCTCCTACGACTTATGTGTATAAAGTATGAAATTATGTTTGTGCATTCAATAAAATCCTATTTGGCAAAATATAGAGGAGAGAAATATTACAGCACACATTTATGGGATAGTTGAACCTTGGATGACTTGCCCAAAAGTGTAGTACATGATTTGTGTAATCATTCACTGACACATTGCAATATATTGCAACATGATGGTAGAGTACAAGTGAAGTGAGTCTATTAGCGCACATTGCAGCGAGCAGCGTGGCTGGGCTAGGCACCACCCAGTGATGCCTCAAAGATAACAGAACACAGGAGCCTATGCTAACTTGTGCTGGTCATATACCAATTACTATCAATAACAGAATATTATACACACAAAGTTAGAGTGCTAGTTGATGTTTATTGTGTGTTCAGCAAACACGTGTTTCGCCCCATTCTGGGTCTTTGTCAAGGCTGAATTTTCATAGAACCATATACGACAAAGGGTTTTAAAAGCAATGTGTAACAATAGGATGTATAAAACAAATGTATAAAAACGTTCAATCCAACAGTGGTATACATGATATAATGAAAACAATACATATTGACAGTCAATTATATCCGTGAGCTAATTGTGAGCTCTATTGTCCTCTTTTTTTGGGGGTGTGTGGCAGAGAACAACATATAAGTAATGAAGAGAGATGCGAACACACACCTACCCTCCTTTACACACTTAGGTCTTAGATAACCACAATCAGAACATTTCTGGTATTGTCATAGCCAATATCACTATGGGTACACAGTAAGTAATTAAAAAGATTTATATATTTTAATAATCAAACACAATTTCATATATGAACATAAAACAATTAAAAACCTAGGAATAAGGCAGTCTAAGTCAAAGAAACGGGTACAGAAAAAGTTGTCACAGAATCAGAAATCAATTCTGACAGATCAATGGGAGGTTTTGCCCCTGTTTCTGCACTCCAGGGATTGTAACACTTGTAAGTTCCGATGGTCCATGCAAACTTGTACTGGATGCTTGGCTCCCAAAAGGAGATGACGCCAGTCAGTGAAGACTTGTCTGATGGCTAGCAACTCCTTCTACAGGACGGAATAATGAGTTTCACTGGGAGTCAAGTAACGGGATGAATAGGCAATGGGATGTTCCATCTTATCATCAAGTTCTTGTTTCAAGACTGCTCCTATGGCGTAGTCAGATGCATCTGTCTCAACTAGGAATGGTCGATCTGTATCAGGTTGAGCTAGGATGGGAGCTCGAGTGACGTCCAATTTCAATTGTTGAAATGCCACTCCTGAGCTGTGGACCACTGAAACGGAGTGTCTTTCCTTAAGAGTATTACAATAGCATGTACAATGTCAGAAAACGTGGGTATGAATTTCTTGTAAAAGTTAGCAAGCCCCAGGAAGGATTGAATATGTTTCACAGTAGTAGACACCGGCCAAGACAGGATGGAGTCAACCTTGGAAGGATCCATTCCGATACGTTTGGAGCTAAGAACAAACCCAAGATAGTGAACGGTTGACACATGGAAAATATATTTTTCAGGTTTGGCCAGGATCTTATGGTCACGTAAATGTTGTAGAACTGCCTTAACGTGTTCTTGATGGTTCCGAGGTTCCTTGGAGTAAATCAGTATATCGTCTAGGTATACAATGACGAAAAGGAACAACATGTCAGAAAAAACCCGATCCATGAAGCGTTGGAATACTGTGGGGACATTAGCGAGACCAAAGGGCATTACCAGATACTCAAAGTGGCCAAAGGCAGTTCTGAAGGCTGTATTACACTCATAACCTTCCTTTATACGAATGAGATGGTAGGCACCCCTGAGATCGAGTTTTGTGAAGATGACAGCACCTCCCACTGCCTCCAGGATATCCGAAATGAGCGATAATGGGTAGCAGTCCTTGAGGGTGCATTGGTTGAGGCCACGGTAATCCAAACATGGGCGAAGCTCCTTGGAGTCTTTTTTAGGACGAAGAAGAGAGAAGAGAGAAGCACCAGCTGGGGACTTGGAAGGTTGAATAGTTCCATTTGTTAAGTTGGTGTCCAAATATTCTCGGAGGGCTCTCTTTTCTGGTTCAGACAAAATGAACATTCTTCCAAAGGGAATCACCGATGAAGGCTCTGTATCAATAGCACAATCCTCAGGTTTGTGAGGTGGAAGAGATTGAACAATGGCTGTTGAAAACACATCTTAGTATGTTTTGTATGCTTGGAGAATCTGGATGATGTTGGAGACAGTTACTGACGATTGCTGAGGTTCCTGGGGTTCATCTGAAGGACTTGGCAATGTGGCAAGAGATAAACAATGGGACATGCAATGTTCTGAGCCAAGAAACAAGGATCCTGCTGCCCAATTGATGTAGGGACTTTGCTTCTGTAGCCAAGGCATGCCCAAAACCAAAGGATAATGAGCCGACTTAATGATGTCAAATTTGAGGATTTCCTGATGATTATTTATTGAGTGTAGTAAATCCTTCGTTTGGTGGGTTATGGGTCCAGAAGACAAGGGTCTGCCGTCAATGGCTTCGACCGGTTGTACTATCTCCTTGGTTTCTCGTGGGATGTGATGTTTGACAACCCAATCATGGTCTATGAAAATGCCCATGGTACCACAGTCCACTAAAGCCAGGATGAGGTAGGATTCATTTTTGGAAAAGGATAAGACTGTTTGCAGGATCACAAGATTGTTCTGTCCAGGAGCTTTCAAGGAGGGAATAGATGAGGAACATACATCTTTCTCCCGAAGCTGTGCTCCGCCTAGGATCAGGAGCTGGCGTTTCCCAAGCGCTGAGGTGGCGCTATAGGACATTCCCTTACAAGGCGTTTATCAGAGGCGCAATACATGCACAGTCCAGTATTGATCCTACGGATCCTCTCCTGGGGGGAAATAGGTCCTCGGAAGGCTCCTAGTTGCATTGGTTCAGGTTCAGAGGCTGGAGTAGTGGTTGCTTCTTTTGGACTGGGATAGTTCGTGGCTGGTTTAGGAGATGTTGATTTGGATTTCCTCTTCTCCGCCTTCCTTTCTTGAATCCGGAAATCAATCTGTAGAGAGAGGTCCATGAGGGCTTGAAAGGAGCTTGGGCGGGCTACTCTGGCTAATTTGTCCTTTATCTCATCATTTCAACCTCTTTGAAAGAGGGTAAAGCTGGCTTCTGAGGACCAATCAGCCTCTTTGACTAACTGTTTGAAGCGTGTCACATACGTGAGCATGTCCTGGGTTCCTTGTTGTAACTCGAGCAGTCTTTCCTGAGCACTGTAAACGAGCTCAGGGCGATCAAACATGGCCTTAAGAGCTTCACAAACCCATCGTAATCATCCAGGAGAGCATCAGCAGCATTAATTAAGGGAGTTGCCCAGGTTAAGGCATTGCCCATGAGATGAGATATCATGAAGCCAACCTTAGCTGGTGGGGTGGAAAAATAGTAGGTTTTAAAAGTGAAATGTACCAAGCAAGAATCTAGGAAGGCACGTAGAGTTTTTGATGATCCATTGTACTTGTCTACTACTCCGCCTAATAGGACACTTTCCTTGGCAGCAGAATCTCTGGACAATACCAGCTGCTTTAATGCAGCATTCTCAGCCTTAAGAGAACGGCGGTTTTTGAGGAGATTAAACACGAAAACAAGATAAGGGGAAAGGAATGAAAGAGTTCCAGGAAGGAACAAGGTATCAAGGAGAGCGCGAAGCGAACTTCGGAAACGCACGTCTAACTACACCAAACAGTAGCGTTGAGATGCGCGGCACCACGGAGGCGTGGCCTTTTTCTAGGAAGCCGTACGTTGCATGAAAAGGCTGGTGTGCCATGCTTCGGAAGCGCCGGCCATGATGGTAGGACTGCAGAGTTAACACCACGGTGCATCATGGACCATGAAGTTCAGAAAGGCCGAATTCGGCGGATCATGACAGCATGCCTCCTCCCAAGGCCCACACCTCTGGGTTTGCCTGGGTGGATCCGATGATATCTTTGTAATAGACGAGGGGCATTCATATTTGAGACCGGTTCCTGGGTACGCTCACTGGGAGGGTATCCTTTCCATTCAACCAGATACTGAAGTTGGCTGCGTCTGTATCTGGAATCACATATCCTGGAGACCTCGAACTCGAGTTGTTTATTGACGAGTACTGGAGTGGGTCTTGGAGCAATTTGGTTGGATTGCACAAACGGTTTTAGCAAGAATGTGTGGAAGACTGGATGAATCCTTTTCCACAAATCCGGAAGCTGGAGTCGATAGGCTACTGGATTAATGATTTCTTTTATGGAGAAGGGTCCATAATACTTGGGGGCCAATTTATTTGGTCGTAGATGTCTGCAAAGAGGTTTCGAGGAAAGACAAAGTGTGTCTCTGACCACGTAAGAAGGGCTTGGTCTTCTTTTGGTGTCTGCATAACGTTTGACATCTTTCCTGGCCTTTTCCAGTCATTCTTTAGCGTCTTTGTGGACATTGATTAATGTTTCGATGTGATCCCTCTATCTCTATTATAAGCTGCGTATTGTCTGCATAGTTGCAGAAAAAAACTCCCAATTCTGTCAGTAGGTCACACAGTGCTCGCATGTATAGGTTAAAGAGCACAGGTGACAGGCTCGCACCCTGTGGCACCCCAAAAAGAATTTGGGTGAGGTCTGAGAAGTTATCACCCCAGTGAACTCTGGCTTGACGGTTGGTCAGAAAGGATACAAGCCATTTCAAAGCCAGGTCCGAACAGCCTACGTTGTCTTTGAGTGCTCTGACCAGCAGGTCGTGGTCCACCAGGTCGAAGGCCGCGGTTAGGTCTAATAACATCAGGATCCCCATTTTTCCCTTGTCCATGAGGCCCAGCATATGGTTCTGGGGGTCTAACATGGCTGTTTCCGTGCTATGAGCAGCTCTAAAACCCGATTGCCGTAAGGATTCTTGTATTTCTACGTGGTCCTGTAATTGCTGGGTAGCCAGTTTGTCCAGTATTTTCAGGATGAAATTGGTGTTTGTTATAGGTCGTAGATTCCCTGGGTCTTTCGGATCTAGCCCCACCTTCTTTACTAAAGGTGTGATTGTCACCTTTTTAATTTTTTCCGGAACGGCACCCTCTTTAAAGGATGCATTAATGATCTTAAGTAGTATGGGGGCAAAGTGCTCCTTGTGTTGCAGAATAATGTCTGGGGATAAGACATTTTCGGCACAGGAAGTGGGTTTCATAAGATCAAGCAATTTTAGTAACTCTGGTTCTGTTATGGGTGTAAAATTAAACGTTTCTTGACTATGTTTCTTTTTACTCTCATGGATGCTACGATCCCTTTTTTGTCTGGCTAAAATGATATTTTGCCTGGCTTTGGCTATTTTTGCTATGAATGCATTTTGAACAATGTTACAATCTTCTTTGGATGGAGCTAGTGATGGTGTGAGAGTTGGCGGTTTTTCCACGCTCTTTAATATTTTGAAAAGTTTGCTGGTTTTGTTGTCTGCTGATTCAATTTCCTTATTAAAGTGGTCAGCTTTAGCTAGTTTGATTTTTTCTTTGTACTTCTTATTGGCTGTTTCCACTGAAGATAATGGTTGGATAATAGGTTTCCTGTGAAGTTTATTTAAATCAATCTTGACAAGTTGAAGTATTTGGTGCAGCTCCAAATACAGACCCGAATCCAGCGCAATCGAAGAGCTACAGAAATCTAGGGACTGCCCCATATCTTTATTAGAAGTAAATACTTCAACTAGTCAATATTGATTTAAATAAACTTCACAGGAAACCTATTATCCAACCATTATCTTCAAATCAGAAAGAAAGACACACAATACATTTGAGAAAGATCAATGATCATTATAAATACATGTATACCTCCTGATGAGCCACTGCATTTAAAAGTGGTGAAACACGTGTAGAGGACAACAACTGTTACATTCTCATCTTTTTGAAACCATTTACTAATACAGATTTTCTGCAACAATATGACACATAAAACTCCCATTGGAGCACCTGTCAAGCAGTGTTTTGGAGTTTTTCTTTGATTCCTTTCCCCTTACCTTGTTTTCGTGGTTATTCTCCTGGAAAACCCCTGTGCTCAGAGTCGGAGCCCGACTCCTTTCTAACCGACCCGCCTTCTTCCTCGTTCCTCGCCCGGATACTGAACGCTTCCTAGCGGAAGACTACAACCTCACGCTGGACTCCGAAGACCAGCATCCAGGTTCATTCAAGTCCCGGACTGTAAGAAAGAAGGAAGCTATGCCCAAGAAAGTCACAAGAAAAGAGAAACAGGTGAGAAAGCGGGAAACTGGTGACAGGATAATGCTTCGCTGATGAAGCTACTTCTGGTATTCAGGCGTACTCTGGCGAGAACAGGCTCCTCCCACTCATTTACCTTAATGGGGAAAAACCGCTGTTCACCCTTTATCTGGATGTCGGTCAAACTTTGAGCTGTTTTTTTCATCATCTTTTGTCATGGGATTTGGGTTTTCCTCTGATTTTGAACTAGTATAGCATTTCAGAGTATTCCCTTACAGTGTGGAATGCCACTGAAAACTGTGAGGAAGGTTGATTTTCAAGAATGGATAAGGGTTTCCGTCACCAGTTTGTTCTCCTACAGAGATGATAGTGATATCTGAGATTTTATTGTTTCTAAAATGGAATTCTATTTTGTGGGACCGCTGTTCAATCATGTGGAATGTACCATTCAAACTCACATAATTTGTGCTTTGTTTTAATTGAATTGGCTGGTTAGTCGAGTCCAGAGGACCTTGTTCACACAGTCAATCAGGGGTGACAACCTCTGAAGGAGGTAATTCCTAAATAGACACAGTGTGCCCACTGAAGTCACGAAAATCACTGGGTGTTTCACCCTATGTCACCCAATTTTTATCTCCAGATCTGCAGTCCCTTTGACAGAAATGTTATTCCAATCGAAGTTTTGAATTTGGTCGGGAAGAGGTTTGAGGGGAATTTGGTGACTCTCCCCCTCCCTGAATTTAGTTAGTCAAAGGCTTTTTTGTACAGGAGAGTGGCTCGGGATCCAGTATCCAGCAGCGCAGATAATGCACACTGACCCTGTACCTTGACGGAAGCATAACATTTTCCTTCTCTCTCCTCAAGAGGGCAAAGAAAATGTGCATTTTGTGCCACCTTGGCAGTTAACTTTTTTATATTGTACTGCAACACTGTGTGATCTTGGACAGTTTTCTGTGTCGGAGTCTGGGAATCTGTAAAAAAGAATGTGCACACAGAATCAGGTGGGTTTGGGAAGTACCCTTTTTCCCCAATACTTTGCTGTCCCCCTTTTCCTGGAGACAGTTACCCCAACCCGTTTGTGGGGAGGATACCTCTGTGATTTGTGGATCCTCTGGGTGACATTGTTTGGGTTTAAGAGCTTCTTGCTCTGGGTAGGTTTCCATACCTACCCCGTCAAAATCAGGGTCTCTTGGGACCTCTTTTTTCCTTTGGAGGTATCCCTCCATTTTTTAAAGAGAACATTTTCTTCCCTGAATCCTCCAGGGATTCTTCTCCTTCTAAAGAGATAATGCAGACTTCATACACAAAGTGGGTTGTCTTTGGCTTTTGGTTTCTGCTACTTACCCTCTGTTCTTTTGGTTCCAACGTTTCGGGTGTAGAAGATTTAGGTTCATAGGTTCAGGCTCAGAGGTTTCTAGGGGTTTTGTTTTGGAGGGAAAGGAAGCTTCCTTTAGGGCTTTGCATCTCCCTTCCACCCAGGACCCTTTTTCTGAAACCTGTTGGTTGTCAGAGTTTTCTTTCCGTCATTGATCCCCTTGGACATCAGACTCGGGTGTTGAGTTATTCTGGCAGCAGTTTCCAGTTGACGGTTCTAATGAGCCCTCAACATGCCACCCAAGTTATCGGTTAATTTTTGGACTTGCCGCTCCTGTTGGGACATAGTATTTGGTTGGTAGGGAGGACTAGATTCATACCGTTGCTGCTTCCGTAAAGGGTAACTGTCCATTCTCCCGGAGTAGTTCGGGTATTGGGAGTTTCCCTGATAGCCCTCCATCCAGGGTCTCCCCTTCGCACGGATTCGGCAATCCATTGTCTTGAAAGCAGGGAGAGAGAGGAGAATTATTCTGGAAATTAGGATTTGAAAGGTATCTGGGAAAGAAGCTTAGGTTGGTGAGCGGAGTATTTCTTCCCTCTTGAGGGAAGTTTTGAGGGAAGTTTTAAGGGGCATTTCCCGGGGCAGTACCTACCTGGTCGGGCCCCCCGTTCTGCAGCAGGCAAGTGTAGACGTACCCCAGGATGGTTCTGTTACTATTGTATCTCGGACTGATGTAGGTGGCAGGATCAGATGGAGTGTTGGTCTGGTATCCTGCCTGACTTCCACCCAAATGGGTTTAATCCAAGGGTCTCCTTTGCCTCTTGCTCTGCTGATTGGAGGGAAGAGTATTTTTAGGCACCCGTCTCTAAGTCCAATGGGGGAATATTTTTCACCTCGGCTACCTTTGCAGCAGCAGGAGTCTTTGAGGTTTTTTTTGTCTGGTTATTCTTACTTTCAGAAGGCTTTTGGACCTCATAGATCCTGGTGGCCTGTTCTATTGCCCAAACCGGTGTCCTACACTGCTGGAAATCCCTTACTAATTGTGTCAAATGTGTTCACAAACTCCCGGCTATTGGTGTTTACATACCTAGAGGTATGTTCAAATGTTTGTTTCAGCTCCTGCACAAACTCTCTAGGTGCTTGGTCTTTCCCACACTGCAGGTTGTATGCCGCCTTGCCGCCTCCTGCAGGGTCCTATGAATCGAGAAGTGTTTCAGAATGGTTGTCTTATAGGTGGACCATTTATGATGATCTTGGTCCTCTAGCCTTGCAAAGAAGCTGAAGTATTCACGTGAGAATGTCCACTTAGCAAATTACATACAATTCCCATCATTTTTAATACCAAATGATGTCATCATTTGATCATAAAGCTCTAGATGCTCCCATACCAGGTATTTTGCATTCTTATGGTAGGGAGCCATGAAGCTTTATATGGCCTTTATCTGCCGAATTGGGTCTTTCACCAGACCTTTCTTCTGTTTGGCAGACTTCTTTTTCTGCTGCACCTGAGTCCACTCATTCGCTGATTCAGAGCTGCTACTGTTGGTGGTACATTCCCTGTCCCCTAGCCACTCCCTACCTCTGTTAGGCTGGGAATACCTGTCAGAATTACGGGTTCTGGGCTCTTCTCATCTGTGGTGCTGTGGGCTCTCAAGGTCATTTCCATTATACTCCCCTTTTTGCACTGGAGCGTACTCATCCTCCTCATCCCTACTTCCAGGGATGGTAGGGAATTCTCCCACATCCCTCAGTGTGTGGAGGTTTTTAAGATGTTCTTTTGAAACTCTGGTTCTTCGCTTTCCGTAAAGGGGACCAGGTGGTCCCTTTGTAACTTCATTTTCTGCCAGTCCAACTTCATTATCTTTTTTTCATAGGAGCCCTCCTGGTCATAAGTACATGCCAGGGTATTTTCAAATTCCCAGAGGCCCCTGGTCCATCCACTTTTCCTTCTACTTGGTAACCCTGAATCCTCATCGATGTCGGATAAGGACTGGCCTTCTGGATTAGTTGGACTAGGCCGGGTTGAGTCCAGCTGCATCATGTTTCCCTATTCTTGAAAATTGGTCTGCATGAAGTCAGCTGCACTCTGAACATATGATGTGATGTGTTGGCTTGAGGTCTCTGGTAAAGAGGTTATCACTCTGTAATCAGAGGGCGCTTTTCCATACCCTCACTGGTTGGGTTGCCTCAAAGCCTGTTTTTATTTCGCTATTTCTAATCTCACATTTTTTTTTTTAGTCCCCATCTCCTGGTACTATGTAGAGGCTTGAATTTTCAATTCTGACACCAGTAGTTGAGAGGCTTCTAGCACTTTATTGTGTGCCCTTAATCAGTCTCTTAGTCTGTTGTTCTCTTCACAATGGGACTAATTTTCCTTCTGTGAAGCTTGCATTGTCTGCACATATTCAGAGCGTTTCTTTTTCAGGAGACTTATCTCCTGCCCTTGTGCAATGTTTGCCTGTGTTGCCTGCTCTAGGTCAATCTCTGCTTTTCTCACACATTGAATATGACTCACTTTACTCCATGTCCTTCCTTAACTAACACACTTACTGAAACAGGGCACTTTTCTCCTGACTTAGTTTATTATTGTCTGCCCTTAACTGCTCTCTCTTCTGTTTCAAGGTATTCAGATCTTGGTGCATCTGATCAAACTCACCCTGAGAACCAACCCCATTAATAATTAACTGGTTGTTTTCAGCTTTAAGTTGTTTTACCTGTGATTGAAATGTGAAAATGTCCTCTAATCAGGCTGTATTATGAACAGCCTGCTCATTTAATTTGCGTTGACTTGCGCTCTGATTTTGAACACAGTCTTTAAACTCCCCTTGCAGTGCAGAAAATTGAGTTTCTTGATCTCCATCATCTTGCTGCTGTTTTCAACTCATCGTTTAGCTATTTAATAATATTTCCTAATTCTAACTCCACATGTTGCCTCTGTAGCGCTTTCGCTTCGCTTCTAATTGTTTCAGCTCTTTTTGGGCTTGATTAAAAAGTTCAGCCTGGTTTTGCACAGAGGCCACACTATCCTGGTGTCTTTCTTTCATCATCTTCATATGGAAATACATGTATTCTGTGAGCTGAGCCATTTTAATTTGCTGATCTTTGCTGGTTTGTGTCATGTAAATGTTTGTCAGAGCCTGATGTAATAACCCATTATCCGGCCACATGTCCACATTTGCAGAGGTAACATCCTGCATCATTCTGGCTTGCCACATTTCATGTTCTTGTTCTACCAATTCACCTTTAATAAAAAAGGTGGATAGGAGGTGCTTCCTGGCTATATTGATTTCTACGGTGCTCATTCTGAAATGTGTTCTGCACCTTATATACTCTCTATTTCAGGGCAAACATCTCAACCCTGTTCCTGCTTAGTTTTCTCTCACAATGACAATGGAAAATTAACACTGTTGTATCTATACACCGCCCTGGAACCCGGGGGAACAGGTCTGAATGGGACCTTCACAATGCAACACAACTTTCCATCCACTGCAATGCATTTACCCCAAAAGAATAGCCTGCGGCTACCGCACTGTCACAAGTCAAGACTCTCAACCAAATCCCAGCCACGAGCCCCCAGCTTTGTCAAAGTTTATTAGGCAGTCACGCTTGACTCAGGGAGTTCCTTTCCTCCCCAAGCAAGGTGGCGCACACCCAAAGCGCTTAAACAGATTCAACTTTGGTGAGGCCTCCAACCTGTCTCACAGCACCACAACAAATACCCTCTAAACCACCAATAAGCTAGGAAGCAGGCTGGTGTATTGTAAGAATATATATTTATTTAAGGTTTGACAAAGATGAATAGCAACCAAAATAACAGCCACCAACGCTGTTGCACCACTCAATGTCAGAATTTCAAATTACTAGCACAAATTGACTGGCTTGTATTTCTAATGAACTTACAAATACTACAACACACAGGTAAGATTTAGAGACTGTACATCAAACACACACAGAGTATTTCTTGCACATTAACAATTATGACATTTTAACAACCTCCAGTGATTGCTCGGTTTATCAGAATGCTCTTCTCTCTCAGCAACCCCCACCCGAGGCATCAGTTTTATAAGACCCCTTAATTGGACGGAAAGGTACAGGGAGTGGGCATACAGTAGCAAAATCGTGTTGGCTTTTTATTAAAAGGCTGGGTTTGACAAATAGACACAATGACAAAAGTCGTTGTGTAGTTTTAATTGAAAAGCAAGAAAGGAACTAACTCAATGGGGAAATGGTTTTGGGCTTTTTATTTGCATGAAATGTAGGGTTTTAGGGAAATCATTTTGGGATGCAAGTAAATAAATAGGAAATGTTGTTTTGCACACTTTACATCCTGTGATTTTCGATATGGGAATGAATTGATATAACCTCAATTGAATGCACTAAGGATCTACACAGCTTCCCCCTCCCCACGATTTAAAGGAAAGGATTAAGACAAGCAGTTCCCAACGCAATTCAATTTAAATGGATAGTGTGATTTTCTACAGTGAAATTAGTTTGAGCTGGGTTTAATAAAATGTGCCAATGGTCTCCCCAGTTCCACCCCCCTACCCACTATGTGAGATGGAGATTAAGGGTGGCAGATTACCTCCCCACACTTTTGTTGGCCTTTAGATCAATCTGCTTACATGGGAGGCCTTCGTTATGGGGCATCCAGGGAAACAGCAGGGCTCCTCTGAGGACAGCACGGATCTGGTCACCGATTTCAGTCAAGGGCAGTCCCCAGCACTCTGACTTCCTCTGGCTCCTCAAATGGCAGGCCCAGCTAGCTTCTTGATTTCCCAGTCTCAGTTTCCCTTGCAATTTTTAAGGTCTTGGTAGCCCTCTCTGCCTCTCTGATAGTTATTTGCAAGAGCCCAGAAGTAGACTACCTCCAGCTATAGAGTGGGAAAGTCAAGGGAAAATTAAAAGTCCAAAGAAAGGTCCCAAGAGACGACAAGCCAAGGAAAGCAAGTGCCCTCTCAGATTGAAAACTGATCTCTTATAGGGCTGGTGACACTCCATTATTATCATACTTCCCACGCTACAGATTGGCCACCTCTCACCCTCTCCCTCTCCCAACACACCCACTGCCTGCTAATAGGACAAGGAGTTAGGGGGTGTAAATGATGGTGGCTGAGGGCAGAGGAAGATTCATCAACCCAAAATGACAAGTAGGATAAACTTTTTCAGTGACCTTAAAATCTAACAACATGGCAGCTGCCCTTATCTTTCCGATAACTACAGGCACATATTTACTTTTAAGTTCTATATTTTATGGCGAGTTGGAAAATACTAAAATGGAGCTACTGTTTTTCGTGATTTGCTGCTGCGCTGAAATAGTTACAAATCTGACACTTTCCAATTCCAACATTAATTTCTCAGTCTATAACCTCACACATTTTCCAGTTCCTCAGACTTATGAAAATGCCAGAATCATAATTTTTCTCATAACTCAAGTTGTTTCTATCACCCAAAATTAATTTTACATGGTCCAGATGGGCTTCTGATCCCCTTTAATATGAACCCAGGATAAGCTCAGAGGAACACACAATCCGGTTTTTATTTTTAAAAAAATGTATTCAATGTTAGTCAATGGCAAGGCACCACAAGTGTCCATGAGTTTCAAACCAGCCCCCACCATTTCTTAGGTTTCATTTCTCTCCTGTGACCAGATTATGACATCTGGCTGGCCCCTCCTGGGCTTCAACGTTTTTTTTTATTCGAAGCTAATGAACAGTTAGTGGGAAGACCTGATTTATGGTCATTTATGCTGGCGGGCTAATCTTCCACCTCCACAATTCTGATGTACTCCTCTGTATATTTTTAGCATTTAAACTGCAAACCAAACCTCCTTCTCCTAGAGGTCCTCAGACAAACAGGTCAACATTTCAGAGGCCCATTCCTTCATGTTCAATGGGGAAAAACAAGCTACATACATAATTTAAAAGAATAGAATTTACATTAGCATAATTTGTTTAACATGTAACATTTTGTATTACACCGAGGCCTGCTGTTCATAAATACATTCTTTCTTTTCTACTATATTAGAACAGAGGCAGGTTCATTATTATTGTTTTGCATACAGATAGGTCACAGTAAACATAGGAAACCAGTGTTCACTTTTACAAAAACGAAATAGGCCTTTCTCTTTACATGCTGTGATTTTATATGATGAATATTAAGTCTCTTAATTCCTGATAATGCAATCTGTCACTTGACCTTTCCTTTTTTTAATCTTCCAAATATGCCATATTTCAAATGTAATTTTTCTTTCCAGGTGCACTGCTGCGGTTTTAAATCTGTCGAAGGTGCCTTTCCCCAATTTACACAAAGTCAAAATCTGCAGCACCACCTGTTTGTTTTTGTTTGACTCAATTGGAGACAGGTAGCAATATTACAGTTCCAAGTCACACGCTCTTTCAACTCAGTGTCTTTGTATTTTGCTAAAGTTGAAATAGGCTCATTTTTGTTCATTAGCTAGGCCTATTTCAATGGAACTCCACATTAGCCAAGGACTCAAACAATGCCACCAGGAGAGGAGCAGCCTATGCCGCTACAATAATTGTACAATGCTTCTGCATGCGAGAGAGTATGTGGTGTAGCAAGGACCACTGCCGCCTCCACACAAGTAAAATTCCTGCCTGGGGAAAAGAGACAGGAGTGGCCTGCCCCTCTGTTAAGCAAAGATATCCTTGCATGTGGCACATCCCATGCGCCACCGCCGCAAGGTGAGGGGAGAGGATCAAGGAGTTGGCATGACCAGGACCTCTGCATACCCTGCGCCCCCCATCAACACACATCACTCCCGCCTGGAGGGGTGCCCACAGATGGTGTGACCTGGACCACAGTCATGCAAATTCCCACCTGGGGGAGACTACAAGCGCACAGCCTTTGCTGCCGATACAACTGTGGGACCTTCTACTGCTTGGAGGAGAGAAGACATGGCACGTACTGCATTGGGTAAAAAAGGTTTGACCCCCCTGGGGCTAGAAATAGCATGACCTGCACTACTGCCTCTCTTGTGCCCCAGCCATCACCATGAAACACTCCCGCCTGGGGGAGCCAGTAGATGGCGCGACCTGGACAGCTGCCACAATTAACCCTCATCTGGGGAGGTGACAATGATGCAACAATGCTGACCTCACTGCGGCTCTCCCCTGAGAGAATGCTTGTTTTATCCAGTAGAAAGTGAGCGTGAAAAGACTTTGCATCGAAAACATGCTGCTGTCAACTCCTGCCTGGGGAAGCATGGTGCCGCCCTTGCCACCACCAAATTGAAGTGGCAGCTCCTGCCTCAGGGAGCCTCAATGTGGTGTGACCTCTGCCACTGTGGTATCTATAAATAACTTATGCCTGGGGGAACCTGGACATGGCTGTCATCAGCTTCTACTCACCTGGTAGGAGACTCAAGGAGAGGGTCCACCCCTCTAACTCCATCCTCATTGGTGGGGGGCACAAAAGACTGCTGACTGTCCACTGCAAGTAGTAAGAATCACTCCAGGCCCCACTGTAAGCACCATCCTACTGCCTCAGTAACCATAGGAATGGGGGGGCTCCAAAGACCCTCCACCAGCTCTGGAAAAGTGGCCTGTGTGCTCAGCCTAGACTAACTAGTGACGTGATGGTGAGACGATAGCCGATGTGGCCCCCGGTATCCCTGGTGTTTCTTTGCCATCATGTGGAGCTCTCTCCACCTTTTGTGAACTGACAGGGAGGGACTGTACTCATGACGACTTGCCAATAAGTCCCCAGGTGCTCCATGTGCAGCTTTACCGGACACGAGGGCAATCCCTGCTCTTTTGTGGACTAAGAATGAGGACCTGTACCCATGAACATCCTACCGATGTGACCCCAATGTCCCTGGTGCAACTTTGCCAGCTAATGACTCACTCTCTACTCTTTTCAGAACTAATAAAGCGTTCAAAATGTTAAGGTTTGAAATGTGTGTATTTTATATAAATGTATATATGTTCCTAAACTCATACCATGACAATGAGATGTGTTTAAGAAGCTGTGACCTCACACACGTACTACGCTTAAAGTGGACTCACTAGTAATGTATATTTGGAGCTGTGAACCCGTGTATGACTCGCCCGCTTAAAGTAGGCCCGGTAAGATAGCATGTCATCAGTGTTTACCAGAACTACCTGTGTCTCAAGTAGTTATCACTGTCACTCACTAACTAATGCCCTGTACCGCCAAATGCTGATAGTGGAGGCCTTGAAAAGGGTGCATATGGTAATGCCTTATATTGCAATACCCTAAGCTAACCTTCGAGTCCAAGTTGAGGGTCTCGCTGGTTATAATAATACATGATATGTGATGTCATTATTGTGTTGATCATTTGCTTTTATCCTTGGCATGGGATGTTGTGATGTCAGCACTGAGCCACAGGGCTCGTGCTGAGTCACATGTTTGCAGTCAAGTGTGTACCCTCGTGACCACTCTAATAAAAGAGATGAGTGGTCTACCCCCTTGGCAGTTGCAGCTTCCTCCCGTCTCAGAGTGCTGCCAGCTAGCTGGGTGCTGGGCCCCATAACGCCCGCCCGGCCTGCCCTAAAGCCAGCCCTGCTCCAAGGGCATCCTCACAACGTGGGGGTCAGACGGGCTTGCTCCATAACATTTCTTACAAAGGTATCTCAACTATGAGATGTTGTCTAGTAATTCCAATACGTACATGCATTTATTCCATTTTCGTAATGTAAAAGGACTGTTTTGTGATTTTTTCAACATTCGTAGAGTTGTACAGTGAGCATATGTGCTTTGCCACAAGCATACTGAGGTAAACTAAGCCTTCACATAACTGGAACACCAGAAGGTAAGTAGTTTTCATGTAGGTTTATTTCTCTGGTTAGCAAGTAGAGAAAGCACTGGGACACCCATCCAGCCCAGCACATTAGGTCCAACTGAAACCAGTAGAACCCAGCACTCCAAACATCCAACAACACTCCGCATAGAATGTCAGTGACATCACCACACCAACACTCCACATAGAATGTCAGTGACATCACCACACCATCATAACCCACATAGCCATAATCAGGCCCCAGCACAGATTATGACACCTCTCCCTCCCTTCCACTAACACAACACGACACCCAAAATAGGGACCCATTACACATGCCATATTACAAGAAAAGTCAAATATACATGGATAATACCAGCTCAGAAACACATCCGAACTAAGCCAATACCCAATACCAATTCACCACAAAATATCAAAATCAATCCAAGATCTTAAATGCAAAACACAAGAAACTAAAAAACCCAAACCACAGGCCCTCCCCAAAGCATGAACACCCACTCAGCTGCTAACCCGCTGAAGAACAACACAATAGAAGGAACCAAACAAAACAATGCATCCTTCCCTGGTGGAGACTCTACACACCACAACCAACTAACCCACTCGCCTTCTAATCCCCACATAGACATGTGGGCACCATATCTGTGTGCCGCTCAAAAACATCATCAAAACTCTGAACCTACCACCAGACCTCACAACCTCATGCTATCCCCATAACTTACCTATGACCAGACAGCACCTAACTGCCCCATAACCATAAATATAGACAGCATCACACTGCCACTTAAATGAACAAACAGCACCCCACTGCCCCTTGAAACCACCAGACAGCACCTCACTGCCCCTTAAAATGACCAGACAGCACATAACTGCCCCTTAACATGACTACACAGAACCTCACTGCCCACCAGACAGCACATCACTGCCCCTTGAAACCACCAGACAGCACCTCACTGCCCACCAGACAGCACCTAGCTGCCCCTCAAAATGACCAGACAGCACCTAACTACAACCTAACCAAAACATAGACAGCACCAACTGCCCCTTAACCACCAGACAGCACCTCACTGGCCCTTACAACAATCAGACAGCACCTCACTGCACCTTAACCTGACTACACAGCACCTAACTGCCCACCAGACAGCACCTCACTGCGACTTGAAACCACCAGACAGCACCTCACTGCCCACCAGACAGCACCTAACTGCCCCTTAAAATAACCAGAGAGCACCTAACTGCCCCTTAACCAAAACATAGACAGCACCACACTGCCCCTTAAAATGATCACCCCTTGAAGCCAACAGACAGCACCTCACTACCCCTTGAAATCACCAGAAAACACCTCACTGCCCCTTGAAACCACCAGACAGCACCACACTGCCCCTTAACCCGAAACAAGAGCAGCACTAAACAGCACCTCACTGCCCCTTAAAATGACCACACAGCACCCCACTGCCCACCAGACAGCACCCCACTGCCCCTTGAATCCACCAGTCAACACCTCACTGCCCCTTGAAACCACCAGACACCACCACACTGCCCCTTAACCCGAAGCAAGAGCAGCACTAAACAGCACCTCACTGCCCCTTAACCACAACATAGACATCACCAACTGCCCTTAACCACCAGGCAGCACCTCACTGTCCCTTAACATGACTACACAACACCTAACTGCCCACCAGACAGCACATCACTGCCCCTTGAAACCACCAGACAGCACCTCACTGCCCACCAGACAGCACCTAACTGCCCCTTAAAATAACCAGACAGCACCTAACAGCCCCTTAACCAAAACATAGAAAGCATCACACTGCCCCTTAAAATGACCACCCCTTGAAACCACCAGACAGCACCTCACTGCCCCTTGAAACCACCAGACAACACCTCACTGCCCCTTGAAACCACCAGGAAGCACCCACTGCCCCTTAACCAAATCATGGACAGCACCTCACTGCCCTTAGATTAACAACAATACCTTGCTGCCCCTCCTGCAACCACAGCACCTCGCTGTACCTCCTGGAACATGCAGCACCTAACTGCCATTCCTAAAACAACTGGACAGCAGGACCTCGCAAAACCTCTAAAATCCCAGGCGGCACCTCACTACCCCTTAACACCACAGGCAACATCTCAATACCCCTTTACGAAAATCCCAGGCAGCACTTTGCTGCCCCTATGTAGCACTATCCCTAAGTACCACTTCACCAACCTGGCACCACCTGCACCTCGCTACCCCTCCTAATAAACAAACAGCACCTCACAACCTTTAAATCAACAACAGCACCGCACTGTCCCTTAAAATGACCACACAGCACCTCACTGCCCACCACAACAATAGCACCTCACTGCCCTTAACGACTGAACATCACCACATTGCACCTCCTGAAACAACAGCACCTCACTACCCCATAAGACTACAACACAGACAACACCTCACTGCCCCTTAACCACAGCATATAAGCAGCACCACACTGCCCCTTAACCTGACCAGGCGGTACTTAGCTGCCCGCCAGACAGCACCTCACTGCCCCTTAAAACGCCAGACTGCAACTCACTGTCCCCTAAAATGACCAGACAGCACCTCACTGCCCCTTAACATGACCAGACAGCACCTCACTGCCCTTTAAAACACCCGAACAGCACCCCAAAAATATGACCAGGGGACATGCCCCTACGACATGCCCCCATTACAGGAAAACACATACAGCCCCGCAAAAACCCAACCAAATAAAGACCATGGCGCCAAAGTCCCTGCACCAACTCCAACATGTCCATGAAAAGTCCAGCAAATAAATGCAAAACCAATGCAGATAACATGGCGCTAAAGTCATGTTGCGCCGACATGACCACAAATGCAAAGCCAATACGTGGAGGGCAAGTAAAATAACATGGCGCTTAAGTCCCTGCACCATCCCCACACCCACCTGTCCAAGTAAACCCCACCTGCAAATGAAAAAAAATGTTTACATTAAAACTCTGCCCATGGACCCCACCCACGAGTCCATACCGCAAAACAAGAGGAGATGACCTACCGAGCAGGCCACCACATAAACACAACAACAGTATATACACAGGCCTTAACTCCTAACATTGACCCAGGACCAACCCATAATACACCTAACCCCGACGCCACTACACATACACAACAGCATTATCACAACACCGGCCTCCCCAACACCTACCTAAGGTTAGATCTCGAACTCCTTTAACGCCGCCCTCATGGGGAGACCCCACAAGACAGGATCGAGCTCCCTCTTGCGTCCTGCCACACCGCGCCACTTGCCACGCTGTCTTTGCCACACTCCCCAGGTGAACATGTAACCAATGTCCTCCATTCTTATCGCCTCTCCGTGCTTTTCCGCAAACCAGGAAGATATTCTGTTCTCATTGATGCGCGTTTCACGATAATAACAAAAATGTTTTTCGCCACATTCACTGGTACTTGCTATGGGCCCTGCTACCATAGCATATGCCCCATGTAGCTCCGAAACCGCACTGGCGGCATACACTGTCATCCATTTCCATTCTATTACGCGTAGCTGCACGTGACCAGAGCTGCCAATGCTTTCCAATGAAACATTGCTCTTCAAAAGAATGTTACTGCCACGTTCAACGTTGTGTTCCATCACTATGTTGCATTCCAGCAACGTCATCATACATGCTCCCGGCACCAAGAGAGCAACATCGCCAACTGGCTCCACCCCTCCGACGATCATAATGCACGATGGTTCCCATTGTTGTAAGTCATCCACAATGCGGCGTATCCCTGTTCTTTTACTTGCATTCGCCAAACCCAAATATCCGCTCCGGCTGGATGCTAACAGGGCGCCAGTATCTTCACTGGACTCATGCTCGCTGCCAACCGCCATCACACCTGGCTGCAGCGGATCACTTCTGGCTAAACACGGATCAGTCAACCTGGCGATCCTCTTCGTGGCCGCCTCCGCTTCCTGCCTGTGCCAAACCCGACACGCACAGAATTGCAGCCGGCACCTCGCTACAGTCTCCACCACGGGACAGCTCCACACCTCCTCCGAACCCAGAGGGCCCCCTTTCTTGGGCCCCTCTGCTGCTTTGGCAAACACCCAAATTGCAGGATGGTGACAGCCACATGCTGGAAATCCACGCCTTGGACCCCGAACCGGATCTCCACTATTAGTTTCTCCTGTAATGTGCTTTATCAGACATTCCTCAGGGCCCCAGTCCTGGACCCTGACACGGACCTCCGCTGCTCCTGCACCACCTCTCAGGATAATTACAACATAGCCTCTGGCCGCCACAAGCTGGCCTCTCAAGATCACCGACCTGGATCTTGAACCGGACCTCTGCTGCACCGCCCTGCCTGCAGCCTCCTACTGCTGGACAGATGTCTCCCAGGAAGGCAGTGCTTCTCACCTGCTGCCCCTTCTCACCAGCATAGGAACCATCCTCGTCGCCAGTAAGGTAAACTAAGCCTCCTCCACATAACTGGAACACCAGAAGGTAAGTAGTTTACATGTAGGTTTATTTCTCTAGTTAGCAAGTAGAGAAAGCACTGGGATACCCATCCAGCCCAGCACATTAGATCCAACTAAAACCAGTAGAACCCAGCACTCCAAACATCCAACAACACTCCACATAGAATGTCAGTGACATCACCACACCAATACTCCACATAGAATGTCAGTGACATCACCACACCATCATAACACACATAGCCATAATCAGGCCCCACCACAGATTACGACACATATCATTTTTAAATCCGAGCACAAGTTTGTCAAAAGAAGACAGGAAGAACCAAGAGGCAGTTTGCATCTGTAAGAGCTGTCAACACTGAGGTCTTAAGAAACCAAAATGCGGGATAATGGTTTATTTTAGGTTTTAAATGTTTCCCGAAATATGTAATGTAAGCATCGGATAAGAGCCGAGTACTGTGAGAACTGAAATTGTTTGACAGCCATCATATGCACCATTTGTTTTTGAAAGGCCCGTCCATGTCGTGATGTCTGACCGTGCGCGCTTTTCACCGAGGATTAGTCACGTGCCACTACAAACGAGATAACGAACGGTTAAAGAGAGTAACGAAGTTAAGCAATTCGAAAAATATCTTAAGCTGTGTCACCTTCATGTCAGGGAGAGCGGCTAATTTGACTATATGTAGAACTTCCGTAATGAACTGTTGGGCAGAGTGCCGAGCGCCGTCCCGCACTATCCGCTCGCGTTGCTCATTAGGGTGAAGGATGACAGGCCGGACATGAGCTCTTCCGCCGCCTGATTGTGCGGTTTCAGTAACCTGCAAGGAATGGATGCAAACCTACTCGTCAGCGTCGACTAAACTTTGCATCGGAGTTGGATCCTGCTTTTTGTTCCCTGCCTCTCCTCCCCCCCCCATCAGAAATAAAATAATTTGGTGTGTGTTTTAATGTCTCTCCTTTATCCACCACGTCCGGCTTTAGTTGCAAGAGCTGTAGCTCCCAAGCTGTACTGTCGTGTGTCAACACACGAGGGGGATTACCCCCGCAACTGGGAGTCGTACAGAAGGGCGGGGAGGGTGATTACATTAAAATACAATTAAATCAGACGCGGAACCGCATCTCACATGGCAGCTTTCTGCAGACTTTGAGCTGCAATCTCCATGTTCTCGTGGCCATGTGTTCACCACTGATCAATTAAGATTTAAAGTTTTAAGGTATATAATAAGCAGTCGGCAGAGCACTGATCCATTCCATGCTGTAGGACTTCATTAAACCCATCCTGAGTGCTGCACTGTCAAGTTCCTTCCGACAAAGGTAATGTGTTGCCTATTTGCAACGAATAAAAAAAAACTATGCATCAGTTTTTTTTTTTTTAATGCAGATATGTTTGGACTCAACGTCCATTGCGTGAAGTAAAGCGTTAGGAGGGGACTGAGCGTAATGGTTTGCAGGTGTGCTGTATTCGGTAGTGGACGCATCATGTCCCTTTGTCTTTTTTGTGTTTCCTTGTATTGAAGTTGTTCGCCTTATAATGGAAGCAATAGTGCAGTAATTCACCTGTGATTTATCTAGAAAGACAGGCCCCACAGCGGGGGCTGTTTTGGGCTATATTAGAGCGGTTGGCGAGGGCCTGCATTGCGAAATTCCTGCTACGCCATTTCCTGTTGTCTCTCCATGCGGGCCTGGAACACAAACATAAACACATGATGCAACAATGATCGCCATTGTTCGCGTCGCTGTTTTCCCTTTCCAAGCCAATGCTCTATTCTCGGTGAGTAGGTAAAAGCACGCCTCACCCATCCAAGTCGCCCGCTTCATACTTTTCGTGTGTCCGCTGCATTGAATAACAGGAAACTACTGTGGAACTTGCAGGGTGATTTATATGCGTTCTCTCTGCCGGAGAAAGTGCTGAGCAACACTTCACTGCAATCTTAAACAATGTCGAAATGTGTCCCTCCAGAATTCTTTAACCTATTGATAATGTCTCATAAATCTATATAAACTTAAATTATATTTTAGCAACACTCTGGGATTATATGTTTGAAACATCAATAAAAGACATGTCACATATTCAGCCACGTCTGCATTTTATCATAAAGGAACAGGGACTTTCAGAATAAAGCTCGAATCTGAAAAAATAAGTGGTGGAGTGTAGGCGGCCTGCTACTGGTTTCCAGATCAGATAAATAACAGAATGCAAAGTGCGGTGTCAGAAAAGTCATCGCCTACGGATCGTGTGATGCGAACGCGATTCATAGCCAGCGCTACGGAGGGGGGACAAACACCACAGCTCGAAAGCGGGGACCAGTAACCTGTGCCCCAAGAAGAGCAGACAGGGAGAGGGGTCAGGACAGGGTTGCCAGGAGCACAGCCAGAGTCAGGGGAAAACCAATGTACATCCCTCCCCTCTCTCGCTTTCCCCTTTCCCCTCAGACTACTGGTGCCAGGCAGGCTGAGGGCCAAGGTGGGAGCAACACCTTGGACAGTATAGCGAGGAAGTGCTAAGCACCTCAGGGCAGGGCAGGAAACATCAGGTAACAACAAAGGAAGCACCTCAGGGTGCAAAATGCCATCAGCGCCAGCCAGCCGGGGCTGGACACAGCCCCCACATGGGCAGACAAAGACGAGGGCCAGCTCCTGGGACAAGATAAGGAGCTGTAAGGAGCACGAAACAAGTACCTTGCTTAAGCAGCATACTTTTTTTCTTTTTCCAAAAGCCTCCCACCCAAAAATAAAAGAGAGTTAAGAAGGAGAAGCGAGAACAGGGCACTATAGGGGGCCCACACTGTCTTGGCACCAAGAAGGCGGCACGGGCCGGAGGGCGTTAACCTCAGGACAGCGTGCCCAAAAGTACACACGATGTTTATGGTTATTTGATTATGTTGTTTCATTATTACATAATGATGTACAATAAAAACCCACAGCCTTTTTATTGCCAACACTCAACCAATGTTTTGTGTGGTACATGGGGGGAGCTTGGGTTTCAGCTTTCTATCTCTTGGGTCCACCGGTTATTGCCGATTCCTCGGCCAGAGAAATAACCAACTGTTGAGTGTTGTATCACAGGTAGACACTGGGGGGTGGTGGTTGCATCAGAAATTAAGTCATTAACACAAGGCTGGATCACACAAGCAATCTGTTTTACAGTGCTGACCAGTTTCCGATTGCTGGTTTAGAAACAGTATAATTTACGCATAATGGATCACTGATTAAGGAAAGTTGCAGGTGATTCATAGAAACGAGTCAGGCTCCTAGAACTGCCCTGTGTTACATTTACGTTACAAGATGAACCAACAAAAAAAAACATTGTGGGGAAGTGTGAGTCTATTGCAGACCAGGGCAAATGAGTAGTAACGTGCGGTGTGGACCGATTGTGTAACTGTTTGCTCCTGGCTCAGATCAGGAACCCATGGTGCAAGGCGGAAGGAAATCTTTCTGACACGGAGCGAATGATCGAGTGAACAGAAACGAGTAAGGCTGTTGGAAGGTCCCATTTAAGAGAGTGACAGTAAGTGTGGGGGAATGAACATAGTTGTGCCCACATTCAGCGCCAGCTGGTGATTTTTAAAATGCGTTGTGGCATAACTGTTTCCTTGAATCTGTGACTCCGAATGAGCGAGCCCAAACATATTCAGGAGATTTGAGGTGGTTTTCTCCTGAGAACCATACCAAAATAATTATTTAAATGGATGTATTTCACAAAACAAATGTTGTAAAAAGAAAATTGGGCAAAAAGCAGTAGAATTCAGAATTGATTCAGAGGGGCCTAATAAAATTGAAGGTTAGGTCAACAACGATACATGGGAATATTTTGCAACACAATGTTATGCTGATTGTGTCCAAAGAAACTCACACAACCTACATCAGCATTAAATTCCAGCACTGCAATTGTAAAATCCTGGGGCCCCGCTCAACAATAAAGGCTAGCATTGCCACTGAAAAAACCATTTTCAGAATGTGTGTGCCACAAAAGAAATCATGTTGTCTATCTCAACAGCATATACCAGTGCGGACTCCTTCATGCTGGCTGTGTACAAAGACAATTACAGTGATATGGTTGAACAATATAGACAAGCAATGCGTCTGCCTGTCAAACCAGACCACTGAGTGGGGGGAGCTTATCCAGATCTTTTTTGAGACTTGAGATCCTGTTTTTAAAATGTAAAAACACAAAACCACAATGGGTCTGATTACAAGGTGGTGTGCAGCAGAATTACTGTTATTCACACCATGATTGTGGGGATTTGCACCAAATGACAAGGACATGGCACATCAATGTTCATCTTGGCAGTAATAGTACATCTTTCGGAAAGAATCACTGACAAAAGACCTTAGGGAGTGATCATTCTGGATACTCCACATGCTGGGCTTGGACGGTGTAGAAGTGGCAGAGGTTAGAGCAGGAAGTCAGGAAGACACCAGTGAGTAGATGATTGGCCTAAAGGCCATGTCGCAATGACTGAACCCCAAATGAATGCCACCCTGCCCACTTGCTGCCACCTTGCAGGGTATGGGGAAGGCCGTGTACATGCACAATGAATACAGTCAACACAATTGGACTTTAGATGAGGAGCCATGCTGGGTGATGTCCTGAAAATAAGCCCATCATAGAGAAGCAGAAAGTCCTTAATGTAGGACACCTATGAACAAGAGGTAGCTTCATCTATCCTGGAGTGGCTATTTTAATCACTGTCAGTAGCCAATACACCCATGTATCCCCTACATTTTTCAGCCAATGTGCCCCCAAATGGAAAACACAACACATAACACAGCCAAATGCAGGACATATGTTGAATTAATTAATTATTTAATTCAATCATTTCGTCATTTGTTATAGCGCTTTTCATCATAATAATGGTCCCGGCATGCTTTTGGTTGAACACCCTCAGAGGGACTGGCATCGAAACATTTAGGAGAGTTTGGGAGGTGCTATTATATGTGTGTGCGTTTCAGCCATTAAAGTTATGCGAGGGTGGCCAAGACCCTGGTAGTCATCCATGTCTAAATGGAGAGTGTATGGTCGCAGTGGAGTAAATACTATGGGCTAAAGGAGGAGATTGAGTTTACAGAGATAGAGAGTTATGTGGGAAGATACAGATCATATTTTTGTAGTTAAAAGTAGTTTCATTCTTATGACAGAGGTGATGTGCAAAAGTCTTTGTGTTATATGTGTGTGCAGGTTGTGTGCAGTGAGACCATGCCTTCTGCTAAATTGTGATTAGCTGCACAAACAACAATGTTTATTTCCAGGGTTCCATCTATGTACAAAGAGCAATGTTGTGTTTCACGGGCGATCTTAGTGCTGGATGAATGCATAATACTCACCCTCTGAGATGTTCTTAGAGTGAGAGATTGCCATCCCTAGTTCCTTCTAGTGCGAAATCAAGGACCCCATTTCATGATTACATGTGGCGGCCTGGCCCACCGTCCTGGGTTTTAGAGTTACCTGCCATGCCTAAAATGAGCAAGTGGTTTGAGGTACCTGGATGTCCTCCTATGGGATGATCAGCGTGATTTCTCCAATCATTGCCCCCCCAAGCCCATATGGGTGCAATACCTGCCCCACTGTCATGATTCATTCTGGGTGCGAGTTGCTGTAGTGACTAACTTCATCCTCCATTGGGTGTGTGGCATCCTGCAAGCTAGATTGCATGGCAGGGCAAAGTGGTTGAAAGGAAAGAAGAGGCTAATAGCTGACAGGTGGGCAGAATGTGTGGTGTGGAGGGTTGCAGGGGGACTGTTGGATGAAATGTGTGTGTGATAGGCAGGGTAGGGATGCAGGGTGGGTGGGGGTATCTTGAAGTTGAGGCGAAAAGCCAAGTTTTGAGGGCTTTCCTGAAGGCCAGGTGAACCTCTTTGAGGTGGAGCATGAGGGGGAGGGAGTTCCAGAAGGTGGGTACAAGGACAGAGAAACATGCACCTCCTACCTAGGAGAACTTGAAGGGAGGGACTACCAGGAGGTGTGCAGAGCCTGATTTAAGCATTCTTGTGGGGTGGTAGTGAGTGAGCTTGTTTTGCAGGAATTCCAGGTATTTCTTGTGGATTGTGTGATGGGTAATGCACATGGCTTTGAAGGAGGCCTGTTGGCTGAAGTGTTATCTAGGGGAGATAGTCTAGCCCTATCCACATTGTAATGAGACAAACAGATTACAGCTACAAAAGAGCATTGGTAGGAAGCCCTGCCTATGTCCTCGAAAAAACTAGGCATTACCCCAGGACTGACCCAAATGCAATTCACAGATGAGAGAACAACTCAGATCTCTGACCATGTGTGACCAAGTGTAGATGTGCACACATTAGCAATGATCAAATTAAAATGTCCACAATACCTCTGCCTAGCTAACATACACATTTCGAGCACATTCCATTCCCGATAATCATTAAACCAGATACGTTTCTATTGTGACACTGTATGCAGTTCCAAAATGCCTACTGTGTGACATTCCGGCCCTTCTCTGCATGACGTCCATGTGGCTGACTCCAAACTGCATGACCATACTGCACACCTAACAACAATTCAACATAACAAATTGTAGCCTGTTCCATGTCTCCCAAAAGGCACACAGGATAGCCAGGAAGTCACTGAAGACCACAGCATGACTGCCACTCCTGTAGGTGCCACTACAACACCCAAATCTTCTGGACGGTTCAGTGATGCAGGACCCAGGGAGGAAAGTAGTCATGGGAAAAAACACAAGCCTCCAACAAGGAGCTCAATTTCAGTGAGCAGTGGTAAAGCCACCTTCAGGTCCACTGGCACAACTACTGCTGTTGTGGCAATAACTAGGGGCACTGAGCAGCCTTCAGAAGCGGGGCAGCCTTCTCCAAGTCTGTGGTGCAAACTGCCAAAACCAACTTCAACTTAAAGGAGTCTATTTGCCAGCCCACTACTGAGAATTCCACATCTCCTGTCGGTCTCACTGCACCTGTGCCAGTAACCACTGAGCACTATCATGCAACTAATAGGGTGAACGTCTTTCCATTAGTCTCCTCTCCCCTGTATAACTTCTTACTCTTGGAACACCAGTCCTCCACCCTTATCCTCTGGCTGTGCACTGCTGTGGCACCATTTCTAGGGCTTGGAAACACCTTTAGAGGATGATGACACACAGCCATGTTGATCCAGGTGAAAGCACTACCATTCCCACCATCCACAGTTGGACACAATCTGTGAGAGTCTCACACAGATGGAGCAGTGCAGGGCAGATAGAAGCATCACACAAGAAGACGTTTGCCACTATCAGGCAATTAACAATGCCAGGCAGGGTGCCTCTAAGAGGGTGGTAACCACCTTGGACCAGTTCTGATGGATGGCCTGCAGCAGACTGCACTGCTAGCATAATGCCCAAGAGTCAACGAGTGCAGGAAGTTGACAGAGATCATGTTAGCCCATAATGAAAATGTCATGTGTGCAATAACCCTCACTCTCCATTACATCCGGAGGTGGTGGGAAAGGTCCAGTTCTGGTTCTTCCTCACCAATCGAGAATCCATGCCAAGCACACGTCCAAGTTGCTCTCACTGGATAGTTTCTTATTTCCCTGCCACAACCCTTTCAAATAGCAAGAGAAGAAAGAAGTGGAGACTTCCACATGACTGGTTTGTGGTGGGGTTTGGTATGGAGAGAGTGTGGTGTTTGGGTTGAGGGTGCAGGGATGGTAGGGTTGTTGGTGCAGTGAGGGCAGGGGTTTTGAGGTTTGGGGTACAGGGAGGATTAGGGTGTGTACATGTTAAATTAAGAAGTTAGCAATGCAGGCAATGATTCATGTGGTCATTTATTGTGGGTGATGTGATTTCCTTGAAGGGGGCAAGTTACAGTTACATGTGCACATGTCTGTGACTAAAATAGCTATCAATTGAAGGCAATACATACTCTCTCCATGGATCTAAAATAACAATTTGAGAGGCTTCCAACACAAAGAGGCAAGCCGCCCAGCGTCACTGGTATTGCAAGGGTGCAAAACAGTAAGAGTTGAGGAGACTAGGGATGCCTGTAGTTTGTGTGTGAGTGGAAGCAAGGAACCCAGATGTACAAGGAGCTAGATGAGGTGGATTGATTGATTGATTGATTGATTGATTAATTTATATAGCGCTTTACACCAAGGCACTGTACAATGGAACAACAAGATACAAGATAACAACAGCAAATAACAGTGGGAGCAAAAAATGACATCATGAATCATTCAATAAAACAGTGGAAAGAGCAATTAACTGAAGGGGGAAAGGGGAGTGGGACTAGATGTGGGGGGGTTGGAGATGGATTGGACGAGGGAAAATGGAAGGGAGAGAGAGGAGGAGAGGGGAGAGAGGAATCAGGGAAGTGGGAGGGGAAGTAGAAAGGGCAGAGGGAGAGTAATCAAGGAGGAGAATGGAGGAGGAGGGATTTAAGGGAAGTGCGAAATGAGGAGAAGGTTGTGGTAGAGCGGATTGTGAGAGGGAGCGAGTTCCAGTGCAGAGGTGCAAGGAGTTGGAAGGAGCGGAAATGGGAGGAAGCGCAGGGGAATGGAGGTACAGTGAGAAGGAAATGGTCAGCAGAACAAAGGGAACGGGAGGCGGAGTTGAAGGAGAGAAGGGAGGAAAGATAAGGAGGAGCAAGACCATGGAGGGATTTGAAGACCAGGCAGAGAAAGTAGAATTTTAGCTGTGAGTGGAAAGGTAGCCAACCAAGGTAAGAGAGGGAGAAAGAGATGGAGTCACGGGAGGTAAGGAGAGAAAGGGTACGAACAGCAGAGATGTATATGGATTTAAGAGGGGCAAGCTGAGATGCGGGAAGACCAAAGAGTAGAGAAGGGCAGTAGAAGAGGCAGGAAAAGATGAGAGAGGAAATTAGGAGTTTGGTGGCGTGGAATGTGAGGGAGGGACGGACTTTGCGAATATTGTAGAGATGGTATCGACAGGTGCGAGAGGTGAGTGAAATGTGTTGCGAGAAGGTGATAGAGGAGTCAAAGAGAACGCCTAAGTTACAAGCCTGGGGAGAATAGGGAGATTGGAGGGGGGAAAGTGAATGAAAGGGGGAGGAGAGGAAGGGGGAAGATAATAAGAGGGGAAGAAAAGGACTTCAGTTTTATCGGTGTTAAGAGAGAGAAAGCGGGAGGACATCCAGTTTTAGATAGCAGTGAGGCAGGAGGAGAGCTTAAAGTGAAGGTCAGTTGAGAAGGAGGAGAAAGAGAGAACGAGTTGAGTATCGTCAGCATAGAAATGGTGGGAGATGCCGAACGAGGAGATAACAGGGGCAATAAGGGAGGTGTAAAGAGAAAAGAGGAAAGGACCAAGTACAGAGCCTTGAGGAACACCGTAAATAAGAGGGAAGGAAGGAGAGGTCTGGCCTCCCCATGATACTGCGAAGGAACGGGAGGAGAGGTAAGAGGATAGCCATTTTAGAACAGGACCTTTGAACCCAAAGGTGAAAGAGTGTGGAGGAGGAGTGGGTGATCGGCAGTGTCAAAAGCTGCGGAGAGATCAAGGAGAATAAGGATAGAGGATTGCTTGGCATGTAGAGCAGAGAGGAGGGAGTTAATGATAGAGGTGAGAGCAGTTTCAGTGGAATGTTTGGGGCGGAAACCAGATTGGAAGGGAGGAAGGAGAGAGGAAATAGTGACAAAGGATGAGAGTTGAGAGTAGGCAAGGTGCTCAAGAAGCTTAGAAAGGAAAGGTAGACGAGAGATAGGTCTGTAGTTAGCAGTGAGAAGTGGATCGGCAGAGAGTTTCTTTAGAATAGGAATAATCATTGGATGTTTGAAGGCAGAGGGAAAGGTTGATGAGGAGAGGCAGGAGTTGAAGAAAGTGGTGAGGTAAGGGATAAGAAGAGCGTAGATCTTGGGGATAAGAACGAGGGGAGAGGGTCAGAGGGGGTGGACAGGGGGTGGGCTTTGGATAGAAGGGAGGAGACTTCAAAAGGGGAAACAGGTGAGAAGATGGACATAACGGAAGAGGGAGGAGAGGGGTTGACAGGCCCTAGCCCCCATAATGGAGACTCAGTCTTCCATTAGGTTTTGTGGAATACAGCAGGGCTAAGGAACATCTAGCAGACCCTGGATGGTGTAGCTTCATTCAGTGGTTTAATATCATATGTTTCCAAGAAACCTGAGCTACGGAGCATATAGACTTATAGGGATACCAAACTATATCGACATTGGCTAATGAAGTCCAGAGTGGAAGATCTTATGGTGGTACGCGGCTATCTAAATTGATGTGGGCCTCAACTGACAGGTTGTGAGGGGGGGGGGCTCTCCAGATCCCCTATATCTGAAAATCCAATCTCAGGGTGACCACTATATACTCATTTGTAACTTTTATAATCTCCCAGATACCAAGTCTACACGAAGTGATATTGACTTTAATCCAAAATAGATTGGGGAATGGGATGGATACAACGATTATAAAATACACATCTTATTTACTGGGAATTTCAACTTGCAATTGAGGCCCTTGAAAAGCTGGGGGCAATTTGAGGGCAAAAGGATGAGCTCTGGTATAGGTCACAATTGATGGATCCATCCCCAAAAAGGATACGTATTAGTGCTCTGGATGCGGCTAAGAAACTATATGGGCTCGAGCTGAGAGCGTGTAATGGTCGCTTTTGGGGGGACTGGCCAGCAAAAAATACCTATTTTGGGCTAGATAACTCATCCCTGATTGATTTAATTTTTTATCTTGGGTAGGGATTGGGGCTTAGTGAAGAATTTTGAAGTTTCACAGAGGCCTAAGAGTGACCATAATCCGATTTACATAACATTTAATAACCTTTTGGAGCAAGGGTTCATAAAATCAACATGTCCCAATGCCCCTGTGTAAACTATAACAGGCAAGGCATGCAAGGTGGTAAAACGGTCTAATTTGAATTTAACCAACACTAACCCTAATATTTACTCCACATTACTACCAAACCCGGAAATGTTGGCAGGGATAGACCTGCTGCATCATGAAGTACTAGAGATATCTGGTATGGTGAGAGCAGGCCTACAAACATTTGTTACACAACCCTGCCGAGTTGTTAAATGTCAAACAATCAAAACAGAGAAGTAGTATGATAAGAACTTCGAGTTAGCAAAATCCCAACTGCTGGCGTGTGTAAAAGATGGTACTAACCTAGACAAGAGGACATTTTGAGACCAGCGGGCCAATTATAAATCCATATTAAAGACCAAGAAGGCTACGTTGGTACAGGAAAAATGGAGTATGTGGGATGTTTCAACCCACTAGTCCATGCCCTGCAACATTACTGTGCATTGCTTGCAGCAGAAACATCAGAATGGCCGCCGGAAAGCATGCTGCTCGCTAAAAATCACCAGAAAGTGTGCAGTAAAATTCTGAAAAATAGGCCACCATCCACTTTGGCCTATGTCAGTGGTAACACAGGATACCACTGCCAAAACCCATCATTTGGCTGTCCACAGAGCAAAATCAATGCAAAAGAAATACACAACTGTTTTAAAAATCTGTTTTTCCTTGGCTGTCAAATTTGCAAAAATCATGGCTCACAAACCACCCAAAAAGATCCAACCTCCTTGTTGGGTGGTGAACATCATTCTTCTTCAAGAATCCACATAAATATAATGTCAGCAGGAGTATATGTTATCAGAACAAAGTCCACTTTTGAAGATGGTTGATGGAAAAATCTGTCAAAAATGGGTGTAATACCGTTACTCACCTCTATAAGAAATCTGTCATGTGTAAAGTTGTCATTGAACTCAAACTATGCCAAAGAAAGACTTGCTATCAGAAGCCTAAGAGGTGGATACAATTCAAAACTATACACTAAAAAGGCTTGAAGTAAGAAATTGGTTGATGTATTTGTTAAAAATGTAAGTTATATTTAAGGACAAGACAATTTCAGACATTGGGCCTCATCACGACTTTGGCTGTAACCCTTAAATCCGGCGGTAGCACTATTACTGCCAGATTTAAGGGTCTGCCAAATCAGGGCTTCAGCGGATTTCACCCCAGCTCTGAGCTGGGGGGAAATCCACCGAAAATTCACGCTCATACCGCCAGCGGGAAATCCGCCGGTGGTATGAGCGCGAAATTTCCCCATTGAGCCCAATGGGGAATGGGGCATTCCTGAATGGGCTCAATGGGGAATGGGGAATACCATTACCGCCGAACTCGTGATCCGGCACTATTAGCGCCGGGGAGTTCGGCGGTAGGGCAGATAGCACCGGCGCTAATAGCGCCACGTTACCGCCCAAGTCGTGATGAGGCCCATTGTGTTTAAAAGTTAAGGTTTCCCACAATGAGCTTCAAAGACATTCCACACCTTCTACCCAACAAAAGAATCCTTCCCCCGGCTCTCTGCTAAGAAACTGACAGGCTAGTGTGAAAGGAAATGGGAGGGGCATTCTGGCATGTTGCTCTGAGTAGAGACAATGGAGTCCTTGAGCTGATTGGAAATACTAATTCGGGTGTGACTGACAACAACTGCTCTGGCAGGAAGGCAAGCCATGTGACTCTCTGACTCAGCCAAGATCTTGGGGGCGGGCCAGACTGGAAATGTGGATTGAAATTGGACTAAATATATGTTTAAGGAAAAGACTTATAACAAATTGTACGGAACTGACAAAAATATGAAACATAGAGATTATTAAATTGAAAAATGTGCTCACAGTTTAAAACTAATCTGGAAACTGTGCGATGTTCAGAGACTGAACCATGAACATTTTTACTATTGTAACTATTGTGATTATGCTAGGAACATGAAATATTAGTATGACCAGATGGTATGTGCAGGTATATGTAAAAAATTGTACAGATCCAAAAATGTGTAACTAACCAAAAGCGCGAAAAAAATGTAATTTATGAACCAAAACTCTTATGAAGACGGGACTTGAACAGAGACGTGCCTTAATTCATCTGTCATGTAATTATTTATTATTAACAAGTTGTGCATATTGAAATATGTTTTTTGGGAAAAATAGATTTTCTGGGTAAAAACAAAGGGGAGGTTCTTCCCTGGATCGTAAATGGCAGCATCACTCTGACACATGATGACACACTGTTCCCTTCTCAAATCAGGGGACAGGGAATTCTCTGACCTATCAGATCATTAGAGGGTTGGGCATAGACAATCAGCCTCCCCCCACTTTGGAAAATGGATAAATAGGGACTGTTGAGGACCAACAGACACACTTTCTCACTCATCAACTGATCCACTGGCGAAGCACCCTGCAGGAAGATCCAGACTCCAGAACCAGACTCCAGATCCAGACTCTGGAAACAGACTCTAGAACGCTGAAGCCGAGGCCTAATTCCCAAAAAACTGAACTTTTATCAGCAGGCCTTTAAAAATCTTGCAAACCTGATTTAACCCCTAAACTTTCACAGGGCCTAACCTAACTGATCCAACAGCCTGGCTGAGCTGTCGCTGCTACTGGCCAAGAACCGCGCTAGAACCCAAGATCCAGATCAATCCAGCAGAGCTGTAACCCAGAACCCATCAGACCCAGTCCAGAGGCCACACAGACTAGAGTGCCATGCTGAGAGCAGAGTCCAGGTGCCCTGAAGCCTGTCCGGTGGTGAGTGAAGTCCAAACCCTTGACCAGATCTTTGACGGGCCCATTCCATTCCAAAGCCATAGTTGTAAGTATTTAGTGTAGAACTGTCCATAACCAACCTCTTGGTATTAAGTAACACAATCCAACCATTCCAGCCTATCCATAACTGCATTATTGAATCTCTTTTGTCTATCCTAAATTCTTCTCTCCTCCACATAATCCTTGATAATTGTAGTGATAATCATCTTGGCACTAATATATATTTTCTGGAGAAAGGCAATCGTCTCGTGCAGACAGAAACCATACGGAGGCACCTCTGGCTGGGCTGTCGTGTAGTTTGCGGCTCCATAGACGCTTTAGTGTTAAGAAATCCTTGTTCCAAATCTTCAACAGCGCATCTTTCATTTTGAAATCTTGACTTGACTAAAACCTCTGTAACGTTTGAACTGTATGTGCTAGGAACAAAATGTTAATGTCATTTTGAAGCTAACAACCTCAGCTTTCAAACAAAGCCAAGACATTCCGTATAGTTTTGCCGCGATTTCGCATTTGGCTCATTTCACCCCATGTAAAAAAACAGCTATTTCTTGCTTTCAACTTCTGTATTTCGTTCTCCATCTGCTAATCATTCTATAATCATTGCTAGTGTTGACCTGAACTTATCCAAAGCAACTCTCACTTGTTCTGAATCTCATTTAGCGAATTAAAATCATTTTAGCATTGTTCCCATCCAATTCATATTACATTTAAAAGAAAGCAATTGACCTGTTTTAAAATCATTCCTGTTCTCTCTACGCTTGCTGGGGGAATCGGGATTGAAACTGCAATTGTTGATTGTTCTTCCTGATACCTGTGTGCCCTCATTCGTCTCTTCATATTGCATATTGGGGGGAGTGAGTAACAACAGGGGGAAGGAGTGATTATATTGTCTTTGGTTGAATTCATATCAAGTTTCTTCTGTGTTGCATTCTTTCCTATCATTGCATTTCCTTGAACCACACAAAGTTATTCTCTGTTATGTTATTCTTCCTATTCCTACTCCTAATTGATTGAAGAGATTGTTGATATTGTCATATTACCCATTGCTGATCATTGTTCATATTCATAAGTGAGATATTAAGATATTATCCATATTTATAAAAGTGTGATATATATATTGTTAAATTCTTCAAATAAATCTTTTAATTTGCAAAACAAACCTATTTCTTGGTTCAGTGAGACCGGGGAATTCAAAGAGAGGGGCGTTATATGAGGGTACATCATCCAGAATTAAAAGAACTTTTGACATAATAATATATAAATAAGGGTTTCCACTGGGCATCCCATACTAGGCATTGACTTAGTTGGAGTGCTGGATTGAATTCACTTACAAGTAGATTCAAACAGACAGCAGATAAAAAAGATACCAGTACATTCTGGGAATTGGCTAGTGGTCGGGGGATTGAAGGAGAGAAAAAATTAGCCTGCAGTCTAAGTGTACTTGCCAGTATGGTGGATTTCCCACCTACTGGGTACCCCACTATTTTTAATGTGCCTCCAACAAATGCAATTGTAGTAATGGGTCCTTTAGAGTTGAATCAAATGGAAGTTGAAAGAATCTTGTAATCACAGTGGGGGTTAGGGGGCAGCAGGCCCAGATAATTTCCCTGCAGACCTCTACCAGGACAAACTGCTAATTTGGGCCTCATTATTATGGACACTCCTTAATGCACTTTTTCGTTCCAACAGAATACCTGGCAAAGTGCTGCATTGTCCCTACATGTAAACAAAGGGGGTTGCCCAGGAAATTATAGACTAATTGTGCTGATCATTCATAGATGTTTGCTAAAGCTATTCATGAACATCTCGAATCATGGGCTTGTGCCTTTGAATGGAACGTTGTAGAAGAGTGTAAGTTATCCAGCATCATAGTTAATTAGCGCACTCCTTTTCAGGCGTCACTTCAACAGGTATAACTATGGCCATGTTCTGATCTATCCCAGACAGTCTGTTATATTTGTGTAGTACATTGGATGAGCATCTTGCCTTGGAATGCCTTGCAAGATGTGACAGAGACCTTGATAAAGGCAAGACATGTGGTGGCTACTGTCATAGATTCCTGGTTGCCCATCTATGGTGTTCAGCGAGGTCGCACTGTGCCTGGGAGATGGGGAGCAATGGAGAAATGGCCCATGTCCTAATCTATGTATCTTTAACTATGCATTATGCGACGTGTAGTTCCACCAGTCCTATCTGTTTTTACAACCCAATTTTTCTCTACAGATTTGTTACAGCAGTTTTTTTGCCAACATGCCCCTGCATTTTACAGCAGAAACCATCAGTGAAAAAGTAGCGATAAATAAATACAACAGGGAAACAAATGTGGTAAAAAGACTGGGAATTGTTCCAGCACATATTTTCTCATTGCCCTCTCCTTCCTTGCTTCTGTGCCTATTCAGTGCCAGTTTGAATTCTTACCCAAACTCTAGGTATGCTGATTGCCTTGGGGGTTTACATATCCTGGCAGGGTGTTGTTCCTCGTGGCCATGGTATCAGTGCATGATGGTCAGATCAGTGTCATTAGTCATATGGATGTTCACAGAATTATATTGCTTCCAGTTTTGATACACCCGTTCCATTGTGCTGGGCACTCCAGTGCTCCAAGCAAGTTGAGGAAGTGGGCTATAGTGCAGAACCATCCATTTGCTCCATGCACCTGAGCCTGGCTGTTGGGCATGCCTCGTCAGTGCATCTGCCACTTGTTGCAGCACTTTGGAGAAGATTGGCTGGGAAATGCCATGCAGCATCATAAGAATGTGCAGAACATTGCGCATGGCACAACAGTGCAGGAAACAAACCAGCTTCATCAGGGGTGGGAGGCCATTCCCAATGTTGATCCCGTCCGAAGGTCTGCTTCAGGCAGAATGGACGCCGAACAAGAGGTATCGGCAGCCTCTGCAACATACATCTCCCCTGCCTTTGTAGGGCCTCTACCCTTACTTGTTGTGGCCTCGCATGCAGCTGGGGGTCAATGAACGGTAGCAGTTTGTGGTTGCCTGCTAGTGGCTAAATGCTGCTTGCAAGTGTGTTTGGGGAAGGCTTGGGCCTTATGTACAGTTTGGATTGCATTGTTGGCACCTGTGGATTATTCTCAACACCTGGATGCACCTGTTAAATGGAGGTTATAGCACTGTGTTATTCGAATGAATAACTGCCTGTTCTTGGTGGTATTTTGGTGCTATTACAGCTGTTAATAGTGTGGATTTGAAACAGTTCTTTTAGGGGCTAATACCAGCTGAGGAATTAGTCCTGGGTGATTTGCCTCCATCCTTAAGCATTATTTCCTCTTGCACTAATTCCTATAGTAGAATTACTGCTGGTTAAATTACTGCACAGTTTGAAGCAGTCATTCTGTTACAGCCAATTTTCATACTACAACCAAACTCATAATGAAGCCCTATAAGACTCGGAAATAAAAGATAACAAAGAACTGGGTTAGCTACATCTTCCATACAACAGACTGTTAAAGGCGCTCTGCAACATCGATGCTGTCGCTGAATGTGCCCAGAGAAATCAGTTGCCCATCAACAATGCATGCACTCACTGCCCTTTGCTTCCCGCTGTGCCGAAAGAAATTGCCAAGACCTTGACTCAAAAACATATGCCTTCGATGCCTCTGACGTGCTGTGATACATTTGCACAAAGAAAATCATTTGACACATCTATGCTAGTGTTGCCCCCTTGCATGTTGGTTTTGTACAAATAAAATCACAAAGTCCATTACTTACAGAATCATATGTCAGGCTACCCCACACTCATCCTAGAAGTACCCCATATGCAATGATATGGACTGTCAACATGATATATTCTTAACTGCACCCTTTCATTCTGAGAGCGTTACACAGAACGTCATACGGCCTGTCGCAAAAGATATGATGTGTTGCCACGCCTTCATTCTGTGAGGGTACCAAAGAACATAGTGTAGCATGTCTGAACGATATGCTGTGGTCCCCCCTTTCTTGCTGCAGTTGCCAATCAAACCCACAGAGCGCAGCTTAAACATGTTTCCACGGTAAAACCAAATATCATGCAGCTTATTCCCACAGTTTTACGTGATTGTCACTCTCTGCCCAAAGCAGCCTTTTTTTTGCCCCCCTCTTACACACACCCACTTGCACACGGCACGAGCCATTTTACAGCAGATTATTTTGCTACACTTTTTTTTTTGCAAAATGTTTGTAAAATACGGAGGGATGCTTGGTTGAGGCAATATAATATGGAGAGTGGGTCGGGGCTGGGAGTAGGAAGGGGCTGTGGGGTCCCCCTAGCATGTTTCTGGTAAATAAGTTGGTAAGGAAAGTGTGGTAAAAAATATGGCAGTGAAAAACAAGGAACCCTCACTCTTAGCCAGCCATTTTCTATATTTTCCACTCAGTCTCTCAGCTTTGCTCATTCGAACTCCTCTACTTACAAGGCCACAAGGGCTGTCAGTTAAACAGAGAGGGATGATTGACAACTAAATCCCACCTTCGTTGGTCCTATAGGAGGCTAAGGGATCTTACATTTGTAAACCTATTACATTGCTTCCGCCCATGATCGATCTCCACACCCAACTTCCTAATGGCTTCTTATGGCCAGGGATCAATGGTGTCCCACTAGGCCCCAATGTGGGTTTGTGATGAAATGACTACATCCCTTCAGGGGTGCAAGGAGTAGAAGGATGGGTAGAGGCTACATCACCTAATCAGCGCTCACACTAATGCAAAAAACAGTGATCCCAGTCATATAGTTGGCACAGGCACAGTCAAGACATATAACTCCTTAGCCTTTTGGGGTAACGTGGGACCAGGCCTTCTTCCGAAGAGTATGAATGGGATAACAGTAGCAACCCAAACAACAATAGTATAAGACTAAAAAATAAAGGCACGTCCAATCAAGTTTCTTTTAAAATATATATACTGTATTGAAACACACCAATATGGAAATAACTGAGTTAAAAAGTACTAGCAAACATCTACGCCTTGTAAAAAACACAGAAGGTGCAGAACATGAAGATGAAAGTATGCTGGACATGTGGCAAGTGTGACGTGCATGAAATTGGAACAATGTCACTTTTAATAGGACCTATGTTGGTAGAAAAAGGTGAGAAGGGGTGGTTTACAAGTCATTAGCATGCCAAAAGTGAACCAGAAGGACGGGTCCTCTCAACAGTACCTTATTCTGGTTATTTGGTGCTTAGATAGCATCGAATCAGGGTTCTGTAGTCTATCCTTGCAGTCAAACCGGTCTGAAGGTTGTTGGTAGCAGTTCAAAGTGGCAAAGCTGCACTGTGTTTCCTGTATCGGTTCGAAGGGCATTCAACATGCTTCAAATGCAGTTGAAACATGTGCCTATAGGTGTCTGCTGTCAGTTTGAAATGTTTACAAAAAGCTTTGAATGCAGTTTGAAGTAATGCAAATTGGGATCCTGTGTTGGTTCGGGAGGGCATAGAAAGTGGATCAAATGCAGTTCTGTGATTCTTGGATTCTGAGTGCGATGAGTCCCAATCCAGGTGCTCTGTGACAAGATATGTCAATTTTCTCTTTACTGCCAGTCCGGGGAGGCTAGCTGGCACCTGCGGGTGTCCTCCACCTCCAGTGTGTAGGTTTAATCCAACAGCAGCCCCCAATGTTCCCTGGTGATGGATAGGGGATAGAGCTTTACTCGGCCACAGAACACCTGTCTTCACCTTCAGACAAGAGCATCTCTGCTCTATCTGAATGTCTTAATCCCCTCACCTCCTTCTGAAATTCAAAGGCCCTTTGTATGAAACATGCTGCTCTAAGGCTGGCCCTTTTGTTGTGAGCATGCCATTGTGAAGCTTGTTTTCACAGGAGTGCTCCTTCTGACAACTACCTGGGATGAAGAGGTGTTGCCCAACCTCCCAAGGGATGAAAAGAGGCACAGATATGCTGCCTACTGTTTTGCTGGCTGAGCAGGGACAGGCAGTTAATCTAGAATCCACATAGACTGTCCATAGCTGGCCTGGGCTCAGTATTGACATGCTTGTTATACACAACTGTGTGGCTTTAAGAATTGTGTGAACTATCATTCACTATACCTAAACCCAGGTATGTCTCATTATTAGAAATTACCCTGCAACCAGATGGATAGTTCATCATAATTATTATGATTTTGCATTATAGGCTCAGATTTAAAAGCATCATCTGACTTCAATGTCTTTGCTGTCACAGCAGCTGTCAAACAGGTCACCTGAGATCTTTGAACATGCTCTGTGCCCCTGACGACTGTCAGCTGCAAATCAGAGATTTTCTGAGATTTCCCATATAAGTGTATTATTAATTTAAAAAATGCGAGAACATCTATGCTGTTGTCAGAGGGAAATCCTTCATTGAGAGGGCAACCCCTCTCACATAGGGGCTTTTGTGAACCTTTATCCCTTCAGGCCTGACAAACTCTGGTATGGCAATGAGATCACTTCTCACCAGGGTGAGCGTTCAGAAAAATAATTAGTGCAGACATCTTCATAACATTTTTATATATAGGTTTGTGAGATTCTCTCAACAGAGGAGCACAGTTAGAGGGTTAGAGGAGTCCCAAAATGTATTTTTTACGTTAATTTCTCATCAGTAAATATTTGCGCTCACATCCAGCTGGACAGAGTAGCATCAAACATTTGCAAGGAGCATGCACCTATAGTTCCAAAGGCAACCTTACGGTAGTGTGGTGCTAATCCATGCATTCATTAATTAGAAATTTGATCAAAAGTGTCTTAAATATTGCTAGTGATGATTGAGTGTGCATGAAACAGTCTGTGGACAGATATATCACTTTTAATGAATGTCCTTAGCAAAAATGAGTCTGAAGGCCAAATACAAGTAGAGTAAAAGGCAAGTAGGTTAGACAGCCAATTTGGTTGGATCCTAGGGAGCAAACATTTTTTGAAGTACCACCATTTTGGGCATCAATGGGATGCCATAACTTCGGTGGGTGGGGGGAATCTGGTTAGTGGCATCTTTAGTGAGAAGTATTTGGGTGAGTATTTGGCTGCACTCCAGCTATTCGGTTTAAGCAGAATAATTCCTGGAATGGTCACTCAAATTCTTTTTGACTCCATTAAATTCAGGAAACAATAACGAGGTACACACATTGCAGTAAAATGGATCTTTAATGCATGCAATTATCGGCCTGGAGGTCAGCCAGTCTCAAGTGACCAAAAGGCTGAGAACTCTCGACTGCCCACATCAGGTCACAGTTTTATAGACAAAAACCACAATATGACAACAAAATGACAACATATGCCAGACATTAAGTAAATCCAAATCCATATTTACAAAATGGAAGATTGACATACAGTACCCTACCATATTGGTTAGTACATTCCACGTGACATTTAAAAATCCATCCCCCTGCAAATGACCTAATAGGGCAATTAGTAACAGTGAAATCACCATCTTGTGGTAACAATTTTGGATGCACTAACATCCTTTCCCATGACACCAGACAGCTTGGCACCCTAGATCATTCCCAGACATCATAGCTTCCTCACTGTGAAATACATCTTTTGCAACTACCACATCGATACATGTTGCTGTCCCCATTAGACAGAAACAGTATGTTTGCAGGACGTTCCTCTTGCTTGGGAAAGAGAGATGCTCATTGAAAAAAATTTAACAGAGGCCCACTTTTGAGAAGTAATTTCTTGTATTATTTGTACTACTTAACCACTCCGCCATGAAATCAGCAGTGGCAACAATTCACTAGAAAGCAGTAGATCCAAAGCCTGCTTCAGTATTTTGGCAGTGCTTCAACCTGAGTGCTAGTTCACACCAGAATACGCCTTTTGCAATTATTGTATTTCTGTCTGACAAGTGCTAAAGACATAAATTGTTATTATTCCATGTGCTCAAATTCCCTGGGAAAAGCTTAATGAGAGAGAATAACAGTATCTTCATCTTTGAAACAATAACTAATATGCTCAATATTTGCACTGCCTGGCCATCCAGCTAGGTACTTGGCAACTTAACAAGTTCTCTTGGATGCGGCAGAAACAAGGCCTAATAGAAAAATGTCAGAGTCACTAAATCAACATGGAACCCTCATGTTTTGAGTAATTTCTCAGTCTTTATTTCCCTTTACATTCAGGATGATGCATTTGCATGTGAACATGCCTTTATGTAACATATTCACGATTCCACTATCTGCCCTTTTGGACTCATCTTATACAAACTATGCAGATGACACGCAAATCCTACCACCCACTTACAGGCACCTACCTTAAAGACGACTCTTCCCTTAACTCTACGTACTCAACCATCCAGGCCTGGATTGTGGGATGTATTTACCCATGCATCCGAGCCCTACCTCAAAACTGTGCAGTACTGACATGAAAACATCATGATGGCCAGAGCTTCCCAGAAAATGCACAGGGAAATGCAGGAAGAATAGGCTGCCACCCATTTTTGCCGATGTTATGGGCACAGAAGGACACTGCCTAAAACCACCATTGGACTACCCGCACAGTAGTCTGAAACCATTGGGAATGGCAATGCTGATTGCCAAATGCAACTAGAATTGTGGGGAATTCATTCTTAAATCCCAAAAATGGGTGCAGTACCAGTACTCACCACTATCCAAAAGCCGGCAATTTAAAACAACACCAGATTTTACTTTTTTGTAGAAAACTGAATAAATGAACCCAAAACATGCCAAAGAAAGACTTACTGAGAGGTGGATACAATGTAAAGTGATATTCTGAATTGACTTGAAGGTGTATAACAAGACTGGCTGAGCTGTGGATTGCAGCAGTTTAAGTTGCACTGGGTTAAAGACACTAAAATCGAAAATGTTTAGATGAAATGAGTGACCTATGTTTGGTGTCACATGCCTTTGTAACTGTTGAAATGCCATAGTTTTGCACTTAGAATCAGCCTTCTAGCTGCATATGTAAAAATGTTTAGTTTTATTTGAATGCAGGAACTGGAGAACAAAAAGTGACATTTTATCTGTAACCTGGCTTAAGGAACTGAATTCTGCCTGGCAACTACCCCCATCAGGAGTGAAACTTGAGTCACAGCTGTGTTCCCAGGCCTAGCTGCCCTTTTGCTGCTCACACTAAGGATATGCCATCTATCTGATAATTGAATTACCTGTGCTCTGCAGGAAAGTGAACAAAGCCCTGTCCTGGCTCAGGCAAAGGTTTTATTGGCAGGAGTCGTAAATGGTCGTAAAAAGTGGCTTCCTCCTGAGGAAAGGGGAGGAGCACTGCCTGTGAGAGCAAGCTGGCTTGGCAGAACTGGATAAACCAGTATTTCTACCTTGTGCTGAGAGGAAACCACAACCCTTTGGAGCCAGAACATAACTTTAAAAAGATGGATCATTCATAGAGCGGACATGTGAAAATTTTATAAATGATACCATAATTCTTGTGATTTTTCTGCCCACAGTTTAAGAGGTTTTTAGAACCGGTGGTATGTTCAGGGGGGTGTTAGCGGAAAAGTGGATATTACTCTAAATGTATGCATGTTAAAAGTCTGAAACTTCATCAGTTAATGTCCATACTCCCTGCGCACATGTATGTAAAGTTGGGTCAATGTCAGAAATTGAAAAATCAGTTAAAAAGTCAATTATGTGCCATTTCTGAATGCAAGCTCTTAGAAACAGCAGATTTGGACAGAGACATGGCTAAATTCAGCCACACCATGTATATGTAATTTCAAGCAACTGTGTAACTGTGAAATATGTCTTTTATTATCAAATATAGAATGTGTGCAATCTGACAGAGGAGTGTCCTATCTGCAAGCCATAAAATGACATCCCTCTGACTCACAGTTCATTCCCCAATCAAATGATGAATGGAAGTTTGACCAATTAGAAGCTGAGAGAGAGGTAGGGTCAGTGATGCTAGAACACACCCACATTCTAAACACATAAAAGCAGACAGACAGGACAGATAGGGACTTTTCAAATCCATCTGCCGCTGGAAGCTCTGCCGGAAAAATCCATACTTTACCTCCATCAAACCTCCAGAAAGCCAAACTAGAGACTTTAATCTATCCAGAACTAAGAGACCAGACCAGAGAGAAAGCAGTGCTGTACCCAGAGAGACCCAGACCAGCAGAGAGAGCTGACCCAGATCACTGTGAAGTGCAGAGGCCAGACCAGACCAGACCAGAGTCTAAAATCTGACCAGATCCGTGGCGTGGCCCATTTCACTCAAGAATATAGTGTGAGTACCTAGAAAACTGTGCAGATCCAATCTCCTAGTTAAAATAATATAATTCAATCTATTTAACCTAAGTAGTACTGCCTGATAGATCCAAATCTGTCACCTGTCATTTGTAAAGCTGTCACTTGTCATTTTCTAGTTGCAAGCTGCACTTGTCTTTTTGAACTTTAAAATTTCAAATCTGAAAAACGACCTTCACTAAATCGCTCATATCTCCGCGACCGTTTGTGCTAGAGACTTGCAGTAACTTTCATTTGAAAGCTTAGAATCTTAGCTTTGAATCGCACCAAGAACCACCTTCCTACCCCTTATAGTTTTACCGCAATCGCGGAACACGCATCCGCGAATTTTACCGCGATTTGCAAATTTCTCCACATGTAAAATCAGCTGCTGCTTGCCTTCCATTTGCCAGAAATTCGTTTAATCTGCTAACTATCCCTGCATCATTGCAAGAGTGAGCCTGAGCTAATATTAACTAGATACCACTCACCCTGAACCTCTGAAAGGGAATTAAAAGCATTTCCAGCATATTTCTCATCCATTGCTAGCACATATCAAAGCATTTTGCCTGTGTTTTCAAAACTCCTATCTGTTTTCTGTAGTGTAAGCTTGCTGGGGTGAACTGATTTACATTGATTGCATTTCTGAGAACTGTGTGTTTTCCTTCCATTTCCTTGCCTTGCATCAAGGGGGGGAGGGGATTGCCAGAGAAAAGTGATTACATTGTTTGGTTGAAATCATATTGAGTATTTTCTGTACTGCATTCATTGAATATTGCATCCACCTGAGCTTACATAAAGCATCCTCTACCACATTATACTTTTGTTCCTATTTACCAGTGTGCTACCTTATCCATTTCATGTCAACTCATTATTGATTATAGAGAAGTGTGTTAGTGCCAGATTCTCCGTTGTTAATCTTTATCATATCAGATTAAGTGTGCTATTCAATTATTAATTTATTATAAAGTGTGATATATATATATATTTTAATTTATCAAATAAACCTTTTAAACTTGCAAAACAGAACTACTTCTTGGCTCAGTGGGGTCAGGGGGATTCCAAGAGAGGGGTGTTATATAGGGGTAGTCATCCAGAACGCATGAACTGGACCTAAAGATATATCAATAAGGGTTTTCATTCAGTATTATAGACTAGGCGTTGACTTAGCTGTAGTGTTGAATTGAATCCCCTTACAAATTGGGGGCTCGAGCCGGACGTTTGGGTTAGAATACCACTTGTGCAGCTTAATACAGTGTGCTAACTGACGGGATACATACATCCGGTCGGATCACCACGCTGCATTACGCTGTGAAGCATTCCTCAAAAGGGACACTCCAAGAAAAGTTCTGTTCTGCAAAAATAAAATACTAACTTCCGTAAGTCAGGACAGAGACCAATCTCTAGAATGACGACCTTAGTAGACATGAAAATAGCCAGAGAGCACCTCTTGCATAAGCTATTTGTGAGAGGTGAATGGACTGAACAGGGCCAGGATGCCTGGTTGCAGGCCATCACGCGACAGGTCACTGAAACAGGGTCAGATATATATAGAGATCAGGGTCCCTTACATGTGGCCCTGAGTGAACTATATATGGCTCCTAAAGCCAAAGAGGAACACAATAAGATTGCCAGGATAGCAGCATACCTGTACCTATACATGGGAGACATGCAGGATAGATGTGCTGAAAGCCAAAATCTGGCAAATAGGCAACAGATGGTGTTAGAGAAGGCCCAATCTGACCTGGTCTCTTCTGAGCAGAGGCTGCAGAGGAGCCAGGAGTCAGAAGATGATAGTAGGCAGCACATCATTAAAATAAAGAAGGATTTGGATGTGCTGCAACAGGAAAAGGTAGAACAGGATACTAGATTTCTGGCCCTGCAGAAGGAGCACCAAGACAGTTTGGACTCCTTACTGCAGAGCCAGAAAAAGCTGGAGCAACAATTAGACTTTAACAGGGCATGCACGGAGCAGGTAGCCACCCTGCAAAGTCATCTAGATAGAGTGAAGGTAGAGAGCAACAAGCTGATCTTGAAAGACCTGGATACCCAGGCAGAGTTTGATGAAGAACGCCAGAAAGCTGGTGCCTTTCAAAGGCAGAGGGACGACCTGGCGGCACAAATGCAGGCTCTTAGTCAGGAAAGAGACGCCTTAGGCCAGGAAGTCTGCCATTTAAAAAAGAAAATGGAAGAAATTGGGTGACCTCCAAAAAGAACACCAGAACTTGTTAGAGCACACCAGGAGGGTGGAGGATGCTCTAGCAAGAAAGGAGCAGGCCAATAGGGACACAGCTCAGGAGGTAACCCTCCTGCAGCAAAGACTGGTCCAGTTCTCCAGGACCAACCAGGAAGCACAGAGGGAAAATGAGGCTCTCTGCCAGCACAATGAGAGGCTCCAGCAACAGGTAGCGATGCAGGAGAAACTGATAGAGTCGAGTAAGGCCTTAACAGAGGAACTGAAAGCACAAATGCAGGCTCTTGCATTGCAACAGGGAGCAGGGGCGGATAGAGATGAGGTCCGCTGGGAAAGAGAGACTCCTGACCATAACCGCAGGAGCCCTAACACCAGGGGCCTTCATCTCCCCCAGTCCCTGGACTCTACCACCCCCATGTCCCCTGGCGCACATGAGCACAGGGCTGCAGGGATGGCAGATTACTATCCAGCTAAGAGTATGGGGCTCATAGGCCAGTACCACTCAGGAATGGAGGGGTGGGCATCCGGGTATGGGCACCCAAGTACAGTACAGTTCGATGGGGAACCCCAGGAGAGTAGGCCCATTAAGGGCATCCTGAAAACCTCTGCCCAGTTAGGTCAGTGGAGGGGGTACCCATCAAATCCTGGCAGCAAGGAGGAATCTGAAGACTCCTCTGAACTGCGCAGGACACAGGAGACCAGGTCCCCACATTCTGCCAGCCATTCCCAGGCTCGCAGAATCCGGGAAAACCTGGAGGAACAGACGGGAACCTCTGGGAGCAGTGCCTCTGAGTCCGAGGATGAATGGACAAGGGTTACCCGAACCAAAAAGGCCAATAAGGCAAAAAGGGCCTTGCTTAAGGACCCCTTAAAGCAGATTAAGGCGATCAGGAGCGTCATCACGCCTTACCATAAGAACGCTAAGTATTCTGTTTGGGAGCACTTAGAGTTGTTTGAACAAATGATGGAGACTTTCCATTTGAAGGACAGCCAAAGCTGTATTCAATATGTAAAGTGGACATTCTCCCCGGAATACTCCAGTTTCTTTGCGGGGCTGGAGGATCAAAATCATTTAAGATGGTCCACATATAAGGCGGCCATCCTGAAACATTTTTCTGTTCACAGAAATCCTCAAGAGGCTCGCAAGGCAGCCTACAATTTGCAATGTGGGGAGGATCAGGCCCCACAAGAATTTGTGCAGGAGTTAAAGCGTGCTTTTGCACAGACCACAAGAAGGGTGCGCACAGATAGTAGAGAGTTCATAAATACGTTTTTCCATGCCTTGCCCAAATACATCATGACCCAGCTCGTGAGGGATTTTCACGAGAAAAGATCCTTAGATTGGGTCATTGAACAGGCTACCCGGATCTATGAGGTGCAGAAACCGATAGATAGCAAAAGTAATGCCCAGAAAAACCCCAAAGCCAACACCACCCCTGCTGCTGCCAAGGTGGCAGAGGTAAAGGTCACCCCCGTTTTAGATTTGGAGATGGGGGGGCCTAAAAACCTACCTGCACCTAATAATGCTAGGCCCAGAAGGTCCTCGGGCCAGTTACAGACAGGGAGCCAGGGAGGCAGCCCCACAAATGGGGTCCCTCGCTCTCCTGATTATGTAAGTCCCTGTTACAAGGGAAATCGACCCATCCTGGGTTATGTGTGGACTCCTCCAGCCCAAGGGGGGGGATCCAGCCAAGCACCTAACCCAGGGAACTTCCCTCCAAACTTCCCACAGGAGGGCAGAAATTTACCAAACCCTGGGCAGAACTTTTTCCCCAGATATCCTCCCGACTTTCAGCCCCAAAACCATCCATCCTTCTTTCCCCAATTCCCTGAGCCCAGACCACTGAATCCGGGAGAGGGGAGGCCAAGGGTGGAGGGGTACCCAAATCTTCCCAACCAGGGGTACTGCCAAAGAAGGGACAGCTACCCTTCCCGGGATCAGCCCAGGGGAGAAAACAGGGCCCCGTATCAGCCTGAGCGGGTTTCCCAGTTAGAGCGCCAGGTTCAAAACATGGCGCGGGATATGGGTCATATACTGAGGGCGCAGCAGAACCCTCAGATCAGCATGCCGGCGCAGAACGCACCCAACTCTGGACCTGGTGCTCCAGAACAATGACGGGGGCAGCACCCCGATAACTCACCGGTTCCCAGGGAGGAGGCACAAGGGGAAGGGGGGTGTAAAGCCTTGGAGGAAGCTTCCTTCCTCACTTGTAAACAGCCCCTGGAAACCCAGGAACCGGAAACAAAATCTCTTGCCCCTGAAAGTCTGCCTCCTAAGGAGCAGAGGGGGGGTAGGAGAAACAAAAGACCCAAACAGACTCAGTTTGAGGAGGAGGTACAGATCTTCCAATTTGAGGGAGAGGGATCCTCAGAGGATCCTGAGAAAAGGATCTTCTCCTTCAGAGAGGGGGGAACTCCTCCCAAAGAAAAATGGGTCCCTAGGAATGCAAATCCAGACTGGGGAGATGTGGAGACTGAGCTACCGCCGCCCACCATCTCATCCCAGAACCAACAGCAAGAAAATCCCCTGGTTCAAACCCATCCTGGTGACTGCCTCCAAAAAGGGGGGGGCGGCCCAGAACCGGAGCCAGGGGAACCCACAATGGCTCTGATCTCCAGTTGCCAACTTTTTCTTTCAGATTCCCAAGGCTCTCCACAGAATTCTGCCCAAAATTCTTCTCTCGCGATGTCCAAAACCAGAAAATTAGCCCACCAGTTGTCCAAAAATGTACATTATCTGTGCCCCCTTGAGGAGAAGGAGGGAAGATATTATGCCCCGGTACAAGTACAGGGGCAGGGTACAATCTCGGCACTGGTGGACACTGGATCTCAAGCTACCCTTCTGTCCAGAAGGGCCTTTGACGAACTGAATGCAGGAAGGGGAGAGAATTACCAAATTCCTCTCACCTCTCTTCCGGGACAACTACAGAACTTTGACGGGAAGGAAATTCCCGTTGAGGGGACTGCAGACTTGGACATTAAAATTGGGCGACATAAGTTGAAACACCCGGTCATAGTTGTGACCCCAGAGGGCACCCCTTGTTTGCTAGGGAATGACCTCCTGAGAAGGTTGTCACCCCTAATAGATTGTGTAAACAAGGTCCTCTGGACCCAGACTAGCCGACCAATAAAATTAAAACTGAGTGTCAACCATGTTAGTTTAAACGGCACATGCCACATGGTTGAACAAAAATCTGACCAAGTAGAATTTCACTTCCAGAACAACCAAATTCCAGACGTGACAGTCATAGCAGTAGGACAACAGACTGGTGAAGGGGGGTCCTCTCTATTTCTGAAAATCAACCTTCCTTCCAGTCTAAAGTGGTATTCCACGCTGGAAGGAAACACTTTGAAATTCTATACCAATCCACAATCTGAAACTCCCACTCCTATAGTCCAGAAAGATGTGAAATCAGCTCAGAGCCTGGCTGATATTCAGCAAATTGGAGAGCAGTTGTTCATCCCTGTTCAATTAAATGATGGGAAGGACTCTGTTCTCGCTCGAGTGTGTGTGAACAACGGTAAGAGCTTCATCAGCGAAGCCATGTTTCGCCAACTCCCAAAAGATCCAGCCATTCCCACCTTCAAACTGATAGACAAATGGGAAATGGACCTGGAAGCACCTAATTCCAAACATCTCCTGCCAAGCAGGTGTATGCTCAAAATCTCCATTGGCAACAAGAGCATAGTCCACAATTGTTGGGTCGTGCGAGACGTCCCTGCCGCCTTTTACTTAGGCAGTGACATTCTCAATCGCTTTGCCATTAGTTTGGACCTAATAAACTTCAAAGCTTGGTCCCGATTAGCGGATAATCCCATGGGCTTTGATGATCCAGAAAAAGCATTTAGGTCAGCTCAATTGCTACCTTATGCAGTTGAAATTCAGATTAAAGAGGAAGTCACCATCCCAGAAAGGACTCGACAATTCTCCCTGGAAGTGAAAGTTAAAAGAGGACAACATTTGAAAAACCCTGATGCTTACATACATCTAAATGCTTCTCTCCAACAGCAAGGGTTAGGGGTAAACCCAACACCATTAGTCAACATAGAACATGACACCATTCTAATAGAGGTGGATAACAGCGACTTAAAGAGTATTACTCTAGCCGCAGGCACCATTATTGGAATGGCGGTTGATGACCGACATTTTTCCATCGACTTATTAAATGAACTGTTAGGACCAATCCCCAAGGACTGCTTTGACAGTGACAGTGATGACAATACAACACCAGACAGGATCTTTACCCGGCATGGGGGGAACTTCCTGGTGTACACTTCTTGCCCCTATGGTAAGGAAGATGTAACTTGTGACTTCAGGAGGGATGAGGTGATTTTCCAGGTTCATGAAGGCTGCCTTTCCCACCTGAAGCCTCCGGTCCAAATCAGCACTCTGACCAGGGACTTCTCCACCCAGCTGGAGGAGGCCGCTGAGATAGCCAAACCAGAAGTCTTTCCAGGCTTCAGGCAGATGGTGGAAGAGAGAGTCAACCTAGCTGATGCCTGTGTGACTCTGGAACAGAAGCAAAAGTTGAAACAAGTTTTCTTGGATTTCCAAGATCTCTTTGCGGTAGACTCATATGACTGTGGTCGCACTGACATCCACACAACAACAATCCCCACGGACCCTGGCATGACTCCTGTGTTTGTGAAGCAATATCGCTTGCCTCTCGCATCAATGGAGTCCCTTACTGAAATAATTAAGAACCTTGAGTCCCGGGGAATAATCCGTCCAGTCCACAGCACCTTCAATAATCCGATGCTGGGAATATTGAAGCCAAACGGCCAGTGGAGACTCTGTGCCGACCTCAGGGAGCTCAACAAACGGGTCCATACTTCCTGATGGCCTCTGCCCTACATTGACCAAGGGCTGGCCCAGATTCAGGGGTCACAGGTATTCACTGCAATAGACCTGACCAATGGATACTGGACCGTGCCTGTCAGTAGGGAGGACCAATACAAGCTGGCTTTTACCTTTGGGGGCCAGCAGTACACATGGACCCGGACTCCCTTCGGATACCTCAACTCCGGCAATGAATTCAACATTTTTCTACACAAGGCCATGCCTGACTTGGGTGCAAGGGGTAACCTGGCTTATGTAGATGATGTTTTCATCAAAAGTTCATCTGTGGAGGAACACATAGCGGAGATCCGTTATGTTCTGACACAGTTGAGGGCCGCCGGAGCAAAACTTTCCTTTCAGAAAGCACAGTGGTGTAGAACCCGTGTTAATTTCTTGGGGCATGAGATTACTCCTCAGGGTCTCTGTCCCCAGGAAAAGAAAGTGGAAGCACTTCAGAAACTGAAAGACCCCACAACTCTGCGGGAACTAAGGAGCCTCCTTGGACTGACTAATTACAGCAGAAAGTTCATTGAGGGCTACGCAGAGATCACCAGACCCCTGATTCATCTCCTGAAGGGGGGGGTCAAGTGGGAATGGGGTCCAGAACAAGCCGAGGCGGTAAAACAACTCAAAAGAAGCCTCTCACAAGCGCCTTGCCTAGCTTACCCTGTCAGAAACAAGGAGTTCTTCCTGGAGACAGGGTTCTCTAATACGTGCTTGACGGCAGTATTATACCAAAAGCATGACAAGGTCAATAAAGTAATCTCATATGCGAGCAAAACTTTATCCTCTGTGGAGGAGAAATTCAACGATTGTGAGAAGGCACTCCTGGCGACGGTGTGGGCATTGAAGAATTACCGCCCGTTTATCCAGGGGGAGCACATCATAGTGGAGACTCCACACCAGCCTCTGCAATATCTCCAAAGTGACAGAATCCGGGCCGGAAATGTGAGTAATTCCCGAATTACTTCCTGGATTCTGTCAATGCAAGGCTTTCCTGTGGAGGTCAGATATGGCCAAAACAAGAAGAGTCCCCTCGCGCAAGGTCTGGCTGACTTGCATGATTGTGCCAGAGAAAACTGTCTCGAGGACGAAAGTCTGAAAATCAAGGACAACATGGAGGCATACCTTAATTCCCCACACAAAGTCTTTGAAGAAGACAAGTGTGAGGGAATGCCCACTGTCTATGTGGATGGATGCTCTTACCATGTTGACAACAACGGGGAGAAAGAACTGGTGGCCGGCGTAGGGAATGCATGGGTGAATGAGTCCCCAGAACCCTCCGCTGGATACAAAATTGGTCCCCGAAGTAGTCAGGTGGCAGAATTGATGGCTGTGCATCAGGCCATCCTCACTGCTGTCCAGCATCAACTCCGCGAACTGGTCATAATCACAGATTCGGATTATGTACGGAACGGGTTTGTGGAGCACCTGGTTAATTGGAAAACCAGAGGCATGTTGTGTGCTAACAACAAACCCTTGAAACATGGGAAGTTGATCCAAAACATTGATGATCTGGTCACCTCGAATGAGATGACCATCTATTGGAAAAAGATCAAGGGTCATTCCAAAGTAGAGGGACCAGACAAAACTGGAAATGACTTAGCTGATCAGCTGGCCAAAACCGGGGCCATCCAAGGGGATCTAATTGAGATTGAGTCCCTGTTGGGGGAAATCCAGGTCACTGCTATCACTAGGTCCCAGACAAATGCTCACAACAACCTTTCAATTGCACAATGGAGTAAGGAGACCCCTGATGCTGATTTGATTACTGCTCAGAAGGGGGATCCAATAATTGGTAAATTTTACCAGCACCTTGAGGACCCTGAGAACTTTCCCCTGACGGATACCGATTACATTGGGAAAGAGGACCTAAGAGTGTTGATGAAATGTCCAAAAATGTTCCGGATTCAAGACGGTTTGCTGGTAAGGAAATCCAAAGCTGGCCACGATCAGTGGGTGGTTCCTACCTCATTCCGAAGCCTGATGTTAAGTCACGCCCATAATGCGGCCACCGCCGGTCATAGGGGGTTTCACACAACATTGGAAATCTTAAGAGAGGTTGCATACTGGCCACACATGGGGCAGGACCTCGACCAATACTTGAAGGGGTGTCTTGTGTGTGCACAATTTCAGCCATCATCCCTCACGCACCGCGCGCCTCTCCAAAAGAGGGGAATGACACTGCCATGGTCAGATTTACAAATCGACTTTGTAGGCCCTGTGATTCGCTCGGCTAGGGGGAATAAGTACATGTTGACCGTGACATGCTTGTTTACCAAGTGGGTGGAATGTCTCCCAGCCCCAAACTGCAAGGGAGAAACGGCAGCTGCCTTGATGATTAACCACATCTTTTCCCGTTTTGGTCTACCTCAAAGGATTGAGTCAGACAGGGGTAGCCACTTCACCAGTGAAGTAATGACAAAGATGTGGGAGATACTGGGGGTCAAGAGAAAGCTGCATATTGCTTATAGACCAGCTTCTTCTGGGGCAGTAGAGAGATATAACCGGACAATTGTGAGCATATTAAAGAAGTTTGTGGCAGATTCTGGGCCAAGTTGGGATATCCGATTACCTCTGGTCCTAATGGCTATCAGATCTACTCCTTCATCTGCAACCAAAATGTCACCATTTGAGTTGATGACTGGGCGCAAGATGGTGCTTCCTCAGCATTTGCTCTACAGGACCCAAGAGCAGACACTGATAAATGCCTCCACAACTCATGAGTATGTGGAGAATTTAAGGAAACACCTTCAACATGCTTTTGCTTATGCTCAGCGGAATCTAGAAAGATCAGCTGATAGCATGAAGACCCACTATGACCTGAAAACTTCCAGGAAGGAATATCAGGTGGGAGACCGGGTCTATCTATACAACTTCCAAAGGAACCAGGCTAAGCAGCGCAAATATTTGCCTACATGGAAGGGACCCTTTGAGATCGTCGATAAGATCTCCCCTGTGGCCTACAAGATCCGCATCCCCAAAGGCGGTTCGGCAGAGGGGGAAGACAAGTGGGTCCACATAAACCAGTTGAAATGTTGCCATCCCAGGCACACTCTGCAACAACTGGAGGAATCCTCTGGAATCCTAGCGGGTACTATATCAGACTAATTCAGTTCCAATCATAAAACATACCACATCTAGTCTCTAAAATATTGTGATTTGCATGAAACTGTCTCTTAGTTATACTGTTTTTTTTTTCAAAATAAGAATGTAATGTTTCGTGATGATGAAATGCATATGCTGCCCCACTATCTCAACGGTGGTGGAAAAACGTCTATGAATAGGTATTGCCGCTCTTCCTTTGTCATCCTAGGAGAAAGAAAACCTTGAGACGGGCCAAGGAGGACGATCCGGAGACCGGGAGCTGAGACGCAACGGGCTCGGGGTACCGCCCAATATTCCCATCAGGACCGGCGAGGAGAACCGATCGATCCGACCGGATGGAGGAAAAGATGCTGAACTGTGCCATATATTGGAAGAAGATGAGGAAACATCCCAGATCTTGCGAGTCCCATCAGTGAAACCGAATGGCCATCGCAAGAGGGGGGCTTGTGGGATGTATTTACCCATGCATCCGAGCCCTACCTCAAAACTGTGCAGTACTGACATGAAAACATCATGATGGCCAGAGCTTCCCAGAAAATGCACAGGGAAATGCAGGAAGAATAGGCTGCCACCCATTTTTGCCGATGTTATGGGCACAGAAGGACACTGCCTAAAACCACCATTGGACTACCCGCACAGTAATCTGAAACCATTGGGAATGGCAATGCTGATTGCCAAATGCAACTAGAATTGTGGGGAATTCATTCTTAAATCCCAAAAATGGGTGCAGTACCAGTACTCACCACTATCCAAAAGCCGGCAATTTAAAACAACACCAGATTTTACTTTTTTGTAGAAAACTGAATAAATGAACCCAAAACATGCCAAAGAAAGACTTACTGAGAGGTGGATACAATGTAAAGTGATATTCTGAAGTGACTTGAAGGTTTATAACAAGACTGGCTGAGCTGTGGATTGCAGCAGTTTAAGTTGCACTGGGTTAAAGACACTAAAATCGAAAATGTTTAGATGAAATGAGTGACCTATGTTTGGTGTCACATGCCTTTGTAACTGTTGAAATGCCATAGTTTTGCACTTAGAATCAGCCTTCTAGCTGCATATGTAAAAATGTTTAGTTTTATTTGAATGCAGGAACTGGAGAACAAAAAGTGACATTTTATCTGTAACCTGGCTTAAGGAACTGAATTCTGCCTGGCAACTACCCCCATCAGGAGTGAAACTTGAGTCACAGCTGTGTTCCCAGGCCTAGCTGCCCTTTTGCTGCTCACACTAAGGATATGCCATCTATCTGATAATTGAATTACCTGTGCTCTGCAGGAAAGTGAACAAAGCCCTGTCCTGGCTCAGGCAAAGGTTTTATTGGCAGGAGTCGTAAATGGTCGTAAAAAGTGGCTTCCTCCTGAGGAAAGGGGAGGAGCACTGCCTGTGAGAGCAAGCTGGCTTGGCAGAACTGGATAAACCAGTATTTCTACCTTGTGCTGAGAGGAAACCACACCCCTTTGGAGCCAGAACATAACTTTAAAAAGATGGATCATTCATAGAGCGGACATGTGAAAATTTTATAAATGATACCATAATTCTTGTGATTTTTCTGCCCACAGTTTAAGAGGTTTTTAGAACCGGTGGTATGTTCAGGGGGGTGTTAGCGGAAAAGTGGATATTACTCTAAATGTATGCATGTTAAAAGTCTGAAACTTCATCAGTTAATGTCCATACTCCCTGCGCACATGTATGTAAAGTTGGGTCAATGTCAGAAATTGAAAAATCAGTTAAAAAGTCAATTATGTGCATTTCTGAATGCAAGCTCTTAGAAACAGCAGATTTGGACAGAGACATGGCTAAATTCAGCCACACCATGTATATGTAATTTCAAGCAACTGTGTAACTGTGAAATATGTCTTTTATTATCAAATATAGAATGTGTGCAATCTGACAGAGGAGTGTCCTATCTGCAAGCCATAAAATGACATCCCTCTGACTCACAGTTCATTCCCCAATCAAATGATGAATGGAAGTTTGACCAATTAGAAGCTGAGAGAGAGGTAGGGTCAGTGATGCTAGAACACACCCACATTCTAAACACATAAAAGCAGACAGACAGGACAGATAGGGACTTTTCAAATCCATCTGCCGCTGGAAGCTCTGCCGGAAAAATCCATACTTTACCTCCATCAAACCTCCAGAAAGCCAAACTAGAGACTTTAATCTATCCAGAACTAAGAGACCAGACCAGAGAGAAAGCAGTGCTGTACCCAGAGAGACCCAGACCAGCAGAGAGAGCTGACCCAGATCACTGTGAAGTGCAGAGGCCAGACCAGACCAGACCAGAGTCTAAAATCTGACCAGATCCGTGGCGTGGCCCATTTCACTCAAGAATATAGTGTGAGTACCTAGAAAACTGTGCAGATCCAATCTCCTAGTTAAAATAATATAATTCAATCTATTTAACCTAAGTAGTACTGCCTGATAGATCCAAATCTGTCACCTGTCATTTGTAAAGCTGTCACTTGTCATTTTCTAGTTGCAAGCTGCACTTGTCTTTTTGAACTTTAAAATTTCAAATCTGAAAAACGACCTTCACTAAATCGCTCATATCTCCGCGACCGTTTGTGCTAGAGACTTGCAGTAACTTTCATTTGAAAGCTTAGAATCTTAGCTTTGAATCGCACCAAGAACCACCTTCCTACCCCTTATAGTTTTACCGCAATCGCGGAACACGCATCCGCGAATTTTACCGCGATTTGCAAATTTCTCCACATGTAAAATCAGCTGCTGCTTGCCTTCCATTTGCCAGAAATTCGTTTAATCTGCTAACTATCCCTGCATCATTGCAAGAGTGAGCCTGAGCTAATATTAACTAGATACCACTCACCCTGAACCTCTGAAAGGGAATTAAAAGCATTTCCAGCATATTTCTCATCCATTGCTAGCACATATCAAAGCATTTTGCCTGTGTTTTCAAAACTCCTATCTGTTTTCTGTAGTGTAAGCTTGCTGGGGTGAACTGATTTACATTGATTGCATTTCTGAGAACTGTGTGTTTTCCTTCCATTTCCTTGCCTTGCATCAAGGGGGGGAAGGGATTGCCAGAGAAAGGTGATTACATTGTTTGGTTGAAATCATATTGAGTATTTTCTGTACTGCATTCATTGAATATTGCATCCACCTGAGCTTACATAAAGCATCCTCTACCACATTATACTTTTGTTCCTATTTACCAGTGTGCTACCTTATCCATTTCATGTCAACTCATTATTGATTATAGAGAAGTGTGTTAGTGCCAGATTCTCCGTTGTTAATCTTTATCATATCAGATTAAGTGTGCTATTCAATTATTAATTTATTATAAAGTGTGATATATATATATATTTTAATTTATCAAATAAACCTTTTAAACTTGCAAAACAGAACTACTTCTTGGCTCAGTGGGGTCAGGGGGATTCCAAGAGAGGGGTGTTATATAGGGGTAGTCATCCAGAACGCATGAACTGGACCTAAAGATATATCAATAAGGGTTTTCATTCAGTATTATAGACAAGGCGTTGACTTAGCTGTAGTGTTGAATTGAATCCCCTTACAGGATGGCCACTCACCGTCTAAGTCTGAACAATGAGAAGACTGAGATCCTCCTCGTGCACCCCCCCACGGTGATCAAGACGCTTAACGCTGAATACTTCACCTTCAACATTGACGGAATCCCAATCTCTGTCTCCCCATTTGTGAACACCCTTGGGGTATATCTTGACACTACCCTTTCCCTCTGACAGCATATCAGTGCCATCACCACCTCTGCTGCCTACACTAACAAACTATTCAATGCATCCAGACCCTTCCTATCACCAGAGAGCTGCATTACCATAGCCCGAGCAACTTGGCTCCACTATTGCAATGCCCTCTTTGCAGGCACTGCAAACAACAACATACGAAAACTGCAGGTTATTCAAAACAACGGACTTAGAGCAGCATTGAATATCCCTAAAATGGAACACATCACTGAAGCAAGACAAAAAGTTCATTGGCTCCCCGTTTGTGAACAAATTCTCTTCAAAACTCCCTCCATCACACACAAGTTCTTGTCCAAAGATGCCCCCCATATCTATCCCATAAAATGTACCAATGCATCCTCCTTAAACCCACCTTCTCCTGCCCGCCTTGTTAGCCGAACATTCGTATTGATCATTCCGAACAGCTCTAAAAACACTGTGGTTCACCTAACCTAAACTGATGATCACCACCACAGGAACTGTCAATCCAATCAAAATGTTTACCATGCTTTTACTATCTCGTAAGTAACTGGTCATGTTATAGCGCCTGGATGCCCTGGGATTTGCACGTTCTATAGATGTATAAATAAATAAATAAATAACTAAATAATCATTCCACGCTCTAGTTAATGCTGTATTTCATTTTGTCAAAAGGTGTTTATGGTACCCACAATTTACTGACATTACACAAACCTCTGCAATATTCTTCTGGGTAGGATGCATGGTAAAAAATGACAATCCCTATCCTCTGTGCAATCAATGTAAGTTTCAAAATGGTTTTCAGGGTCACTTGGGTGATCAAAGTGTGTTCCTGCTGGACCAATTGGTTCCTCTACACTAACCATGCGAGGCAGATCTGTGCCAGTCAATTTGGATGACTTTGTATGGATATTTGTCAAAAGGGGAGTGTCATTGGGCCTCATTCCGAGATTGAAGGCAGCCATGGTGCTATTTGCACCATGGCTGCCTCCAATACCGGATCCGGCACCAGTCTTGTTCAATGGGGACTTACCGGTGCATTCCGACCCTGGAGGGACCGGTTAGTCCCCATTGAACAAACCATTCCCCATTCCCATTTGAGCCCCTATAGGGCTCAATGGGAATGGGGAGGGTGCTAATAACGGGCTCGCGACTAGCAAACCCGTTATTAGAGCCCTGGTCCCTTAGCGGGACCCGTAAGGGACGTGTGATCAGACCACAACTTCCTTATGGTTCCCGCTAAGGGACCTCGGAGTTGGGCGGTAAGGGATTACCAGCATCGGTCTCCTTACCGGTGCCGGTAATCCCTTACTGCCCAACTCATAATGACCCCCATTGACTGGTTTCAGTGGGAGTGACATCATAGGCATTGTTTTAGACATTATCTTCTTGGAGCGTCTTTTAGTTGACAAGTGCATAGAAGAACAAGAAGCAAAACAAGAAAAGGAATCAGCTGCATGAAACTATTACTCATCCATGTGGGCACACATGAATAACTTGACATGAACCAATCATTTTCCTTCACCCCACCCTTTTCCTCCATTGTGGTGTGCAAATTGTGTATTGCATGTGTTCCATTGTCCGTGTCATTGGAAAGTATATAAGTTCAGCAAGAAATATCTAGTTTTGCCACCTTCCATTGCAGTTAGTAAATCTAAAATGTAGTGGTTTTGAAGCATGGTCAGCCTACTCACTCACAGTTATTTCATTATGGCATTAAGCCAATGTTGGATTTCATTAGGCAATTGTGTTTATTCTTATTTCGTAATCTGAAGCCATATGGCATTGGCCACTGTTTGTACCCCAGGAGCGAAAATTAATGCAAAGCATGTCTCTGCTTTGCTAAGTAATCGGTCCTCCCCGGGTATGCTGTTAGGCTTATCACTGAAGTCCTGGGACAGGTAGTTGCAGTATCCCTACAAAATATCCCCACCAAAAATATTGCTGTACATATGGCCGTTTGTCTCCCCATAGGTGATATTTTTGGGGAGGATATTTTGTGGGAGTGGGGGATGCGGGGGTGTCCCCCACACATTTTAAAATAATGCAGGGGTTGCGGGGATGTCCCCCGCAGGGTCCATGGTTATTGAACCATGGACCCTGCGGGGGACATCCCCGCAAGAATATGGTGATATTTTTGTATCGCAATATTTTTGTGGGGTTATTAACACATGGAACCGTAGTTGCTATGGCAGTGATGCTGCGGACACAAAGAGCGTCAGACCCGCTGATACACAGGTTTGATCATTGAGTGTTTGCGGATTGCTGTGAGGTTACCAGCTGAGATCACCAACATGAAGGCTTGTATGGTTGCCATGGAACATATTCCTCTGCAGGATTGTCGATAACTGCATATAAGCCGTCCCTTCAAATATCCAGTAAATGTCTGTGAGTGCTGCAGTAATCCCTTGGATGGCTGGAGTATAAATCCTTCTATCACATTGCTTGTTAATGCCCTCAAACACACTGCCATTGCGTTTGAAACATAAGGCAAATCATTCACATTTCATGATCATTGTCAGGGGTTTGTATTGATCTGTCCACATCCAATGTTTGACATATTTTTTCCCAGACAGTAAAACAGGTTTAATTTATTATCTGTAGTACTGCACTCTTTGGTAACCCAAAAATTCCTCCTGCTTTTCACCCAATCAGTCCTTTAACCCATTCATGTTTGAAGAAAACAATGCATTTTGTCTGTAAACAAGGTCTTTTTCTGTCTGTCCAATTTCATCAGAACAGTGGAACATGGGTGGCACCATGAAAACAAAACAACACAATTCTTCCCCTTTCCATTTGTTTGATAGCTAAGTATAACACTCTTCAAACGATCTCTTTCTTCATCTTTTTCAATTTAATATAATTATCTTCAAATACTGTTGTGTTAACATCTACCCACTGTATTTGAACCTCATACCCCTGAATAAGCCCTTGCACTGTACATAAGGTCAGGTGCACTAAACACTGTACCACCTCTGGTGGAATTTCACAGTATAAACAATCTAGCTATGGTTTTGGCAGGGGAATCAATGAACAAACAAAACAAGGTTTGCTTGATTTGTCTCTTCTCACTTCCCTACTGTGGCAGTACCAATAATTATCATCTGCATAGTGATGTACACCTTTAGATCTACCGAAAGTAATACTTGAGCTAGAAATATACCTTCTAATTCTGGTAATTGAAAAAGTAATATTCGCTTGTACATTTGCAAAGTTCATACCATTATTGGACCCAGCCCTAGAAAGAAACCATATGAATTTGACAATGAAGAAAAATAAATACATGAGGCAGAAGAATGTAAGGCCTATATGCTCCAATAATGTCAGCAGTCGTTGAAGGCTTTGGAGAAACCTCAATGTCCTACTGCTTAAATGGCTGAATTGCTTTAAAAATATTTAAAGTATTTCACTCATCCTATTACAGCCCTCTCTTCTTCCTGATGTTGTTGGGGATCGAGGGCAGACTTCTTCTCTTTCTTGACATCGCTGATGTGGATCCTTGGTTTCTTGCTGATCACTTTGACCACCATGGGCGTAGCATTGATGACACTGTATGGTCCTTCAATCTTTATCCCCTTCCACTTGTGCATGAAGTGCTGCATCCAAACACAATCGCTGAGGTTAGAGCTGTAGTGGCTCTGGCTGTGTCAATTCTTGCTGTTGCTGTCATGAGATGGTTATGGTGGAGCATGCTCTTTTTAGTGGTGCTCAATCTGCGAGATATAAACCTTAATGATATTGTTAGTTCCGTAAGATACCTGCAAAATCCATCAACTAAAATCTCAGCAGAATTATGTGCATTGGAGGCTGTGCATGCAGGTGTGAGGGGTGTATGCAGCCTACTGCCAGTCCCTATTTCATTCAGCGTAAGGTGATAATCAGAACCAGGCTGGTTTCTTAATGCGAAAAAGGCAAGTGGCAGACACTGTAGGCAGCTCTCATGCAAAGTATTGCATAATTTAGCAAGTCTTAGTTTTAATAATCTATTTATCGCTCCACTGTTCCATTGGCCTGAAGGTGGTAAATTGAGCACAGTCTGTGCTTCATGCCCAATAAAGCCGATATCTCTTTGAACATCTCATTGAAAAAGAGAGTGCCATTGTCTTATCCCAGGACATCACATATCCCTCATCGGGGGAATACTTCATGTACTAGAAACTTGGCTGCCGATTTGGCATTCAGTGGACGCAGGCATCTGCTTCTAGCCACCGGGAGAATGGACACACAACAACAATTAGATAACAAATGTTACTGCACCTCTTAACCAAGTCCATTTAGTCAATGTGCAAATGTCAGAAAGTCCCAGAGGGTCTGGGCAAAGTCGCTTTCAGGGCTCCAAGTGTATGGCGTATGGTGTATACTTTTCAAATAGTACAATTGGATGTGAAATCATAAACATGTTCTTGAAGATTTGGCATGAACCACTCTTCCTGTATATCTGCTGCAATGATGGGATGGGTGCATGGAATAGTGCAACTGCATGAGGGAAACTGTAAGTAATTCTTGGGGCATAACTGGTTTCTCTGAAATATTTGGCCTCCATATTAGATATGCAGGGGACACTGAACACCCTCTCTTTGTCCATATATTTTTCTCCTGCTGGGCAGCTTGGGCTTGTAGTTCGATAATTTATGCCAAAGGTATTGCATTGTAAGGAACTGTCAGTTCTCCTTGCTGTAATACTACCTGAGTATGCAATGCCTTTTGCTGCATTGTTTGCAGTGCAAGCATCTGGGTCTACATTGTTTGTATGGGCTGCACAATTAACTACCGCCACTGCTGTAGGGAGTGCTAATGTGCAAATTAACTTGCAGAGTAAAGCTGCATGCTGCAGTGGTGTACCATCTGATTTGTTTAACCCTCTCCTATGCCATCTCGATGGACCTGAATGTACTGTTGATGTGACATATGCTGAATCTGAATAAATGGTGGTAGGCCCCTTGTGGATACTTCTAATGCTCGTATGAGTGCTACAAGTTTTGCTGTCTGTGCAGAGTAGTTTGTGGGCAATCGTTCTTTTACTTGACCCTGGTAGTTTCCTGTTCCAAGGCTTACCACTGCTGCTCCCATATGTCTTTTTCCTGTGTCCTGATTGATCATTGATGAGCCTTCAAAGAAGAGTACCTTCTGTTCCGTGAGTGTGTCTTCCTTAATCTGGATAGTGTAATCTCTTTCTTCTTCATAGGTATCCTAATCATTCACCATGTCATCTGGCTTCATGGGCTCTGCAATGAATGTTGCTAAATTGGAATTGTGGCACCTGACAATGTGAATGAAGGGGTTGGACAAAAACAACCTCATATTTCATGCTCCTTAAGTGGTGAGAGTGGATTCTGATTTTAATAATATTGCAAAAACTGCATTCCCTGCATAGAGAGTGACTGTGCACTCCATGGTGAGGGTGGATGATTTCTGCATTGCAAAAACTGCTGCTGCCAGTGCCTGCTCACATGGGAACTGTCCCTGCATTACTGGGCCTAGAAGAGCACTGTAATAATCCCAAGGTTTATGCCCATCAACGATTTGTGGGTGAGGACAGCCGTCATCACTTGGCCATTTGAATGTGAGAATAGAAATCATTATTTTTTTGTGATCTGGTGTCTGTAAAACTGGTGTATTACCGATTGCATTTTTAAGTTCCAGAAACAATTAGAGCATCTCATCTGTCCAAACAATTGGGCCCTTAGCTTTCTGTGCTTCCTTCAACCCTTGCAATAGGGGCTAAGTTTAAGTGGAATAGTTAAATATCCATGCTTAACATTAGTTTCATAAGCCTAGGAACTGTTGTATCTGTTTCATTGAGGTTAGCTGTGGTGTATGGTGTACTGCTGCTGCCCTTTCTGGCATCACTCTTCTTCCTGAAAATGACCCTAGCAATACTGCAGTTTCTTTTTGTCTACCTTGAGCCCTTTCCTGGCAATAACGTCAGTAGTTTTACTGAGTCTCTTCTACATTGCTTTCCTGTTTGGCTGCAGACCAGAATGTCATCCACATACTGAATTACTATGCTCAGCACTTGTACATTTCCTAAGTCTATTTGAAATACTCTGTTAAAAATACTAGGAGATTCACAGCACCCATGAGTCAAACAGGTGTTTTGAAATCTCTGACCCCTATAAGTGAATGCTCTGAGGTGCAGGGACTCAGCGTGCATTGGAATGGAGAAACACACATTCTTCAGAACTACTAGAGTAAAATTAGTGGCTTCTGTGGGGATGTTACAAAGGATGGTGGCAGGGTTGGGGATTCTGCCTCTACATGTTATTCAATGGGTAGAGGTCCTGAACCATCCTCCAAAATGACCATTTTGCTTTTTTGACATGGTATATAACCGTGTTACATGGGGATTCTGATGGCTGTGTTATTCCCTTCTACCATAAAGCTACAATAGTGTAATTGTTACCCTCTTCTGCCTCTTTTGGCATGGGATACTGCTTTACTCACGGCAACACTGCACCTGGTTTCAATTTGATGTGAACCGCCCCTATGCCCTTTTACTGAACTACTTGGTGGGGGTTACTGGTCCATAACTCAATGGGTAACTTCTCTAATTCTCTCTGCATCTCTGGTTGTAATGTACTGGCAAGGTGCATGGTGTGCGGTACTTCTCTGTGCTCTTCACTTATCAAGGTATGGAGTTTTCAAATATTCTTTCTCCCTTATCTTCAGTGTTTTCGAATAGCCGTTGGTCGGAAATGTCCCTCAATCTCTCTGTTGGGTCAATGCATAAAACTGTGCATCTTTCAAGATCTTCTTCATCAAAACTGGACAGGATTACAATGCTTGCCTTGGTAATCACTGATTCCAAATATATCTTGGCAATGGTACCTGGTGCCCTTTCCTGGGGGACAGCTGGTCTGAATAGAAACTTAACAGGAATGCACCAAAGCTTGTCCTTAAACCCATCCTAGCACAATGGCTACCCCCATAAAAGAACAAATCTAGATGGAGCGGTATGCCTGGTAGGGTGTTGTGATTAGAGTGTGCTTTCATTAGTGCTGCAGCCCTAGCATAGTATGTGCCTGGGGTGGAATACTCTATACCCTCCTCTGTGAATGAGCTGATCCTATTCAGTCTGGCCATGAAGCCTCTGCCCAAAATGTTCACTGGGGTGTCTTGTGAATACAATAAAAGTGCCAACACTTCTGGTGGGCCTACAGTGATGGGTAAGTCTTAGGTGAAAGGAACCGAAACAGTAGCCCCAGAAAATCCCTGTGTGTCCATTATTTTTTCTGACAAAAGATATATCACCTCCCTAATACAGGACTTGGAAGCCCCTGTGTCGACCAGAAAAGAAAATGTTGTCTCCTATCCTCAGTCCAAACTCGGGGCTCCTTATCTGGGTTGGCAGTTACTTATAGTACTGGGTACATCAGAGCTCTCTGTGGGCTTTTTCATGTCCAGGGGCAAGGGTTTTTATCCACAGCTCAGCAGGTGACAGCTGCATATTTTACTGGATATTTGGTGCTCAGTATTTTACTAGCTGTTGTTGCATGGAGCCTGGGCATATGAGGCAAACTGGTGCTGCGTCAATTGGGGTTGTGGGTAAAGGTCTGGGTGGTACGCTAGGATGTTAGTGTGGTGGGACATGGTTGGTCTTCTCCTGTATTGTCATGCAAAATGGACTGTCCTCCTACAGGACCAAAACGTCTCCCAAATCCACCCCCTCAACCTTTCTGAAACCCTCTTGCTCCCCCCTGGAAAACTCCTATTCCACCTCTACCATCTGTTGTCCCTTCTGTCCTTCCCTGCATGGGGCTATGTTCAGGCTGCCCTACCATGGTGCTTGTTGTTACCACCCCTTCCATGCTCAACTTATCCAGTTTTCTCTGCACTAGTTTTGCTTCTGCCCTCTGGGTTTGTTCTGCCCTATACCTCTCCTTCTCCTGTTTCTGTCTGCAATAATGTATTTATCATGTGAGCCTGCATCCCGGGCCATCACTTTGCTTCAATCCCAACCACCTTATTGAAATTGGCTTGAACATCTGCTGGGAGACTCTTGTACAACATGTGATAGAAAACAGCAATATTTTTGTCCGAAGCCTCTCCTGTCTCTAACAGCCATATTTCTTGTATATGCCGAATGTAGAATGTGGGGTCCTCATCTTCCTTCATTGTGTGCATCATGATAGCATTTATGACAGGTCTGTCTGGGTACATGTCTCTCAAAACGTTCCATATTTGTGCTTGACAGTTGTTAAATGGAGGGTTTTCATGGGTGGTATTGTGCAATGTCACTACCCAATACCCTGACTTTTTCCATATTTCATCAGCCTGAAATCCAAACAAGGAAGCAAACACTTCATATCTCCAACTGCTAAAGTGATTCCTGCTGTGTTCTTCTCTAGGGCATAGATCCACTTGCCAGCTCTTGCACTGAGGGACGGCAAGGTGTTCATTAAGTTGTCCCGATCCATGTGGGGCCAAGGTACCGAATGAGATCTTCCTCGTCCCTTCTGCAGCAATGGGAACTTTGTTCCTCACTTTTTATACTGTCATACTTTCCCTCGCTTCTTAACCTTTGCTAGGGCCATTCGACCAAGCTGTTCTCTAATCCTGCGGGCCCTATGGTGTTCTATCATCCAGGTCCTCTGTTTCTCACCCATTGTCATTATCCTATACCTCTCCTTTGGTATATACCATGCCATAATCTACACTGTGGTTGTGCTCTTTCATATCTTTTGGACCCCCATTAGCCTTTCCTAGGTTGGGGCATTCCTCTTTTGTGGCTATCTGAGCAACTTCAATAGCTTTATTATCAATCCTAAACATAATCGATCCCTCCCTCCATTGGTCTGTGGCTATTGATGCACACTGCCCCTTCACTCTGCCCCTGTGCTGCTTTCGCCAGCTCCTCTTCTGCCTTCTGTAATGCTGCTTTTAACTGTTGATGAGCCTTATTTTCAATTTCTCAATGCATCTCTAGTGTTGTCCCTGGGTTTCCCTAATGTATCCTTTGTGTCTTCTTTTTGAGGGTGAGTTATACTACAGCAGTTGTAGGGGGTAGGGCCCTTAAGGGACCAGTTAGTGGCCTGATTGTGCACTTGACTGGAACTCTCTTTACCATTTTTGGGGACATTCTCTCCCTGTTCTTTCATTTATCAGGTATGCAATGTCTACTTTTCAACTGGTTCCCTTCATATGTTGACAACAAATACGTGTGTATAGGAGTACATTTTAGTAGTGTGTGCCCTCTTTAGGCCATTGTTCAAACAGTTTACCATCTGTTGCCTGCACCCATTCCTTATGATATTTTAAAACCTTTTCCTTATATTGTGGAAGTGCTCTACACATATGTTTCAATGGAGTATGCATAATAAAACAGTTCCAACCTCACTCAAAACAAAGAATCCACAGACACTGGACCAGCGATGCCTTATTTCCAAAGCTAACAATACACCAATAAATCATCACAAAACACCAAACCCTAGAACAACTTCACTTGTGCAACTGCTAAAAACACTCCCTACTCACAAACACCTCTGTATATACTACATGATATCAATGCCTCCCAATGAATACCTCTATTTATACAACTACTAACAATACCTGCAATAAGAATACATTTCTTTACACAATGATCCGTGCTGCCTTTCTCATTTGTGAGTTTAAAGTGCTTTCAACACAATTCGATTTTAGGTGCCTGTACATCTGTGCTGCCTTTTTCCTTTGTGTGTTTAAAGTGCCTTTCAGCAAAATTCGATTTTAGGTGCTTTAAAAAAACTGGAGGGGGCTATCTGTACTTCTGCCCACTATATGGTCAAGCAGAGGCACAGAGCACCCCAGCAAAGGTAAACTATGTGGTAGCATGGATGAGCAACTAAGGCTTAAGCTCTCAGGAGGTGATGCAGGCTGGTTCCTAAGTACAGTGAGTCCCCAAGCCCCCACAAATGAATGTCCACACACTATGTGATATGCTAAGAAATTTCATACATATACACAATTCAATAAACTTTGTACTCTGTTAATACTATTATGACAAATGTATACAATGCTTTGTGGTACCACACTTAGACTATAGATTCCTTTCAAATGCATCAACTGCTGGAAGTTATACTAGTGCATACAAATCATTCAACCAGGTGTATCAGCATAGACAATAAGGAAGGAAGGCAGGTTAAGGTTAAGCACTGGCAGTAAGTTAAGCACTGGCAGAATGCTTTCTTTGGATATAGATGCACAATTCTGAATGAGGATCCCCCACCTGGGCAACCTGTCATAAAAAGAATTAAGAAGCCCAGTCCATAATTGCTCAGTAAGCCTTGCTTCTCGGATAAAAAGTTCAACCACTCCAATATACCTGAAGTGGAAGAGTTTCTTTGATGGATCATCAATGGGAACCTTCAAGGGGGCACTCCAGTTCAAGCAGGAGCCCCTGGGCATCGAGAACTTTGAATAAAAGTGGAAGACTGGTGCTGTTACAACAGCTTCGACCTTTGTGGTGCTCTTCGATGACCGTTTCCTCGATGATGGAAGTCCTGGGAAGATGAGGCGTGCAGAAGACCTCAGTGCATAGTGTTCTGTGTCACAAATAAGACTCAGCGATGGATGCAGCACAGGTAGTAGGCGTCGGGCATCGGGAATTGCGTTCGGCGGCCCTCTCGCCTGTCAGTGCTGCAGCCCCAGCACGTAACTCGGGATAGCTTTGGAGATTGGGATTCGACCATGGACTGGACTTCAGATCTACACTCCGTCAGTGTCCTTGTGAAGTCTTTGTTGGCTTCTGGTGGTGGGAAACCCACCGGTGGACTTTCTTCAGGAGTCAGCGACCTCAACCTTCTCCAGTGGGACAAAGTGGTCAATGGTGATAGCAAAGGAGCCCTTGTTCATATGTTCTTAGGCTATGCAGAGTGTTTTGGCTCTGGGCGTCGAGCAGCATAGCGTCAAGGTGTCCCCATTTCTGGGTGACACGAGTTGACTGGCTTCCAGCAATCATGAAAATCTTCTGAACCCCAGTCGAAGTCAAAGGATCCTGTTCTCTCTTTAGGATTCTCAGCGGACCCCTTCTCCAGACTTCAGAATCATGGAACTGGCTTCGAGGGTGCCTCGATGAAGAACAGCAGTTTTTGCACAAAAGTTCCTCGTAGCTCAGGGAGAGGTCTCCTAGCAGGTCCTCTCTTGGATTCGTCCTTGACAGACACAACAGCTTTTAGATTGCATCGAAGGAAATGCATCAGCAAGGATGATTCAAGGATGAACTTCATGTTTCAACTCTGAACAAATTGGTAAGTGAGAGGTCCCCATATATACACATCTGTCTTTCATTCACTCTGGCTGAACGAGGCTCAGTCAGCCAACACACAGAAGGGTATTTATGCAGGCAGGCAGACAATCAGACTCACAGGCATTCAGGCCATTCACCTCTACCCAGACACACATAACAAGGAATGGGGAAGGGGGAAGCATCCAGCCTTTCAGCACATCACACTGCATTCATGTTAGTTTCGGAGAGGGCTGTCTCATTCATTGCGTCAAACACACAGAAACCAGACACCCATAACACAGAATCCATATTGGTCAAACACTCTATTCAAACAGGTCCCACCCCAAGGGTGTACCCACAACATACAGTCACTATGAAGACTCCAGCTAGTCTGGCCTGGACTTCCTCACAATACCCTGTATGGTTCTTCCACCCAACAGCCAACCAGGGGAAGGAACAGAGTCAGGGCTTCCCAGGACTTTGGGAAAGCAAGGTGACAGGCAATAGAAACCAATAGTCCCCAGGGGCCATCTTGCCTTCTATTAGGAATCCACTGATTCCTATGTCAGGACCGGGTATCTCAAAATGGAGGCTACTCAGAGCTCCTGTCACATCAGCATGAAGCTGCCACCAGCCCATACTGTGCTCTGTGGGCAACACACATGTGCCCAAAAATATACACTAGGAGTACAGGTTTGTACCCCCACCCATGGGTGCCATAAGGATATCCCAAGGGTCTCTTTTCACCACAACCAAAAAGCAGAAGAGCTGCACTGCCAGGGGTCCCAACTGGACACCTGTGCAGAAGACAACAAAGAACACACATAATAAGGGAGTACAGGACAAGGACAGGGAGGCCCTGTCCCTCCAATGCATGTCCAGCATCACAGTTGCCCTTACATCTGTTTTGCCTTTTTTGTTTGTGTGTCTAACGTGCCTTTGATTGCCTGCTAATATTTTTTTTAGGATGTTTTCTGTAATTTCCGAACTGTTTCTACAAACCTTGACACCTTGTTACGCTCACCTGGACCCCACAGGGGTGTCGATCGGACCCGGACAGCTGCGGTCTCCTTCAACGTGATGCGTAGTGCAGAGATGACTGTCTGGACTAGCCCACCTAGTCTTGTCTGCTGGACCCGAAGAAGTATTTTCCTGCAAGTGGAGACAGGGATTAACCACCTGTGGGTTTTAGTGATGGCCTCCCAACTGTTCTCGCTGTCCCCCACTAATCACCTCCGATATCCCCTTAGTAACCTCACCTTATGTTCGTAAAAGATGAGCTCTCCATCCTGCGTGTCTTGCAGGGGCGCATAGATACCAGTTACTTCACTGGTTTGAAGACGTTGGGAGAGTTCCGGTAAGTATTGACTCTGAAGTCCCTGGCGGGATTGGTAAGTATCAAGTTCAAAGAGTTCAATGTGCCCGATGTTCACTCTTGTCCCCTTCCTTCCTTAAGTTGAAACTGAGTTTGTGAGAAGAAGGTCTCGTAGCTGCTGCTGGCGTTCAGGTAAGAGTCTGTGTTACCCAACGCTGTCCGGTAACTATTGCATGCGTTAAAGTGTTGTTTTTCTCCCTCTTTACAGATGCTTCATATGCAAATGTGGAGAGTTATGGAATAATACCACCGGTGGTAAGTCTATGGTGGTAAGAGGTTGTATTTGTTGATTCCCTTGGCTCACCTTGTTTTTTCTTGTGTCCCCTAGGTGCCAGATTACGGCGAAGAAATGATGGAGACAGTGCCAGATCGAAAGATGCTGTGAGAACTGGTGAGTATGGTGCCGTGCTGGAGCTGGCGAAGCGATGCTTGCAGGACTGATGTACTTTCCAGGTCCGGAGATGAAATGGTTCCGGAATTAGGTGAGGAATTTGAAATAAGTTTGTTTTCTAACCTTGTCCTTTTCTTCTTCTTTATTCTAGGAGCTCCGGATTCGAGGCGGGCGTGGCAGAAGACTGGATGCTGGCTGCAGGCACGCGGGCGTGGCAGAAGACTGGATGCTGGCTGCAGGCACGGTGAGCGTCACGCTGCTGGATGCAGAATAACGCGAAGCATGTGCTGCTGTTCGGGTGTGGTTTAAATAGTCTCCAAAGTAGTTCCAGGTAAGAAGTTCCGTAGAGCCACGCCCGAGTAAAAAATAGTCCCTGTAACAAAATAGTCCCATCCAGGCCTCATGTAGGCTTGGACTCTTTTGCAGCATGGTCTGCATCAGGTAAGTAAAGTCTATGAGCCTGGCGCCTATGGCGCCAGGACTGATTTCTATGATGAGCCTGGCGCCTAAGGCGCCAGGACTGAACCCAAACAGCCCCTAGCCGGGGCTGCTGAGGTTTAAACAAATGTCTGGATGGCTGCTCCCAGAGCTGAGGGCCTTGGTCCTGATGCCCGGGGGTAGGCATCATGACACACCTGTATCATGAATTGCTTTATGTCTGCTTGGCCGCCTGGTGATATTCTATTGTTGAATAGTGACCCTCTCCCCACCTCCTCTAGCCTCTCCCCCTCCTAGAACTGTGTCTCCATCTCCTACCCTTCCTCTCTCACAAAGACTGGAAGGAAGAAACTAAAAAAGGCACTCCTAAGAGCCAACACTGGGCTGTCCATCACAGACACCTACATTAATGCCTCCTCCAGTCAAACTATCACTGACCTTCTCTTTACTGGTCCTTCAACTAACCTATGGACCCTATCCTCTCCCTTTTCTCCTCCTCACCCATTACTGGCGTCACTAGATGAGAAGTGTTCTTAGCTCACTTCACTTCTTCTAAATGCACCTTTAATGTCTATCACAATGGCACTATCATGGCCCAGGGCTCTCAGCCTAACCTTTTCCTTCTAGACAGGTGTCTTCCTTGCCTCTTCAATTTACCACCCTCCCCTTCCATACCTCTCGCCCATCCCCTCTTGCCCAGGGTTTGCACTTCATCCTTGCCCCCACATATAAATCTTTCAAAGGGGGTCACCAGCTTCACTTAGCTACCCTCAATTATTGCTCTGCCATCAAACTCTCTGTCACCTCCTTGAAGACCTTAACCTTGATGTCCTTGCCCTTACTGAGACCTGGTTGAAGGCCAGCTCTGTCACTGCTTTTGAACTCTTCTTCCTGATGGCTACAAGATCATATCCAACCCCTTTTGCTCTAGTGGTGGAGTAGCTCTGATCTTCCCTGAGTGGGTACCTGCCACCATCAGCCCCACTTAATCATACTCTTTATTTGAAAGCCTTTTCTGTAGGCTGTCTACCCCCCCCTTCTTTCTCTGTTACTCTTGCTGCCATCTACAGACCACCGGGTCCGTCCTCCCTTTTTCTCTCGGAATGGGCTGACCTCCCCACGTTTCTCCTCCTCCCCCAAACCTATCTTCCTTGGGGATTTCAATATCCATCACAACTCCTGTGATGCATCCACCTCTCTCTTCCGTAACCTCTGCAACTCTCTCTCCCTCAATATCCTTCCCTCTGGCTGCACCGACTCCCATGTCCACAGTCTCCTTCTCCCTCACTCCCAATCTCCTTCTCAGTCATGTAACCAATGAAGCATGTATCAGTTGCTGCCTTTGCTTCCTCCTTCATGCCTCCCCCATCACCTTCTTGGGGTTCTCCCGCCGACTCTGTTCTAACAAACCTCACATCTCTTTATCACAAACCACCTGGACATCTATGTCACGACTCGCTCCCTTCGCTCCCGTTCCCACCATTTGGGGGCATGATTTGGGGTTTATTCCCTACTGGACTTTTCCTCCGAACTTTATGCTACAGTGCTGTGATGATTTGGGAGCGCTAAATCCCTATTTTCCCAGCTACTTCCCTTCCGGATCCATTCCAGGTTTTTGGCAGCCAGCATGCTTCTTTAACCAAATGACTATGCTTCCCACAATGCCTGGCCCACTGCTCCACCTCCACCCTTGCAACACAAGGTTGGGTGGAGGATAGGTAACAGCTGTGGCGGCAGGTGCAGCAATCAGCACACCCGAGGCGTGTGCTCGTTAAGCAGCTTTAAAAGCCTCAGTCTTACTTCAGTCCAGCGCTGGTCATCGATTGCAGTGTTCCTGTTTTTGACTAGTCCCTGGTTCCTGGTTCCTTGCCTTTGTACCTACTTCCTTGTTCCTGTTTTCTTGTTTCCTACGCCCTGAATTTCGGATTCATGCGCTAATTGATTTCTGCTCCCTTGATTTCCCTTTTTGTCTTCCTCTGTTTGCAGGCAGCAATTCTCAGTGCTTTCCCTTTTTAGATGCAGCCCAGTTTGTCTGTGTTCTATATTTCTTTCACTCTGTCCTTTGCTGCTGTAAACCCGTATGCCTTAGCCTTCCTCTTAGATTAGCTTCCTGTCTTTTCCTTGGAGAGGTAGGGAGAAGTTTGCATTGGTTAGTTCGTTTTTTCCCTGCTCCTGATCCTTACTTTCCATTGGGATCCATTCCATGTTTTCCTTTACACTTCTGCATTTATTTCCCATTTGATTATTAGGTGTGGTGTGCTGTTGTAGCTAGCTCCTGTGTGAATGCTTATGTTTTCCTCTCTAATTTGTAATCACTATTCCAACTTAGGTATTTAGTTTTTTGCAGCCGATCACGCTCTGCTGTCTTCCAGTCTCCGCCCTTGCCCTGCGTACACGCTACATTGCAGCTGATCACGCTCTGCTGCTTTCCTGCCTCAGCCCTTGTCCACTGGGGCCCCCTGCTCTGCAGTCTACCTCTCTCTGGCAACCTACAGCCCTTGTCCTCTGGACCTTCCTACTTCTCCCATTGCTGTTATAGCCTTTCTGGGTCCCAGTTTCATCAACAGGATTCGTGGGCTAGCTGACATTCAAGAGGTTTATCTCGTCCTCGTGAGTACTGTTCTTTAGTTCCCTTAATTAATACCATCAAGAGTGTTAGTTCACAGATCCTGTCATTGCTTGCCCTCCACGTGGGTTTAGCGCTGTCAGTACCTGTAACAGCAATTGGGGGTAAGGCGCTTGCCGACTTTCCTCGCGGTCAGGTGCTTACCCCACATCCCTTTTCATATATTGGTTTTGTTGTCACACTCTATTTGCACTCCTGGGTTCTAGCATACATGAGTCATTGTTCCTGGGTGCACGTAGTTTAATTCGAAGCTCTTCACTGTGTTATTTAGTGCACATTTCCCTTGCCATATTCGCTGCCTTTGTACTCGCCTGACTAATCCTGACAGAATGACCAGCCCAAAATTCCCATTGAATATGGCAAGTATAAGAAAGAAAGGCAGCAAGGCCTCTAACAAGTTTGTACAGAAAGCTTCCCCTACATTTACCTGTGACAATCAAATCACTAGTCCTGACTCCAATGAACTCCTTGTCACGAATGGGCATTCACGTGCAAAGTATTTTTCCCATAGGATGGCACATCCTACATGGCCTGATCCTAGTTCTATCTTTGGTTTTGATCCCGATTCTATGTCAGCACAAGCCTTAGCCGCAGAAAACAACACACTGTTAGACTTATTATACGAGAGTACCTCTGTTGTTGAACCCCATGATTCCAGTTGTGCTTCACCTCAGATAGAACAGTTTCATGATACCAACATAAAGAATGGAGGGGTTTCTTGCATAACTTCTGTTTTCTACCCTCAGTCTAACGCATACTCCGTTGCACAGGTACATACTGTAGTCCCTAATGCCAAGAGGTCTAATGTCAATAGTTTGTTTAAGGGAAACACAGACCAAGTTGGAAAAATAAACTATAAATCACAGAACCTGCAAGCAGTAGAGGACAATGTACAATCGATGCACATCCAGATTGCTAGTGCAGGATCCAGCCCTGATGCCACTATGCTTCCCCCTGTGCCTACTGATAGTGATGTACAGTTAATGCAGGGCATGCTAAGAGCTAAACTTGAGGAGTTAAGACAAGAACTCATTTCTGCACAAGAGGAAAATAAAACCTTACACTCTTTACTGAAAACACCTCAGACTTTATCTGTTGATGTGGAGGAAGTGAACACTGTTCAGCCCCTGAGTGCAGAGACTTTGGTAAACCATGATATTTGTCGATATGTTAGATCTATTGGGAGTGAAGGTCTTTCGTCTAGCACAGCGCTTAATCTAGGCACAGGTTCTAACAATTGTTCTGCTGTTTATCAGGGATTGCAGTTAGCTGAAGAGTTACAAGCCACTCCTTTACCAAAAATACCCTGTGTAGCAGTTTGCCATAATTCTGAGCTAGCACACATACAAGCTTCTGATTTCCAAACACAATCCACAATGGTGGCATACACAGATTCAGTCACTAGCGTAGGCTTAGGCCCTGCTCTTGATACAGCTGCTGAGACTGAAGTAGATGTTAAAGCTGATGTGGAAAACAACGTTACCTCTGGGTTCACTCTTCCTTCTGCCACTTCTGATCAATACGAACAGTCAGAGACAGTACAGATTTCATGTTCTGATGGACTCATTCCACAGTATACCGAACCAAAGAACCGTCAGGCGGTTCCTGAACTGTTGATTGATAATCTGCCTCTTTCAGAAGCTAAAACAGAGGAATGGACAATAGACGAAATCCTGATTAACAGAGACTTTACTATGGTGATTCCACTGATTGACTTTGACTTCTACAAAGAAAAAGACTCTGTGTCACCCACTAAAGAAAGGGACTGCAAGGGTACAGCTCAGTCTTTGGTTACTGGTGCCAAGGAGTCTACTGCCCTAAAGGTGCCCTTCATTCCTGAGCCACCGATGGGTCTGTCAACTTCTGAGACTTCTGTCTGTCCTCCTACAACCATTGACTCTTCTATGATTCAATCCACAGCCCTGCAGTCATCTTTGGCACACCTGTCTTCAACCAATGAACCGCTGCCATGTCTGCCATTTACTCAAGAGCCAGTCCCAAAGACCTGGACATGCTTGTATCCAGCAACCGAGATTGCTCCAGCTTGCATGCCTTCAGCCTCAAGGTTTCCCCTGACCTGCCTGTCTTCAGCTACAGTGACTCATCCTGCAGATCATCCTTCAGCTTTAGAGCCTCCGGTAGTCCATCAAAAGAGCATGTCTTCAGTCCCGGAGTATACTGAGTATTTGCCTTCAGTTCATGAGACGCCTGTATCCTGCATAGCCTCGCTGCCAATATCAGAGATATACCTGTCTACACCATCAGATTCTGCTGTATTTTCTTCTGCTCCAGCGATTCCTCCTGAATCCCAACCATTTACAGTCGATGAACGTCTAGCCTGCCTTTCTTTTGCTTCAGGAGGAGCACCAGAATGCCTGCCTTTTCCAAAAGACGATTCTCCCAACTGCTTCACTTTAGCATCAGAGCCTCCTAAAGATGCAGCATCAGAGTTTGAGACTTTTGCCAGCTCCCGCTTCAGAGTCATCAAGCTGGACCAAGTGGTGAGTCAGAACCACTCACTTGGGTGTGCACAAGGGGTGGTGCAGACCGGCGTATTACCTACAGGACTTGTGCAACAGAATTCCGCCAAGAAGCACCAGTCGGGTGCTAGTAGCCAAAGGAAGGGAATGACTGCTGCAGTTCAAGATGTGTCTGTTATTGCTCCTTCTGCGAGTCTGCCTGAAATACCAAGTACTGCGTCTATCACTCCTATCAGGATGCCAAACATCCCTGCTGTGGTATCCCACGTGAAACAAAGTGGCTACACGACTGTCACCAGGAGTACTAGCCTTGTACAACCCATTGGACTTGCAGGTCTCCAAGGCGTAGAACAGGTGCAGTCAAACCTAAGTCACTTTCAACCAAAAGCCTTTTCCCAGATGGATGACAGAAGGAAATCTGAACCTCTACCTCAGCCACCACCTTCTCTAATGGCTGAGCATAAACCTTTCCTGAAGCCAGCATTTTCCTCACCTCCCGCATGTCCACTCTCGGCAGAAAGGCTAACAGAGCTTCTACCATTGCCTAAGGCATGTTGCACCAGCCTGCCTCCCTCCTCAAAGACTTATAAGGGTCCACTCCCAGTGACTGAGCTTCCTGGACCTTCCAACTCTGCTTCTGGTCCTGCAAGTCCTTCATGCCTTTCTTCGAACCATGAGTCTCTTCCTCACCAGAAGCCACCGTTTCCATCAGTACCACCTCCAAAGACAAAGCACTCCTATCATGGAAGTCCATCTGCCTTTGCCCACAGGCCACCATTACCATCAGTGCCACCTCCAAAGAAAAAGCACTCCCATCATGGAAAGAAGATGTCTCGTGCGGGTGGCGGGCACCCGAAGCCGGCCGTAGGAGGGGGTATACTGTCACGACTCGCTCCCTTCGCTCCCGTTCCCACCATTTGGGGGCATGATTTGGGGTTTATTCCCTACTGGACTTTTCCTCCGAACTTTATGCTACAGTGCTGTGATGATTTGGGAGCGCTAAATCCCTATTTTCCCAGCTACTTCCCTTCCGGATCCATTCCAGGTTTTTGGCAGCCAGCATGCTTCTTTAACCAAATGACTATGCTTCCCACAATGCCTGGCCCACTGCTCCACCTCCACCCTTGCAACACAAGGTTGGGTGGAGGATAGGTAACAGCTGTGGCGGCAGGTGCAGCAATCAGCACACCCGAGGCGTGTGCTCGTTAAGCAGCTTTAAAAGCCTCAGTCTTACTTCAGTCCAGCGCTGGTCATCGATTGCAGTGTTCCTGTTTTTGACTAGTCCCTGGTTCCTGGTTCCTTGCCTTTGTACCTACTTCCTTGTTCCTGTTTTCTTGTTTCCTACGCCCTGAATTTCGGATTCATGCGCTAATTGATTTCTGCTCCCTTGATTTCCCTTTTTGTCTTCCTCTGTTTGCAGGCAGCAATTCTCAGTGCTTTCCCTTTTTAGATGCAGCCCAGTTTGTCTGTGTTCTATATTTCTTTCACTCTGTCCTTTGCTGCTGTAAACCCGTATGCCTTAGCCTTCCTCTTAGATTAGCTTCCTGTCTTTTCCTTGGAGAGGTAGGGAGAAGTTTGCATTGGTTAGTTCGTTTTTTCCCTGCTCCTGATCCTTACTTTCCATTGGGATCCATTCCATGTTTTCCTTTACACTTCTGCATTTATTTCCCATTTGATTATTAGGTGTGGTGTGCTGTTGTAGCTAGCTCCTGTGTGAATGCTTATGTTTTCCTCTCTAATTTGTAATCACTATTCCAACTTAGGTATTTAGTTTTTTGCAGCCGATCACGCTCTGCTGTCTTCCAGTCTCCACCCTTGCCCTGCGTACACGCTACATTGCAGCTGATCACGCTCTGCTGCTTTCCTGCCTCAGCCCTTGTCCACTGGGGCCCCCTGCTCTGCAGTCTACCTCTCTCTGGCAACCTACAGCCCTTGTCCTCTGGACCTTCCTACTTCTCCCATTGCTGTTATAGCCTTTCTGGGTCCCAGTTTCATCAACAGGATTCGTGGGCTAGCTGACATTCAAGAGGTTTATCTCGTCCTCGTGAGTACTGTTCTTTAGTTCCCTTAATTAATACCATCAAGAGTGTTAGTTCACAGATCCTGTCATTGCTTGCCCTCCACGTGGGTTTAGCGCTGTCAGTACCTGTAACAGCAATTGGGGGTAAGGCGCTTGCCGACTTTCCTCGCGGTCAGGTGCTTACCCCACATCCCTTTTCATATATTGGTTTTGTTGTCACACTCTATTTGCACTCCTGGGTTCTAGCATACATGAGTCATTGTTCCTGGGTGCACGTAGTTTAATTCGAAGCTCTTCACTGTGTTATTTAGTGCACATTTCCCTTGCCATATTCGCTGCCTTTGTACTCGCCTGACTAATCCTGACAATCTATGTCCCTGCCATGAGGATTTGCATGAAGCCTGCCATCAAATGCAATTCTTGATATAGCCACCTTGAAACAAATGTGCAAGGTGGCAGAGCAGAGCTGAAGTGGTAGACATCTAGCTCATCCCCTGACAAACTGGCATGTCTTCTACTCCAAAGGCAATACTGACTCTCCATCTGCAACAAAGAAAGAGCGCATGTTCAAGCTAGCATCTCCGGAGCCCCAAAGACAACGGCTGAACTCTTTAAAATGTGCAAGGAACTCACCAATACTACCTTCTTCCCCTCTGCCCTCCCATGCCTTATGCTCTGTATTGGTCTCCCACTTTTCCTCAAAAATGTTTGACATCCTGTCCTCTCTGTCATCTGCTCCCTCTTCCCACAACCCTTCCCCTCCCACCTCTTCTGACTCTACCCTGCCCCCTTACTCTCTTCCTTCTCTCCCACTACACCAGAGGAGATCACTAGAGTTGTCCACTCTATGAAAGTCTCTTCTAAACATGCGCTTCACTGCTCCTCCAGAACCATCAAGGACAACATCGACACTCTCGTCCCTGCCTTGGCTGAACTCTGCAAACACTCGTTTTTCACAGGCTTTTCCCACCAACCTCTCATGCACTCCCTTGTGCACCCTCCCCTAAAAAAGCCATTTGCTGACATCTCTTGCCTGGCTAACTATCGACCTATCTGTATCACCCCCTCCTTGGGCAAACTCATGGAGAAATTGGTCATCTTCCAACTGACCCTCCACACTGAAACTGCTAGCTGCCTCCATGACCACCAGTCCGTTTTCAGACCAGAGGCACCAAAACATCTCTCCTGAATACCCGTGAAGACCTACTCTCCAACCTAGACTCTAACTCCCCATCTGCGCTAATCCTCCTCGATCTCTCTTCTGCCTTTGACACTGTCAATCACTCCATTCTCATAAACCCTCTCCATGATACCCTTGACATCACAGACATGGCACTGACGTGGCTTACGTCCTTACTCCCTGTTAGGAAAGATTTCATAATTGTAGGTAATTTTCCTTCCATGTGGCAACCCCTAAACTTTTTGCTGTTGTTTTTCACCTTGTTCTTGACTTTGCCAGAGAAGTGCAGCCTTCTGCCGCACTCCTCTGGGCTTTCGCTCCTTTTCTTACGGGGAAACTGACATGCCCTTAAGACAGTCAGTACCGGGGAACGCTGTTTCCCGTAGTTTCTTTTATCATGTTGCGGCTTTAGTGCAACATGACACAAGAGGGCACTGTAAGCTAAGTTACAGCTCTCTTGGGTCTCTAGCCTTCTACAGGCCCTAGATACTCTTTTAGGATGGTATTTGATCGGTGCAAGTCATTCAGGGACTCGAATGGTGGCAGCGATCGTTTTGTTTATTTTGAGCTCCTTTTGGCGTTCTGAGCACGTTTTTCGCACTGAACCCAAAATGGTGGCCTGGCTCCCAAAATGGCCAGACCACGAGGCTCCTTTGTCTTGTCCACTGACCGTCTTGCTCCCTTCACCTTCCCCAGGTCGAGCGACCCGGGGCCTTCCTTATTTGGGCATGTACTTTCCCGCGAAACGTGGTTGCTTTCGCGGGCTTCTACATGTCGTTTGTTGTGCCTCCAGGGTGTGGGCTGGGATGTCTGGTCCCAATACACATCCTGGGTGCCAGAGAGTCTAGGGTAGTGTGAATGCCTGGGACCACCGTGGTCCGTGATTGGTCCGCGTATGGTATGTGTGTTGATGAGCGGATCTCCCATTGGCTCCCCTCCGTTTTGGCGCGAAGGGAACCGTGGATAAGAGGGAGCTGGAAACACCACTACCATGTCGATCTCCTGAGTTCTCACGAACGAAGGAATACAGGAGCCAAGTATCCTGCAAACAAGAGGCTGGACCGAGGAATCGCTGGTGACCCGCTGAAGGAATCCTCCTTTGCACTGCTGTCGTCCTGTGAAACCCTTTCCTCCTTGGATCGAACCAGAAGGCCTGTACTGGTGCTTCGACCTTTGGAATAGCAGGAACAGCTATTCCCGGCGACTTCATCATCTCCTGCCAAGTAAGCCTTCGGAAGTGTCTCTGGGCCATCCAGTTGACTGACCAGCTTACAAGGGAGTCCTGCTCTGTAACTGCCGCCAGGTTGTGTTGTATTTCGAGTCCTTGTCACTCTCCCACGCTTCGTACGCTTGGCGTCCCCAGGTCTGAAGGGAGGAGTGTACATTTGGCTTGAATACACACGGCCGCTCCGTTGTCCTGCTGCGGCAACAAACTGTGCTGGTTTCGTCGATTGGGACGTCTTTTTGCTCTACACGACTACGAGGCGTTCCCTGCTCTTCTGAACCTGCCAGCTGCTGAAACTAACGTGGAGAAGCCTGGGTCTGCTTGCTTCGGGGACCGGTGAGTAGTTTAGCTAGGATCTGGTCGCCCTCCTGCAGTATCCCATTGCTTTTCCCTGCTGTGTAAAAACAGCACCCTTTTGCCGTACTCGCGCTCTGCTTCTGCTCGCTGTGGAGGCTGCGCTTGAGTTGCGGAACCTGTTCCCCTTCTGCTGTGCACTAACCCGAACTGCCTGACTTCCTCCGAAGAGCTTCCCCTTTTGCCCGTTGGCACCGGCGTGGCAGGTACTTTGAGCACAAGGCTCCACTCTTCGCAGGGCTCGGACTTCCATCTAGTTAGGTGCCTCTGAAGGCGAACTGAGTCTAAAGCGTTATCGCACTGCCTGTTTTCCTTTCCTTTCAGGTGGACTACATATTTCGTGCTTTAAACGCTTGCGACTGTGTATTTGTATATATATTGTGTTGATATGGTATGTGTTGGTTTAATATTGTGATATTGTGATTTTCTTGCTACGGTCATTGTTTTAAAGGCCTTAAAATAAATGTGTATCTATTTTTGATATAACAACTGTTTGGAGTAGTTTGTAAGCGCTCTTGCTTTGTGTGCTCATTGCGGGCTTTCAGTCACCCTCACCCCTCTTGAGACCTAGTCTTGACCGCCGCGATCGCTACCTTGATTGGTCTGGCTCGTCCAGAGGTTACCCTGTTCCAAGTAATTAGGTTGGCCTTCTGAACTTCTGCGCCACCAGGACAGAGTTCAGAAATCCGTCTTAACACTCCCTAACAGACCCTCCCAAGTTCAAATGGGCCAGTTTCTGTCCTCCCCCTCACTCTCTTCTTGTGGCATTCCACAGGGCTCTATCCTAATGCGTGGTTCTTCAACATCTACCTGGCCCCTTTGGCCCATTTGATCTCCACCTACTCTCCCCACCTCGAGAGTTACCCAGATGACACAAAACTCTCCTTCCGGCTGCCTTCCTCTACCGCCTCCTCCTCCTCTTCCTGCCTTATTCCTGACTGCTTTATGGCATGGTGCTCTGCCAACGATCTCTGTCTCATTGCCAGCAAGACTGAGATCCTTCTCATTGCGACGCCCACTTCCAGCTTCCACCTCACTCTCTGGCCAGATTCCTTGGGGCCACTCCTCTCACCCAATTGTGAGGCAAAAACCATTGGGGTCATCTTTGACTCCTCTCTCTCCTTCTATCCACACATCGCAGACATTGCCAAGAAGCCCAACTTTCAGCTCCATTTCTTTAAGGGCATCCCACCTTTCCTCACCTTCCCCCAGAAGTTCAATGTCACCAGAGCCCTGGTTCTCCCTAAACTTGACTACTGCAACAGCCTCTTCCTCAACCTTCCTCTTTCCTTCCTTCACCACCTCCAACTAATCCAGAATAGGGCTGCAAGAAGTATCCTTGGCCTCAAGCCCAGGGACTGCATTTCTCCAGCCCTAACGTATCTCCACTGGCTCCTGGTAATGGCAAGGATCAAATTCCAAACCCTCTGCATCATCCACAATGCTGTCTAGGGCCAGGGACCTCTCTACATCCAGCTTTCCATCTCTAAATACCGCCCAGCCAGTACCCTTTGGTCCTCTGGCTCAAACTCTCTGCAGGTTAGACATTTTTCCAAGCAGAGAGTGGGTGGCAGATCCCTCATTTCGGCTTGCACCCCCCTGGAAAAGCATCCCTCTTCCCATTAGACTTGAGCTGGATCTTCTTCAGTTCTGGAAACCTCTCAAGACCTTCCTTTTCTCCTGCACCTTCCATCTCCCCCTCCCTTGTTAATCTCTCCACCTGCCACTGCAACTGGGGCCTGGTCCCTTTATGAGACTTACAGGGACCAGGCCACCCCCCACCAGTCCCTATGAGCATCCTTCACCAGCACTTGCCCTTGGGCTCCCTTTCCCAGACTACACTCACCCAGTCCGCCTGCCCACTGCACTCTGCCTCCCCTGCCCCCTCTCTTCCCTGGCACTTGCCGCATGGTCTGTTATAGCACTTGCTCTCTCCCCCATGTGGTATCCCCCTACTATTGCACGTCTCCCTCCAACCCTCCCCTTGCACATATCCTCAAAAACTTGCACGGTAGAATTGTCACAAGGCCAATATAACTGTCTCTTTTTTCTTGTTGCTACTTTGGTATAATATCCCTTATTCTCCCCTCACCCCTTCTTGTTTTGTGGCACCTGGAAACACTTGTGTATATGCGCCATACAAATGCCCAATAAATAAATAAATCCTTCCTCTGACTCCTTACCTCGAGATGTGGGTACTCAACCCTCCTCAAGTTCTCTTCACTTTTAGAACTGAGGGATAACCTGTGCTTTCCTCATAAGACCACCACTTTATATACAGTGCTTTCTTTCCTCATTTTAAGGGGAGTTTCCCAAGATGAATGTATCATTTTCATCACTTTATGATGGCATCTTTCCCTGCATCAAGGGAGATTTACCTCAATGCTTAATTAAATGCTCATGTAATATTGCACAAAGTTGTCTTTCCTCATTTAGTGGAGTGTTACCCCTGCTATGTCATCACCTCATAAATAATAACATTCACAAGCAGTGAAGAAACAAAAAATGAAAAAATGTCAAAAATACTGTTTCACACAAAATGTGCACTCCCTTACTATGTGTCCTCCGAGCCCCCTCATGCAGTTCCTCGCTTAACTGCCTGCACAGCCTGGTGCAGCCCACCCAATCTAGAGATCAGATAGACTTTTAGAGAACACAGTGTCTGCTCAACTACACAAACTGCTCTCACGAGGGCAAGGACGGGCACTGGAGATAACATCAGCAGGTCACCAGCTGTTTGACTCCAATAAATCCAGGAAACAATAACGAGGTTCACAAATTACAATAAAACAGCTTTTTAATGCATCCAATGATCGTCCAGGAGGTCAGTGAGTCTCATGTGACCAAAAGACAGAGAACTCTTGACCCACCCAAACCGGGCCATTGTTTTTATAGACAAAAACCACAAAATACCAATATATTTTAGACATTAAGTAAATGCAAATCCCTATTCTCCTACTGGCTCTTGCCATATACAAACCAAAAGATCGACATACATTACCCTACTCATCTGGTTAGTACATTACATTACATTCTCCTTTCACTTCCTTCTTTTCGTTCAACTGCTAGTGCTATTACTTGCAGTGTGCCGCAGGGGTGCGCCATTTCTCCAATACTTTTAAAGTATATATTCAGTGACTTAGCAACCTCATCTTCTCCCTCGACGTTCATTGTTATGCACATGCAGATGACAGACAGAACCTATTCCAGTTACATCCATCTCTTCCTGAGACCGTGAGTAAGGTCCAGGTTTGTCTGGAAGCAATGGGGGAATTAATGCATAACAACTGGTTGAAATTGAATGGTGAAAAAAGGAGGTGCTTTTGGCAGGCCCCCCTTTGGCAGCTGCCTTATGGACACCTCTTTTCTGGCCTTTATCTTTGGGCCCTTTTCCTATTCCAGCCCCTCAGGTTAAAGACATGGGGATTAAAATATCAGCATCCCTTTCTATGGAGGCCCAGATTAGTGTGGTTTGCCAGAAAGGCTATTTCAGAAAACAAACACTTGCGGTCAGTCCACATAAATCCATTTGCGGCAACATATCTGTGGGAACCACAAACAAAACACAAGAAAAGATCTGATGCACATTTAACTTAACATGTTTTAATCTACACAATTGTTTTCAAGCAATGTTACTTATGGGTTTTTTATGAAAAGTGTGCAAAAGATGTAACCATCGAATTGCAAAGACATCTTGAACACAAGCGCAAGCAAATACAATACATGATCATTAGAGTCAAAAATAAAGGTGAACAACAATTTGTACTACCAGAATAAAAAGGCCACAATCATTCCTTACACACACTCCACTCATACAACAACCAACCAAGCATAAAAGTCATACACAACCAAATAACATACTAAAGTGTGGTCTCACCGTGCTGTGAAAATAACACCACAAAGTGCAAAACAACGCCATACCCTGAACACAGAAAGTGCTTGAGTCAGGTAACTAAAACCTGTAAGCAGCAATAAACTAAAACACAGTGTGCCACCACTCTGTAATAACGTTGCACTAAAGAGAATTCACACCTACCAAACACAACTCAACCAAAAGATCCTTTAAAAGGGAAAAAATTGTTCAAATAGCAATAGTCTCTTTGCCTACTTGAGTTTCAGCAAAAGTGGGTTTATAACTGTTGAAAGAACCCAGCCTTCTTCAGGGAAAATAAAGTGTGTTCAAGGAGTGGAGAGATGACATTCTAGCCACCCATTATACCCGTGCCTGATCCTGGATCTTTCTCTTCATCATCCTCATCAGCCTCCTGTCCACTTTCACTTTCAGATTCCATCTCCTCAGGTTCGATAAAAATCTCATAATCAGGGGGAAAAAAGCTGTGATCTGGGATTGCAGCTTCAGCAACTCCTCCAGCTGTACACTGCATACCTGTTTATGTCCCAATTTCCAGTCCACAATTTGATGATCTTTACAACATTAGTGAGCAGAGTGGCATTTAGAGCATGACTTTGGCGATAAACAGAAACACACTCTGAACAGATGGGCTCCAGATTGTAGCTTCAGCATGCTGCAAGAACCCTTTGGAGAATCTGTGTCCGGTGGTGGACTGTAAAAATACGTGTCATTCCTCCATGGTAGCTGATTTCTGAGAACTACTGGTTCCCATTAATGCAGCGGCTGCGGCACTAGAAAGATATTTAAACCATGTTACTCTTTCAGGGCTATTTCAAACTTAAAATCCTGCGCAATGTTTTGCCTTTCTCCCTGCCCAGCTTTGAGCATCTGTATGTGTGGTGTCCTCATTGGTTTTGTCCACTGTGGACTACTGCAACTCTTTATTCCTTGCACAGCCGTCTTACCTTATTCAGTGCCTCAAAGTCCTGCAGAATTCACAGCAAGAGTCGAAATGCTCATACTTCCCCACTATCGTGCAACCTACGCTGACTACTGGTTGTAAAGCAGATTCAGTTCAAAGCTCTCTGTTTAATTTTAATGCATCAGGCTTTTCATGGCAAATGAGTAATTTATTTGCAGGCTATGTTCTCTCCTTGTGTTCCTCAGCAGGCTTTGCGGTCAGTGGAGCCCTGTTTGGTTGAGATTCCACAATAAAAATGTGCTCATATTCGTTACCGGTCCTTCTCTGTGGCTGCTGACTTATTGTGGAATGTTCTTCCTCGTTCTCTTTGGGCTGTCGAAAACTTTCTTTCATTCAGATGTTTTCGAAAAATGTACCTATTTTAGCTTTTTTCTCTCCCGTCCTGTTAAGATCAGTGCCTAGATGCGCCTTTGGATGAAGGTTGTGCTTTATAAATGCTGGGGTAAGATAAGATAAGATAAGATAAGATAAGATTACATTTCCAAATCCACTCCCCCTCCGCTCCCCCCCCCCGGGAGATGACCTTTTAGGGCAATTAGTAAAAGTAAAATCAGCACCTTGTGACAACAATATTAGATGCACTAAGATCCTTTCCCATGAACCAGACAACCTGGCACCCTAGATCATTCCCAGACCTTGCAGCTTCTTACCTTTTGCAACTACCACATTAATACATGTTGCAGCCCCCATTAGTCAGCTAGGCCAAGGACAGAAACTGTTAGTTTGCAGGATGCTCATCTTGCTTGGGAAAGAGAGATACTCGTTGAAAAAACATGTAACAGAGGCCCACTTTGGTGAACTAATTTCTTGCATTATTTGTACTACTTAACCACTCTGCCTTGAACTCAACAGTCAAAGATTTCACTAGAGGGCAGCAGATTCAGTATTTTGGCAGTGCCTTAACATAAGGCCTAGTAAACGCCAGAACACTTCTTTTGCAATTATTGTATTTCGGTCTGACAAATGCTAAATACATACATTGGGCCTCATTCCGAGTCAGTGGTCTGGTAAAAAAGTGCTGGTATTCTTGGATACCGGCACTTTTCAGGACCATCCGACTACGGGTTTGCCGGTGGGGCACCTAGGTTACCTCCAGATAAATGCTGGAGGTAAACCAGACACCTTACCAGCCAAAAAAACCCTCATTACCACCACCGGCATTGCCAGTGGTGGTAATGACAGAAAATCCTATGGGACTCCATGAATGGAGACTTACACTGTTCGCCGGCACTCATAATCCGGCGGTAATGCCTCCAGACTGATCACCAGTAAAGGTAAGTACCAAATGCTGGTATGCTTGTGGCTCTATCACCAGGATACCGGCATGCTCGGAATGAGGCCCATTGTTATTATTCCATGTGCTTAAATTCCCTGTGAAAAGCTTCATGATAGAGAATAAGTAATACAATTGATATTTGCCCTGCCTGGCCATCCAGCCGCATACTTGGTAACTTAACAAGTTCTCTTGGATGCAGCAGAAATGAGACCTAATCAAATAATGGCAGAATAACTAAAGCAACATGGTACCCTCACATTTTGATGATTCTCACTGTCTGTATTTCCCTTTATGTTTACAACACTGCATTTGTATATGAACAAGTAGAAGTCCACTTTCTATGAATAGCATCCTTCTATCTGCTTGAGAGATAATAGCCAATCACAGAGTGTGGACATGCCAGAGGGAGGCTGCAATAGCCAATAAGCTTGCCGGCAGTCATTTGTTGTTTTGCTCACTGAGTGTCTCAAAAGAAAATCCTTTGAGACTCTCCATGAGCACAATACATTCTGCACACCAATGAAGTTAGCATTTTAGCATTATGTAAACCCCACTTTCAATGGTGTTCAGAATGTATGTTGTTCATGGAGAGTCTCCAAGAGTTTTCTTCAGAAACACTCTGTGAGTAGAAAGATGCAGGGGGAAGCCTGCAGCAGCCATAAAGCCTTCCCCTGGCAGTATTGTTCAGACAGTGTTTTGCTCACAGAGATGCTCCAAAGGAAATGCTTGGAGTCACTCTGCAAGCAAAATACATTCTGCAGACCAGTGACAGTGGCATTTATATAACACCACCTTCACTGGTGTGCAGAATATATTTCTCTAATGTGCCTCCAGCAGGCTGTTAAACCTAAATATACTGCTGGATTCAACATGCCTCTCGCATTATACAATATACTGCTGGAGGCACGCTATGGCATGGCAAAGCATTTTCATATAGATTTACAAATATTTTCAGATCAGTTTAATGATTGAACTGAACATATAATGGGCCTGGACCCATAGGAAAATAATTACAGCATATATATAGTATGCCTCAAGCAGTATATGACACTTTGCTGCTGGAGTCAACTTGCTCTTAGCTATGCAAAATATACTGAGGGAAGTTATGGAAACAAACTATTTAGCTCTCATTATTCAGCCAAAAAGTATTTTACCAAATAGTAATAGTAACCCCTAATTAAAATGCAAACTGTTTAATGAAAAGCTTTACATTCAACCAAATAACTTCTAAAAGCTTGCCACATTTGGGTTCTGCAGTAGATTCATACATGCTTATTTAATTTGCACTTCCCTCCAATATATACATATGTGTGGTTCTCAGTGTTTTGCACTGCTTCTATTCCTAGTCAATGCCTACAGGCCCTAAGTGTTTTGCAGTGTTCGCTTCCTACAAAATGCAGATGTGGATATCAGAGCTTGGGCCGTGTCCTATGCCTAGCAAAAACACATGTGGCCTTCTCAGGTCTTTGATCTTCCCTTACATATAGCAAAAACACACAGGGCCTCATTACACGGAAGGCGGTAAACCATGGTGCTATTAGCACCATGGTTGCCGTCGGTACCATACCGGTACTACCATGGAGGAAAGGGAAATTACCACCCCATTCCAAGGTTGGCGGGGCGGTAATTCCCCCTTCCTCCATGGCCCTTCCCCAGTCCCATTTTTGCCCCATAGGGCATAATGGGAATGGGGAAGGAGCTAATTACGGTACCGCAAATTGAGGTACCGTAATTAGCACCAAGGTCCCTTTGCGGGTCCCAACTTTAACGGCTGGTCTACACCAGCCGTTAAGGTCGGGTCCCGCAAAGGGACCTCCTAGTAAGGCGGTAAGGGTTTACCGGTACCGGTGCCCTTACCGGTACTGGTAAACCCTTACCGCCTACCGTGTAATAAGGCCCACAGTGTACTATGACTCAGTGGCATTGCCTTCTCCACCACCTACTACTTCCACATGGCATTCTTCAGGCTTAAACCTTCTCTTTGCTCACCTAGGGTTGTCAGTTCTTTGTCTTCCTTGCATTCCTAAAAAATGTATGTGAGGTTCACAGTGCTGTCTTCTTCTCCTATTGCTAGTAAATGCACGTGCGGTTCACAGTCTTGAAGTAGTAGTGAATGCAAATGGTGTTCTCAGTGATTTGGCCTTCTCACCCACCTACAGAGTGAACATGGGGATTTCAAAGCGTTGGCCTTCACCTAAGCCCAATACATACACTAAGGTTTATCAGGGTTTGGCTTTCTCCTGCACCTAGTATATGCACTTGGGTTTATAAGTGCCTTTTCCTTCTAATCTGACTACCAAAAGCACATAGAATGCTCATTCGTTTGGCCTTCTCCTATGCCTAGGAAATGCATGTGACATCCTCAGTGTTCTTTGGAGTTATACTATGCCTAGTAAATGCAAGAGTGTTTTTGATTGCATTGCCTTCTCCTTCACCTACAATATGAATGTGGTGTTGTACATGGTTTGGCCTTGTCCTCTGCTACAAAATTCATTTGTTATTCTAAGTGATTTAGCTTTCTCCTATGCCATTTATATGTGCATGGGGCTCACAATGTTTTGGCCTTCCCTATGTCTACACAACACAACCATAACTATATTCTGCAACAAACCGCACACACTTCACTACACCGCAACAACATAACAAACCACACATAGCCCGGCACAACAGCACATGACATCTACCAACCAAAAGATTACACCTATGCTCAGCAAACAGTGTAAACCAAACTGAAGCTACCACCAGCACATCACAACTCTCTTGCGCTTTTTCCTGCTCGGTCCTACTAACTTACCCTACACCCTTGCCTTTCAGATTTGCCAGAGCGCCAGGGGAACACTCCGGTGGTAATAGTGTGCGGCATAAATATCCTTTATCATATCATAACAAAATGCATGTGAGAGTCTCAGTGCTGTGTCCTTTTTCTAGCCCTAGTAAATACACCTTTGGTTGTCAGTGCTTTGGATTTCCTCTAAGTGGGGTAATGTGCATGGGTTTCTCAGTGCGTTGTCTTCTTTGCCTGTTAAATGCATTTGGGGTTGCCAGTACCTTGGGCTTCTTTTGTGCCTATTAAATGAATGTGTGATTTGCAGTGCTTTGGTCTTCCCCTATACCTACTGCATGCATATGGATTTCAGAGTCCTTTCACTTCTTGCCTCACTACAAAAAGCGCATAGAATGCTCAGTGTGTTGGCCTTTGCCTAGGTCTAGTAAATGCATAAGAGGTTCTGAGTGTTGTAGAATTCCTCTATGTCTACTGAAAGTAGGCGAGGTTCTCGGTGCTTTGACATTCTCCTATGCCTGGTTAATGCGTGTGGTGTTCACAGTTCTTTGCCTTCTCCTCCCATTACCCAATGCATGTGGGATTCTACGTGATTTGGTCTTCTCCAATCCCTCGTAAATGTACATGAAGTTTGCAGTGTTTTGGTCATTCCCAATGCCTAGTACATCTATATGGGATTCTGAATGATATGCCCTCTCCCCTGCATACAGAATCCACATGGCGTTCACAGTGTGTTGGTATTCTCCTATGCCTAGTAAATTTGCTTGGTGTTCTCAGTGCTTTGTTCTTTTCCTGCAACTACAACATGCACATCGAACTGTAAGGGGTTTGGCCTTCTCAACCTACAAAATACATGTGAGTGATCTCATTGCTTTCCCCTTCTCCTGTGCTCATTAAATGCCAGAGGAGTTTTCATTGCTTTGGCCTCCCCCTACGCTCAGCATATGCTGGTCGGGTACTCAGTGATATGCCTTCTCTTCTACCTATACAATTCATATTAGGTTATCAGTGCTTTGGCCTCCCCTATGCTCAGCATATGCTGGTCGGGTACTCAGTGATATGCCTTCTCTTCTACCTATACAATTCATATTAGGTTCTAAGTGCTTTGGCCTTCACCTATATCATCAAAATGCACATGAGGCTCTCAGTGCTTTGGTCTTCTTTTCTGCTGAGTAAATGCCTCTGGTATTCGTAACATCTTGGCCTTCTCCTACCCTTACAAATGCAAGTGGCTCTACCCAAAATTCACAAAGGCAAGTGGGTTTAATTTCCCCTCACCCACATTTCATAAACCCATCCAGCTCACAGGTAATGTGCCCAATAACACCTCCCAAAATCAATCCAGCCAATTTCACAGTAGGCATGATTATCATTTTAATTCTACACTAAACTTGCAATCCTAAAAATCCCTTCCACAACAAGCCTGGGATAACCCTTTATATGTCAACCATTGTCAGGTCTGTGTTTTTGCTTGCTCGTCTTTATATAGATATGAAGTGAAATCCAACAAATCTTCACATCTCAACCCACCAGAAACATATTTTGAAAATGCTATCGGGTTCATTTTTGACCAAACCATACTGTTAATGCTTACTATCAAGTAAGGCACATATTTCACTGGTAAAGGGACTTAAATGGGCCTCAGGATGTCACATGCTTACCATGACTTCAAGGTACTGTGCCCCCTGAGCCCTCTGCTCATCTACCTCCGACCTTCTGCGAGAGAACTGGTTCTCCAAGCAGAGATTTGGAGGAAGATCTTTATCACTTGTCTCCGAGCCTGCACTGGCCTCATTTCTGTTGCACTTGTTCAATGACAAACGAGAATGGCATTTCTCAGCACTTACCCAGTTTTCTGACTAATTGGGCACACTTGGATCCTCCCTGCACTTGTCCTCCCCCTTCCCTCTCCTGTACTATCTGTGCACTTGCACGATCTGAACGTACTATGCCTTGAAAATCATCTATCTATCTTCCCTGACTCCCCTCCTTGCATGGTTGTGCCTCAATGCACTTGGAAAAACTGCAGAATCGTTGTCAGACATATTTGCTGTTATCTACACTGTCAATTGTATTATATGCACTTACTCTGCATGTGCAGACTTGTATCATTCAGAAATTCAAGGGCTCTGAATGACTGTTGTTTTTCCCTTTGTTCCCTCCCTCCTTGAGCGCTTTGAAATGGTGTCCAGTTAAAGTACTGAATACAAAAGGATCGAATGCCAAAGGGTCGACTCAATTTGACCTAAAACAAAAGGGTCAATGGGTCACATTTTTTCTTTAAATATATATTTTTTTGGGTTTGGAAAAAAAGTGTTTTGCTACAAAAAACCCTTTGGTTTTCGGTCCTTTTGATTCGACGCTTTGGTCATTCGATCCTATTCATTCGAAACTTTGACCTAGAACCCTTTGAACCACTTTCCTTGTGTATAGGCACTTTACAAATGAACAATACCATACTATGTCCAGGACAAGCTGTATTGGTGATGATCACGTTTAAACATTCAAAATAATGTTGACGCAGGAATATTGCACCTAAAAATCAATGAAGAAATACAAAGAAAGCACAAGCACAAATCAATATAACAATCTTGTTATACAATAATTATTATTTTATCAGTGTATGTTCAAAGCCATCAATTTGAGCATCGTTCTCGGAAAACCAATGAAAATAAAAAATTATAATAATATGAAATGGTTACTTAAAATCAGAAGTGTGCATATACCACCAAAAAAGATAAGACCTTATCTTTGTGAAAATGTTCCACATCCACAAAAGTAGGAAACATTATAGGAAATATTCAGCAACAACAAACATCAAAACAGCACAAAATATGTCAAAATAAAAAAAATCACATTCTTCTAAATCCTCTAATATCCACTTATGAAATCAGCACATATTAATTAATACAACAGAAAGTAGTACCTACCATATTGGCCTTTTACAGAACAAAATAATCAATCCCACTGGCAAATAGTTGTATTAATCTAAAACATCAAAGATGTCTTCATACCCATCCCACACTGCTTGGCTGCTGAAAATCCATATTTCTTTTCAAATCACTTAAAAATCCCAATTCTCAACTGTCAACCAATCATAAAAAACAAACAAAAACAGTGCAAATAATTACACTCGAATACTTTGGCAAACACAACTTAACACAATATTATAAAAGAGAACTACATTACTCTAAATACTTACAAGAGACAGAAAAAGTAGCACACCAATCAATTTCTCTGAGGTCCATGCACAAAGTAACCACATATACCCCATCAATTTCTCTGAGGTCCATGCACAAAGTAACCACATATACCCCATCAATTTCTCTGAGGTCCATGCACAAAGTAACCACATATACCCCATCAATTTCTCTGAGGTCCATGCACAAAGTAACCACATATACCCCATCAATTTCTCTGAGGTCCATGCACAAAGTAACCACATATACCCCATCAATTTCTCTGAGGTCCATGCACAAAGTAACCACATATACCCCATCAATTTCTCTGAGGTCCATGCACAAAGTAACCACATGTACCCCATCAATTTCTCTGAGGTCCATGCACAAAGTAACCACATGTACCCCATCAATTTCTCTGAGGTCCATGCACAAAGTAACCACATGTACCCCATCAAAAAGTAATGACCTACCAATTACAAACATGTTTGCAAGTACAAATCAGTCACATAAACCTAGGTCACATTACATTACTTTTACATCCTTACTTTTGGGTCCTTTGGCCACAAAAAATGTCGGCATGCAGCAGATTATTTATTGAAATCTCCATCAGCCACATTAAGAAACCAAATCTTAAGATTCTGTATGAATCTTTGGCCAACGAATCACATTTTACTCAGAAGAGGCTTAATCAAAGCCAAAGCATCACACTGTCGATTTTGCAAACTTGGTGGAACAGAAGAGACACTCAAACACTAATTGTGTGTGTTGCTCTGGAGAAGCAAAGGAAACTATGCTTCACAAGCTAACTCAACCACACTAAATAACCCGATCTACTGATGAACTATGGTATGAATTATTTGCCACACCTAAAATCTCGTTAAGAATAGCTACTATGTAATTCCTAAACACAGTACTATTCACAATCTGACTCATACATATGAGTTAGCTAAACACCTTGATGAATGTTATTTTCGATTTATTAATGTGATGATGGTTTGTATTTATGTTTCCCTTTCTAAAATTATAATGTGTTTTTTTTAGATGCAATGTGAAATGAAAATAATGAAATTATATATTTTTTATACTTCCATTTTTACGGTCTATGTCAAAAATTTGTTTTGAAAGGTTAATCTAAATTTAACCAACCAAAATAATAATATTAAAAAAAAACTTTTACATGCACATATTTGTATTTCTTGATAAATGTACATAATCATCAAGTATCAAACTCAATGTTATCTTATTGTAACCATCCAATACCTTAATGCGTTATAACATCAACTGAAAGTGTATACTTTGAACAATCTCAAAATAATATGCACACACCAATAAAATATGAAAAGAAGTGAAGAGAATAGTATGCACAAAAATATAAGCTTGAAACTCCCATCTAATTTGACAATGTAATTCACACACCATTTATACTACACCCTTTACTACAGTCTATGAATTTTGGGAATGCCATCATTACCACTAAACAAACCATAAAACAAAACATTAAATATAACATTGTTGGAAATGTAACTCACTATCACGCATATTGAGTACAAATGTAACATTAGGACAGAAACATATCTATACAATGTTTACCAACAACAAAAATAACATGCATAGAAAACAGAAAATAAATTATAAAAAACATGTAGCGACATGCAAATATTATGTACCTTATTTTACTTCACCTAAAAAATACATTCAGAGACACACCTTTCAATGAATTAAATCAAAGTTTTGCCCTATAATGAGAGCGTATAATAAATGATCTTGAGTCATACACCTACAACCACACCTTATATCAAATAACTTTAACACATTTACCCACAATTGCTAACATCACTAGCTCACAAAAACATATGCTCTTATTAATATCTCCATAGCACTCAAAACACTAAAAAACAACTAACATTATAATGAAATGTAAAAACAAGCACACAAAGAACAGCAGTATACACACTAAGAATAAATAATAATAATAATAATAATACAGCAACATTATCACACATTAACAACAATTTAATAATAGAGAGTGATTTCAGAATGCAACCCATGACAAACTAACAAAGGAATCTATGCCCTGCCACTTTCCAAATAATTCTGGTGAAAATGCACCTGGTAGTTAAGGCCAAATTTGGCAAATGTGTGTGATCGCAAATATGCTTGGCTCAGGAGGCCAGGCCCTGGGGCTAATGTGGGTTTCTTGGTGGGGCATGGGACAAGATTCTCACAGTATTTCATGTGTTTTGGTATGCTATACGTTGTTCCGGCAAACTGGTTGTGACCTTCCACATGCCCACTGTCCACATTGCAACCATTAGGATGAAAGACCCTGGTCTATATCCCAGACCATATTACCTCAACAGTAAATAGCCATATCCCCCCTGCCCATGGATTTTAGCAATGGCCAGTGCATCTTGAAACAATTCAGCTAAACGGTCTGGCCTTTATCAATGGTTACTGCATCTTGCAAAAATGCAGCTAAAGGTTCCTTGGCCAATTCCCTTTGGCAATGTCCATATGGCCCTGAAACCACCTTTTTCCTCATTCTTTCATTTCTGCGATAGTCTTCCATGCAAACCTACTGCAGAAAAATAACCATGATCACTGTGAGTACACTTTGTATTGCCACAATAACCTTACCAACTGAAATGCATTGTTTTCCAATTATCGTGGTAACAGGCAAATGTTTTACGATTAACAAGACTTCCCATCACCACTGACACTCTCCTCATGCACTCCTCTTCCTTTTAAAGTTCCCTGTCTTGCCCCCACTTTGGCCCAACTGTTTGCATCCCTCCTGAGACTCTCCTATTATCCTTTTTTTCACACTCTTTCCCTTGACATACTCCTTTTCTGATGGTGTCTTGCGATTTTACCTTGGGAATTCTGTGAGTATCCCATGGTATTCCTATAGTAAAATTAAAACAGTCTGACTCCAGACAGGTTCTACAGGCCTCCCCAAAGTCTCCACCTAAACACGTGGTCCTTGTTCTCCCTATACACCCCTACCCTGATGTCAGACCACCCCTTCCCCTTCTCCAAACATAATTTGATCCCTTTTCTTGTTCTCCTTTCATTGGGATTTCTGTGGGAATCATTCTCACTGAGCAAAATTAATTACAAGATTTTCATTTCTGAAAAGTCTAAGTGCTGTATGGGAGATGTATGAAGGTTGTTTTGGATCACGGTCAACACCCTCTCTGCCAACCTTTTTTTGACCGATTTACAACAAACCCCCAAATAATGAATATCTGGACGCTTTGCGGCCAACATGTTACTTATTTGGCGTAAATAGGTATAGCGGTTTTCGTGGTGGGCATGTTAAATGGAAGCACCTTTTTCTCTATGGAAAAATACATGGATACTTCCAGTAGTAGCAACATAATTTCGGGAAAAGTCAGTGGAAATTGCTTTGCACCTAACAAATATGCACACACTACAATTATATGGGTGTAAGTATAGCACGGGTGTGAACTATGTTATATTCAATGTGATTTTTGTGAATTGGGTTAAAGTTTAATTTGCATGGCAGTCATTTTGTTGGTTTTAGGGAATACTGCATTATCCTTAGTGTTAGTACCTAACCTTAACTCTTCTTTTGGTTTTAAATGTGTATTTTCCCCACTGGCTGATTCCGTTCTTGTGTATGGTTATTGTACTAAATTGTATTATATGCTTGTTATTCAGAGAATATTTTTCAAAATGTATTGTTGTCGATCATGATGCGGGCTTGTCTCCAGTGCCTGTTGTCTGTGACTATTGTGATGAGTTGCACTGTGTGCGTACTATGTGAGTTGTTTTGATTGTATTATTTTGTGTGTATTGTTTTTGGTGTATTGTTTTAAATGTAGTGTTTTAAAATCATGTTTTTTGAATGTACCTTTATAGTCTATTGTTTTGACTGTATTGTTACTGGTCATAATGTGATCATGGTATGGGATTCTATGTTACTTATGTGTATAGACATTGTTCAGAATTGCAATCAGTGCATTCTCTTTGAGTATATTATTTAAATGAGCGATTTGTTTCGAGTCTACTGTTTTGAGTCTGCTGTGCAGGCTTATATTTAATGTGTGTTGTGTATAGTTTTTTGTTCTGATTAGTATTATGTATAATTCTGAGTTCATTTGTTTGAGTGTAGTATATTGAGTGTATGATTTGAGTGTGTTATTTTCAGTGTATTGTTTTAAGTGTGTTGCTTTTAACTTTTTGTTTTGAGTTTATTATTATGAGTGTATTATTATGTCACGGTGTGCCAATAGTATGGGCTTCGAGCTAGTGACTGAAGTGCATGCAAGATAGTCTGTATATGCCAGGTTGAATGTAATATTTGTTTTTTTTATTGTGTACTGGATTAATTATAAACCTTAGACACAGTGCAAAATGCAAAATACAAAAGACAAACATGTCTGCATACATCTTATAACAAATCTTAGACATACTTAAAACATGCAACATATAGATTTGCATGAAATATCCATAACAAATACTAGCTATAGAAGTGATAACTAATTGATCACATTTCTAACGTTTAATATCTATTCGACCAACAATTCCTAACATTCATCTCATAATTTCACACTAAAAAGACATCTTAACCTCAATGTAAATTCTACAAATACACCCAATACTCTTTCCAGATATAATATACAGACGAAACAGCGACAAGGGTATCACCTGAGTTAATCATCCTATTATTTTCATTGTATTGCTTGAACCCAATGTTGTGAGGATATTGTTGTTAAGTCTTGGCCTGCTCATGGGGTAAGCTATAATGCAGAGTCAATAGTGTATGACTTTTATGCTGAATAATATTTGAGCATATTGCTTGGATGTATTGATTTGAGCATATTTTAGTGAGTGTATTCTTCTCAGCACATCGTTTTGAGTGTATTCTTTGGGCTTAATTTTATTTGCCATGCTGTTGAGTTGCACAGAGTGCCTGTTGTGCATTGCTATTATGATGAAATTAATTCCACACATGTCATTTTGAGTGCATTTTTTTAGTATATCGTTTTGAGTCTGATTGAGTAGGAGGGAGTGTATGAAAGTATGTGAATGTGTGTCTGTGTTGGTGTGTGTCTGTGTGGGCACGCTTGTTTGTTTGTGAATGTGTTTTTGGGCACAGAGGAATATTTTATGCATTGGCAGGTATATTTTGATATTGATATTGATATTTTATTTGTATCGCGTTCATACACATGTGTTTCAGATGGCGATGAGGCAAGGGAGGGGAAAAGGGAGTACAAAAACAACAATCTTACTAGGCCCAGTGACACTGAGAACGTGCAAGTGCATTGGAGAGGGAAATGAGAGAGAGAGAGAAAGGGTAAAGTGCAAGGGAGGGGGGAGAAGTGGACAGTGCTGAGCAAAGTATACAGATAAGTAATAATAAATACATAATTAAATAGTAAAAAGCAACAGACATTGGTAGTGCAGCCAACAAGTGGCCAGTGCTAGGTATAAGGCAACAGACATTTGCGTCTGATAAGTGCAGAAAGGGGGGGATTGTGTGGTTACAGATATACAGATACAGGCCCCAGTGCAAGGGATCACCAGGAGGCAATGCGGGTGGGTGGCAGAGTCAGCAGGTACCTGGCCCCGAAAGTCAGAGGGTAAGCCAGGTGCACGATGACAAGACAGAGCAGATTAATAGGGGAGAGGAGGAGAGAAGGCAGAAGCAAAGAGGAAGGTCTTGAGGTGCTTCCAGAACCGGAGATGGTTCTCCTCGAGTTTCAGAGTGGTAGGGAGGCTGTTCCAGAGGGATGCCCCAGCCGAGGACAGAGATCTACCCCCAGCTTGCTTCTTTGAAAAACAACTCACCCTGAGGGATTTAGAGGTAGAGGAGCGAAGAGCTTGGGAGGGAAGGTATTTAAGGAGGGACAGCTGAAGGTGTTTTGGACCCAGGACCCAGCAAGCCTTGTGGACAATGCAGAGGGTTTTGAATTTAATCCGTGCAGCCACTGGGAACCAATGGAGAGATTTCAATGCTGGAGAGATATGATCCCAGGGCTTGAGGCCGAGGACAAGTCTTGCAGTCCCGTTATGGATAAGTTGCAGAGGGTGGAGGGTAGAAGCAAGTAGATTTAGAAAGAGGCTGTTACAATAATCCGACCTAGAGAGAAGTAGGGCTCCGAGAGACAGAGAGCTTCTGGGGGAAGGAGACGAAAGACAGAATACCTCTGAGGAGGAGCAATAGCAAGTTTGACTTTTTTGGAGACATCATAGATGTGGGCCGAGAAGGAAAGCGTGGAGTCAAAGATGACCCAGAGGTTCTTAGCCTCACAGGTGGTAATAGGAGGGCCAAGGGAGACCAGCCAGAGAGGGACGGAAAAGGAGGGTGAAGGAGTGTCGATGAGGAGGATCTCTGTCTTGCTGGCATTCAGGCAGAGATCGTTGGCAGCACACCAGTCCTGGATGGCAGATAGTCAGTCAGAGATTAGAGAAGGCGAGGAGGAGGCCGAGGAGAGCCTGAAAATGAGTTGAGTATCATCAGCATAGCACTGAAAGTTGGAGCAGAAAATGGCAATGCAGTGGGTGAGGGTGGCCAGGTATTGGTTAAAAACTCGGGGTGAGAGGTTAGACCCCTGGGGAACACTGCAGGTAGAAAGGGAGATAGATGAAAGGAAGGACCCAAGTTGGACCTGGGAAGGTCGATCAGACAGGAAAGTCAGCCAGGCCAGAGCCTGATCAGTGATAGCCAGGTTGTCATGGAGACGGTTGAGCAGGATGGTTTGGTTGACCGTGTCAAAGGCAGAAGAGAGATCGAGTAGGATGAGGACAGAGGGGATCTTAGAGTCAAGGTTGGAGAGCAGATCCTCACGGATGACCAGGAGAGCAGTTTCTGTTCTTCTGGCAGCTCTAAAGCCAGATTGATGGTCATGGAAACAACTTACAGAATCAGAGTCAAGATTAAGCTGTGAGATGGCCAGATTTTCCAGGAGTTTGCCAAGAAGGGGAGTAATGGAGATTGGGCGATAGTTAGCCGGGCAAGAAGGGTCAGCTGTGGGTTTCTTGAGAAGAGAATGCTTCAGAGGGATGGGACGGCTCCTGAGGTGAAAGAGTGGTTTCAGAAATCAGCCTGGGCATGAGCGAGGGTGTCAATATGGTTCTTGATGGTTTTGGAAGAACAGGGATGTTTTGATGAGACTTTCATAGATCAGACTTGTCTAGAGACCTCATCAGGGGAGAATAGAGGAAAGGAAGAGGAAGAGGGTGGGGGTGGCTGAAAGAGGGCCAGTGTTCAAAGAGGAAGAGGGGTAGGGGGTGGACAGGATGTGCTGGGTTTTAGAGATGAAGTGAGAGGCGAGGGTCATGCAAAGGGCCTTTGAAGAGACAGGAGAGGTAGAGACTGCTGCAGGGTTTGCCAGCTCCTTGCAGATTTTAAAGAGTTCAGCTGAGTTGTTAGATATCGCAGAGACACAGGTTTGGATGTGGGCTCTCTTTTTAGTGTGGACAGAGAGTCAGTATTGCCTTTGGAGCAGGCAAAAGGCCATTTTATCGGAGGATGAACAAGAAGCCCTCTGTTTCCTCTCCGCCACCCTACACTTACGTACAAATGTAGCTCGGCCAGAGTCAGACCAAGAATTGCACTTGGCTTTGGGCTTTAAATGGATCCTCATGACAGGGGCAAGAGCATCAAGAGTATTAGAAATAGAGGAGTAGAGCATAGACAGGGCTGTGTCAGGATGTGAGTCAGCCAGAGGTGGAGGGGGGGGGAGAAGGTGGCAGCAAAAGCCTCAACTGACACACACTTCATGGGCCTGATTTCCGAGAAGGTAGGTGGCTTGGGGGGAAGAGAGAGAGAGAGATGAAAGGAGCGGAGGGAGTGATCGCTCAAGGAGAGAGGAGTAGTGAGAGGGATGCAGAGGGGGGGTCAGAGGAGATCAAGACATCAAGTGTATGCCCTGCAGAGTGGATCGGGCCAGAGGGGAGGATAGATAGGGATGGAGAATCACAGAGGTCACAGAAGAGTACCGGGGAGGAAGAAGGAGAGTCAAGACGGATATTGAGGTCTCCAAGAAAGAAAAATTGAGTGGTTGAGGCCAGGAGGGAGGAGGAGAGGTCCCCCCACTCAGAGAGAAATGAGGTCATCTGACCAGGAGGTTGATAAATAGTAGCCACTGTGAGAGAGTGACTAGGAGAGAGAGCCTGCAGACAAGGCATTCGAAAGAGGAGTAAGTCTGTGTGGGAATGACAGAGGCAGGGATCCACTCAGGAAAGATCAGGGCTACACCACCTCCAGACCGGGTGGATCTGGGTGCGGAGAGGATCTTGTAGCCATCAGGGAGGAGAGTATCAAAGCTTGTGACAGAGCTAGCCGTGAACCATGTCTCGGTAAGACCGAGGACATCAAGGTCGAGTTCTTCCAGGAGGTGGCATTTTCCATGTTGTGTTCTCCCTCTGGCACTAATGAATGTTAGGGTGTGTGGTGGTTCATGCTGTGCATTTTATGATATATTTTCCATTTATATGTATGTTTTTTATTTTACTTTGTCCCTCTGTGCATATTAATCTCTTTCTCTCTCTATCTGTCTCTCTGTCTCTCTGTCTCTGTCTCTCTCTCTCTCTCTCTGTCCCTCTCTCTCTCTTTCTCTATCTCTCTCTTTTTCTTCATAAAAGTGAATACCCCAAGTTTAGCTGATTTGACTTTTGCGTTTGTTTTGGCATTCTCAACTACAGAGTAAGGACTAAATCAATCCGATTAATGGAAAAGTGTGCATTGATCCTGCAAAGACCCTGCATCGAAAACGGCGTTGTTCGTCCCTGCATGGGTAATATTTTGGGCAAGCTCTGTGTATTCATGGAATGTTCCCTGCAAAATAACCCTATGCGCAAGTAGCGGTCAGAATGCCCCCAACATGCCCCCATGCAAAGAAATCCAGCCACATACACCTAGCTTTGTGGGCTCAACGCTGCAAACTCTTGCACCCTGGTAATACTGTGTGCGTTCCCCCACAACCAAGCCAGCACCCCGGCGTCACCACGTGGGGTCCTTCATAACTGTTCACAGTACCCCCTGACAACATGTGTAACATTTTCTGCAACTCAGGTAATTCTCTGGTCAATCTGCATGCAATCCCCCGTGCACCATGGCTGCACCCCTCCACTCTGCATACGTGCACCTCTAACTGCGAACAGTACCACCACTGCATGCACGCACACCTAAATTCGCAGCCAGAACTTACCTTTGCGCTATGATTCTTATGCGATTGGGGCCTTATGCTGCTTTCTCGTGGCAGTGTGATCCGGAGCTTTGCGTGCTGATTCCCCCAACGTGATGTTGCACGGTCAGATCCATTAATATGCTTGTTCTTGCGTGGTGCTGGGAGTGTGATTTCCTCACGCAGGCCATCCCTCGACACGCCCACGTAATGCCTAGTTCTTGCTCATTCTGCATGGAGAATGGGGAATATGCATGTTCCGCCCCCTATTTAGATCTTGTTGCAGGCCCCACCCACACTCTGCATGCAATCTCTCACAAGGGGCCTGACTGCTCGCGGAGGCGAGCCAGACATGTGCAAAGTCTCTGCAATGTCCAGAAAAGTCCTGCAAAGTCGATTCCATGAATCCACAGACGCGGTTTTGCATGCAGAATGACCCGCAAAGTCCATATTTACCGCACATAAAAATACATGAATCAGGACAAAACTGTAATAAAAATATTGGACATCAAAGTGGACAATATCAAGATTTGACGGCCCCAATTGCGCCTTTTAAGAATATAAGAAAATCTGAGGAATTCGCAATACAAACATTTTTTTTTATTTTCCAGTAATGATTTTGTGCATAAAAAAAATGAAAATTCGGCATAAGTGTTTGACACAGAAATATGTATGTGTATCTGATTTCGCGGCATTTATCTGCTTTCCGTTGTATAACTTTGCACATTTTTCATTTATTTAGGAACCTCTGCTGCTTTTTAATGTGTGTGCACATTTATAAAGTATATGCATTTTACAACATTTGAGTAGACATTTCACATTTTCAAATGCTTTAAAAAATAGAACACCTTTTGTATAATACAATAAACGGAATTACCAGGCAAGGACGTAATAGGCAGTATTAGTGTGTGCTGTGGAAAAGCGATCGTTCTGTGATTAGATTAGCAATATCGTGTATAAAAGCAGCCGTTGATGAAGTGATCTGGCTGATGTGAGTGAATGCATGACCCCGGCTTATCGCGGCATCTACATAAAGAAGCCATCTCAACTGTCAAGAGAGCCCATCCAAGAGTGAACATGACATTAGTGAAAAGCTAAGCAAAAGGTCGCTAGAGCAGAAGGAGAAAAATACTTGTCCGTTCTTTTTCCATATGGGTTTGCCAAATGCACGCTGAGCAGCTGGAATTAGGGCACAGAAGCAACATTGATCATTAACACAAAAACATAACTTTTAAAGAAACCCTAGGAAGACACAATCGACTCTAATAACATTGCTAAATTGGGGTAACGTGTTCAAACAAAATGATGAAATCATGGCTGAGTTGCCAAGCATTTTAATGTCAGGGATGATGCGGTTAGTTGCTAGGTATCACTGATTTGTAGAAGCCTATATGATTTCCTCTGCGACTAAGGCTCAGCATATACCATATAAGATATGAGACACAAATATTAGGGTAAACATTATTATGTAGGCTATGATTGTCTGAAAATACAATGTTTTAGATGAGGCAATGGGATCTGGGAGGGATATCAAGAGGCATTTTCCACACACACATTATTTAATCAGCAAAGAAATTCCATATGCTGAAAACTGATGCTGCAGAAACATTACGTGTTAACTAATTAAGGCAAAGCTCAGCAGAGCATACACTAATGCAAGCAGATGGGGATTTGAAAGTGGTACATTTTCTATGATGCCATCTTTTAACTGTCCGGTTCTTCCTTTTGATTCCTAAGAATTTTTGATTAATTCGTTGCTGTGCCATTGTACTGGTATATTTCTACTTTCTGTTCACCCATGTGCATTGCGGTTGAACACCCAGCTAGCAAAGTCATTTCTACAACTTCTTTAAATGCTGCTGATCAGGCTCTTTGCACTGCCATGTGGCTCCTTTTCTATGCAAATTGACTATCTCAGATTCTAAATGGTTCCACACATGCTCTTTTTAAAATGTTTGCATTTCATGGAACCAGTAAGCACACATTGTTTTGGCATTTGTTCCTTCACAATCAGTGTTATCAACCAACCTTAACTTTATTTGGCCGTAGGCCATCAAAGTGCATCCTGACACTAATCCTAATTTCTGAAGAATTATGCAGCATTAAAGGAGAAGACAAAAAAAGAAGCACCCTCATTGAATACCACAATGTAAATCTCTGACCGTGGTTCAGTACTCTCAACCCCATGGCCTGTTTAACTCCCAAAGCACCGTGGACCCAGAAGGGTAAGGTTCGCCCAGAGAGAGGTTTCTTGCCAGTTGAATAACCAGGAAAGTCCACAGGACCAAAAATGAGGGAGGGGCTGGCTATAATCCCGGGTCCGTCCATGACCATTACATTGTCTCAGAACAGCAATTGCCATGTGATCATCCCCAAAAAAACAGTTTCACAGAATTGGGAAACATTTCATTATACAATCTAGTGCACTCCACCATAGCGTCCTTGGTAACGAAAGCACAGTCCCCAACAGAGTGTAATCAGTGTAGGCATTTGTTTTCAGAAAGGCATCACTTGGGTCTCTTCCATCAAGATGCAATTTTGGTGCCCCATGGAGAAATACAGTGGCTCTTCTGTGCCCTTCATGGGCGTTGTTTCTAAGCAGATGTCTCCTAGCACCAGGGTTGTGTGCAGTGTTTCCCCTCCCAGCAGGACAGTTACTGCCCAGGTTCCTCTGGGCATTGTTCTCCAAAGGCAAGGGCTCAAACCCCTGGGTGGGGGCTTTGGCGGCTATCTCGATGCATTTAGAGATGGGTATTGGACAGCCTTTGGTTGTCTCTTTGGGGTAGGAATATTCAGGGCACCAGAAGCAGAAGAAAGTTGAGGACACAGGGGGTATGATCCTGCATCATCAGTTTGGCCCAAGCCCCAGGGCTCGTCCCCAAGTAGGCCCTCTCCAGCCCTCCACATCCCTCCCTCACCCCTGGCCTCCAACATACCGTTAAGCAAAGCCGATAGTAGATTTTTGATATCGACCAATTCGGAAAGCACACGATCACAGGAGCAGCCTGGGGTAGTGTTTGGTTCTCTGGGTGATGAGGCTGGCAGGGACTGTTTCCCATGGGTAGGGGGCTTTGGTGCCCTAAGTGGGGTTAAGCATTGGAAGAAGCTAGCCCTTGTGGGTGCAGCTGACATGGACGCACTCTAGGAGCTGGAAGGGGGGGCTCAACGAATGCTTTCCCTCACAAGATCCTTCCGAAACCCAGGCCCATTGGGTCCACTGCCAGTTGTGTAGAAGAAAACGGAGGATGGGGAACCTCAATGGCCATTTCCGTCCATGGCTCAGGGACTAAACAAGTGGTACCAGAAACGGGCCTGATTGGCAACCCAGGAGATTTGGGAGGCGCAACCGGCGCCAGAGACAAGGCTAATGGTTTGCTGTCGTCAGTGAGCTTGGCTATGGCCAATGTGATCCTCTCGCAGCCTTTGCCCAGAATATCAAGAAGGTCAGCCGTGGACTTGCGGTTGAGGTTTCCTCCAGGGCTTAACAGGTTAGCTTTGAGCACATGTTCATCTAGGGTAAAGTCAAGCAAATGCTTCAGAGCGTAGCGTTGGGTGGAGCCAGGTCGTGGTCGTGGGAGGAACTCCCCATTGGAGTTGTGGGTTCTGGAATGCTCAGATGCTGATTCCCTCGTTTCCCCCTGGGTCATGTATGGTGTCAGCAGTCACTGGGGCAGGTATCCTGTCCATGCTAGTACCCATGGAGTGAACTCCACTCCCCTGACAATTCCTCATCAATTTGCTTCCTAACCCCCCCGCCCCCTCCTTTGTTGGCCCATTTTGTACTTGCGGTTCACTTTAGAGTCATAGGGGGTTTTCAGGTTAGACAGAAGGGCAGATTTGGCGAGGAAAATGGAGGGGGGGACGTTCCTCTGCTTCTACTGCTCCGCCATCTCCCCAACAGAGCCCGGACCAAGCCAAATCTCCAATACAATACAAGGCAAGCCAAGGGATTCTCAACCTCTTGTCTCACCTTACCACAAACCACGTCTGATGGGCACTCTGGGGTCTAGGGTCTGCTGTGTGTTTCCTTTAGCACTCCCCCGGCAGAGAGCAAACACCAAGGCAGGAGCGAAACCCTTGCACCTTTAATCTCAGCGGGCTTCAGGCCCTGCGGGAAGGAGCAGCAGCAGATGAGGGGGGGCGTGGCCTCCAGGAAGTATTGTGGCCCTCCTGGGCCTTCAGTGTTGCAGTGAGCGGGCCGTACACCCTGCACCCTTAATCCCTGTGGGCTTCAGGCTCTGTGGGAAAGAGCAACAGCAGATGAACTGGACGGGGCATGGCCTCCATTGAGTACGGTGGCCCTCCTGGGCATTCATTAGCGGGCCGTAAACCCTGTGGCCTTAATCCCTGCGGGCTTCAGTATTATAGTTTTGAACAGGTAACTATACCCAAATCTGTGACCCTAACTTTATTTGTTAAACTGCACATTTCACTGGGCTAACCTGATAGAAGTACCTGCTGGTGGATTTGGAAACTGTAGGGATAATGACAAAGTAGACGTCCTGATTCCTGAGTGCAAAATATATGTAAGTACTGCAACTGTAAAGCACATTTATATGATGCCTGTATCCACAATAGATGCCAGATCTACCACAGTAAAGTGCATGTTCATAATTCTTGTGTGCCCACAATATTCTGCCAGCTCTGCCACAGTAAAGCACATGCTCGTCATGCCTGTGTTCACAGTAGTTATGACACAATTGCCATTGTAAAAACTCTTTCTAATTCAGGCTGTGCCCAATAGATGCCGGTATGTCCACTCAAATAACACACTTTCATGCTAGTTTTGCCCAATAAATGCCAGTAGTTACAATATAAAACATTTCATTTCTGGTTGTGCACAATATAAGTCAACATACCCCTTTAATCACGTTGTTGTGCAGCTACTGCCAATTATATTCCATCCTAGTCCTGTAACAAATGCTTGACGTAAAGATCTCTTGTATACAGGGGTGCTCAGTCCAGCATAATTCTTGAACCCTTTTTCATTGGTTTGAAATGCCTCATGGGAATCCCACAGCGTTTATATCAAATTGGAGGAAGGCAACACATCCCACAGACACATTGGGAGGCATGACACTTGTGAAAGCGATAAGAGGCCCGAAGCTACCAAACAGATTTTTGAGGACTATTAAACTTGCTTCCTTTTTTGGGTTCTTTTGGAGGCGTGGGCAGGAACGTCTAATAAATTGCTTCTTTTGGAAGAGTTTTTATATGATTTCGAAGAGCTTTGGATGGGTTTGAAAGTTGGTTGTGGTGTTTGAAGTGTTTGTTGATCCTTTGTTATCCCATTATGAATTGTGTGTGTGTTTTTAAACCCCTTTCTTATGTCATCTTTTTTACCCTTTCTTATAACAATAGTTTAAAAACCAAACACGTTTCTCTTTTACTTTCATTTCCTCTTTGTGCCAGCTAAAAACAAAAAAAAACAAATATATATTTTTTAACACCTTTGTTTTTTTAAAACCTTAAATGCTTCTCAACGAATCTGACAATCCTTCCGATGTGGTAGTTTTTGTGCGTACCAAGAACTATTTCCAATTTTCTGTTTGAGTCTTACATGTCCTATTTTATTGCCTTAGCTACTTACCTTTTTCATGTGTCACCATGTCACTTGATCTGCAGGAGGTGAGCCGAAGAGTAGGAAATGGAGTATTAATAATTATCTCTGGAATAGGTAGTTGTCGGCTTGGTCCGAGAGGAGGAGAAAGTGGAAGAGTCTGGCTTGTCAAAGGGACACATGATAGATGATGGGGAGGGGGAATAGTTTGGCTCATCGCAGGGGTGCTTGTCATGGCAAGGAGATATCATTGGTCTTGGGGAGGTGGAAGGATGTGTCAACATACTGCATGGTGAGGTTGTGGCAACCATGGCGAATTAGAAGAAGTATAATGATATCTGCACAAGCATTCCAACAGTTCCTTCAGAATGTGCAACAGTCTGCACACCTCAGAGGCGCAGAGGAGATTGTGATATGGAAGAGGGATGAGAAGAAAAGAGAACATGTGGTGGTGGTGCAGTAGGAGTTGAGGAGCACCAGATAATTGAGAAAGGTGTTCAGATGCAGGTGCTCCATCCACAGAGTATCACCTGAGAAAGGTCATGGAGCAGGGCATCAAAACCCCGGTCCTAACGTAATGGCCCCGTGTCGTGAGGACAGTAGCAGTGCTGATAATTTCAGGTTATAAGCTAAGGTGTGGCACAAAAGCACAACATAGCGCACAATACTTTGTTTGCACAGGCGATTTCTGCTTTGTAGCTTTGCTTTTTGCCCGCATTGCAGCACATATCATTGTATTGTTTGCATGTGCTGCACCTGAAAGAGAGGAAGCAGTATATTATTTTTCATGTAGCACATTGCCTCAGATTTACAAACGGCACGCAGCACACTGCATGGCACCATATTTACTACACCTTGCCTGCACACCATGATTGCAGAAAATACATGGTGCTTGGAACCGCATTCCTTCATGCATCACACTTCATGCATCACACTGCACAGAAAACACTTAGCACATTGCAATTATTTGTATTTGCATTATTTTTACATTTATAGCAGCGCACAAAGCCCTGGGGCATCTAGGCGCTAGTTACTGTAAGTGCAGTAGCATAGTTCAAGGTGCAAGACCAAGCAAAGGGTCACACGCATGAGGGAATATCTTGAAAACACACTCCCGAAAAGCCAAGCCTCATGGTATGCGAGGCTACTTCAGGTAAGTAAGCAAACATAAATGACAAAACAAGTATGAGTGCACATTCTAGTGGGGCACTGCCTCATGGTACAGGGGCTATTGCAGGTAAGTAAGCAAACATCAATGACAAAATGAGTGTACATTCTGACAAAGCATCACCTCATGGTACGTGGGGCTACTTCATGTAAGCAAATATAAATGGCTGAGACAAAGTAAGGTACGTTTCAGGCATGTTCCAGGATTAGAAAAAAGCAAGTAAGTCAAAATTGGTAGGTTTCCATCTGTGATGCATACATTTTACAGGATTAGCCAAATGCAAGAGAGTCAAAACCTGTATGTTTCGATCTGTGTTGCAGGTTTAGCAGTGGGCTAGAAAGTCAATTAAGGTGTTTCACGGACATATTGAAAGACTAGTGATGGGCTAAAAGACGGAATCAGGATGATTCCGGACATGTGCAGGTTTAGTAATGGGAGGAAAGAACACGTTACAGGTAAGGTAGTGGTAGAGTAGCAAGCTAATTCAGGCGGGGAGGGAAGAGGGTACACTCTGGATGGAGAAGGGATGAGGCTAAGGAGGCACATGTTGTTGCTGGCTAGGTAAACATTGCTTGTATGAAGTTTTGTGAGGCACTCGCAGGCATGGGATGACCTGTGTGGTGTGGTAGTTAGGCCTGGATAGAGCGATCATGAGGTGGAAGGAGGAGACATGGGTAGGCAAAGTATGCATTTGCATTATAATAGTGAGAGCATGCCGCAAGGAGTAGATAAAGGAGATTGTCAAAGGGGCAGACATGAACACATGCCTAATCTAAATGCAAAAAGAGTGGTGCTTCGTCTTACCTTTTCAAATGTTAAGCAAGCGGGAAGGGGAGATTACCAGGGCCAGGTCTGAATGATGAAAGCAAGAATCCTAGAAGGAGGAGTAGGCAATGGAGTTCGTGTCAGAGGTGAATGCAAAGAAACATCATTATTTTATTAGAACAAGAAGAGGGGCACAAGATCCATTTTGATGTGCCCATCCTACTTTTCTGGGCATTCCAGAGTCGCATCTTCTCTTCAGTTGCAATATACCATGTGGTGAAGGCTACGTTGGGATCTATTTGTGTCCTCTAGGGGAAAACGTAGTTGCAAACTTGTGCATCATGAATAGGAAGACAATATGTTATTTGAAAGAGTACTTTTACTCATGGTTATTAATATTACCTGGGGATCATGATCCTGAAAGCTACTTAAGGGTTATATACATTTTCACTTGTGTCTCTTTTCCACTTGCTCACGTCGATGCATATTCAGCTCCCTTCATTAAGTTCCAGAGTCAAGGTGCTGTAGCTATATGTCACGTGACCGGAATGATAGGATTTACCACAGCCTCTGAAGGTGTGGGGATAGGGTGAACCCAGCACATCTAAAAACTAAACACGGCTATTTTCAATTGGATGAACCGATTTAGCCTAGCACTGATGCGCTTTTAAAACCGGAAGTGTGTCACCTGTCCGATATGGGCCACACTGCAAAGACAAATGTTATATTTATGCCACTGGAGGTGTTGGGATAGGGTGAAACCAGCGCATCTAAAAACTAATCAGGGCTATTTAATTGGATTAACCAGAACCAGGCTTCATTTTGAAAAAGAAATCAAACGTAAATCTACAGGGAAGGATGCAAATAGACTGGGTTAATAATACATTCCTGTCACCTCTAGACCACAATATATAACCTGCATGCCACAGATATAACCAGAAGAAGGTTAAGCACGTCATACAAGAGTCCACCTTATGAACTACATGTAACTACCAGAAGTTAAGAGTGTTCAATATTTGAAATACCTTCCCATTGTCCCAAACTAAGGTTACGCTCAGATTGAAATACCAAAGCCTGAATACTTATGCTTCAATAGGAAGGCATAACTGACTTAGGCCAAACCAAACAAGGAATAGGTAAGACCAGAAACAAATACCTCACCAATTTCTAAATGTAACTCTTTGCTTAAAGGGAATCTCCCAGGTCGTTACCGGCAAAATAATAATTTCTCCCCCATTTCGGAAATGTCGAAAAAAAATGTTAAAAAAAAAAGCTCAAATGTGTTTTTTTTTATTTGTATGTTTTTTTTTGCTTTAGCTAGTAAAAATAAACAGGGGGCTGGGGGGGGAACCCCCCATTAAAACATTAAAAAAGCACATTCGAAATATAGGGGTTGATTCATGGAAATAATGTGCGCCGAAAATTCCTGCGCAGAGGTGCCAAAACGTGCGAATCGCAGGAAAAGTGCGAAAATCGCAGTGCAAGTGCGAAAATCGCAGGGAAACCAGCGCACACCGATTCATGGAAGTCCGTGCGCGAGAAAAACATTGGATGTGCGCTAAAAATGTGGCCGCGCACGCCGGCGCACAGGTCATTCAACAGCGTGCGCCACGGCCACTGCGAAATCGCACATAGCGTGGCGCACATCACAAAAGTAGGCGGAACACGGGGCGTAACACTCGGAATGGGGAACAACACGTGAAAATATGGGCGTCACGGGGAAAGTACAGGAGGCAAGTGCGCGGAACGCCCACACGCTCGCCTACAACCGTATTCATGGAATCGAATAGGGCAAACCAGCGCACGGTCAAAGACGCGCACAGGGCCAAACAAGTACGCCACAAGAAAGCAGGCGGTAGCGCCCCTGCGACTTAAAAAAATGTGCGCCAAAATGTGTGCTAACAAAAAGCACCCATATACAGCCATGATGAATGGGCCATACAGTGGCCCTCTTGGACAAATGAGGTGCAAAGGGGCACCCACAAACAAGGTCACCCGCTGTGTGAAAAATAGCGTGTGCGCGTGTTCCTGGGTGCGCGGGAAGTTCCACATGCGATTGGCCTGGGTACGTGTACTACGGGGTGCGCGGGAAGTTCCACACGCGATTGGCCTGGGTAGGTGGGGGTGCGCGGGAAGTTCCACATGCGATTGATCTGGGTACGTGTACTTCGGGGTGCACGGAAGTTCCACACGCGATTAGCCTGGGTACGTGTACTACAGGGTGCGCGGGAAGTTCCACACGCGATTGGCCTGGGTAGGTGGGGGTGCCTGGGAAGGCCCACACGCGATTGGCCTGGGTACGTGTACTTCGGGGTGCGCGGGAAGTTCCACACGCGATTGGCCTGGGTAGGTGGGGGTGCGCGGGAAGTTCCACACGCGATTGGCCTGGGTACGTGTACTACGGGGTGCGTGGGAAGTTCCACACGCGATTGGCCTGGGTAGGTGGGGGTGCGCGGGAAGTCCCACATGCGATTGGCCTGGGTATGTGTACTTCGGGGTGCGTGGGAAGTTCCACACACGATTGGCCTTGGTACGTGTACTACGGGGTGCGCGGGAAGTTCCACACGTGATTGGCCTGGGTAGGTAGGGGTGCGCGGGAAGTCCCACACGCGATTGGCCTGGGTACGTGTACTTCGGGGTGCGCGGGAAGTTCCACACGTGATTGGCCTGGGTAGGTGGTGGTGCGCTGGAAGTTCCACAAACGATTGGCCTGGTAACGTGTACTTCGGGGTGCGCGGGAAGTTCCACACGCGATTAGCCTGGGTACGTGTACTACGGGGTGCGCGGGAAGTTCCACACGCGATTGGCCTGGGTAGGTGGGGGTGCGCGGGAAGTCCCACATGCGATTGGCCTGGGTACGTGTACTTCGGGGTGCATGGGAAATTCCACACGCGATTGGCCTGGGTAGCTGGGGGTGCGCGGGAAGTTCCACATGTGATTGGCCTGGGTACGTGTACTTCGGGGTGCGCGGGAAGTCCCACATGTGATTGGCCTGGGTACGTGTACTTCGGGGTGCGCGGGAAGTTCCACACGCGATTGGCCTGGGTAGGTGGGGGTGCGCGGGAAGTTCCACACGCGATTGGCCTGGGTAGGTGGGGGTGCGCGGGAAGTCCCACATGCGATTGGCCTGGGTACGTGTACTTCGGGGTGCGCGGGAAGTTCCACACACGATTGGCCTGGGTACGTGTACTACGCGGTGCGCGGGAAGTTCCACACGCGATTGGCCTGGGTACGTGTACTTCAGGGTGCCATGTGGGTCCTCCCAGGTGTTCCCTCTACACCCTCCACGGTCCCTGCAGGCAGCCCCCACCACAGGGTACTACCCTGCACCCCTGTTCATGTCCCACAGGCAACCCATCCACCATTGCCATGCCCACCAGCCAACCCACATGTCACCTTGCACTACTGATCACCACCACATGTCTCCCATCACCCCCACCCCCCAGCCACCAGGGGCAGCCTCCACCAGGCCCCCACCCATGTCTACCACCACCCCCATCCCCCAGCCACCAGGGGCAGCCTCCACCAGGCTCCCACACAAGTCCCCCTGCACCCCCACTCCCCAGCCACCAGGGTCAGCCTCCACCAGGCTCCCACACATGTCCCCCTGCACCCTCACCGCCCAGCAGTGCAGGGGAAGCCTCCACCAGGCCCCCACCCATGTTTACCACCACCCCCACGCCCCAGCCACCAGGGGCAGCCTCCACCAGGCCCCCACTCATGTCCCCTATCACCCCCACCCCCAGCAGTGCAGGGGCAGCCTCCACCAGGCCCCCACTCATGTCTACCACCACCCCCACCCCCCAGCAGTGCAGGGGCAGCCTCCACCAGGCCCCCACTCATGTCTCCCATCACCCCCACCCCCCAGCCACCAGGGGCAGCCTCCACCAGGCCCCCACTCATGTCCCCTATTACCCCCACCCCCCAGCAGTGCAGGGGCAGCCTCCACCAGGCTCCCACACATGTCCTCCTGCACCCCCGCCCCCCAGCCGTGCGATTTGCCTGGGTACGTGTACTTCGGGGTGCGCGGGAAGTCCCACACGCGATTGGCCTGTGTACATGTACTTCGGGGTGCGCGGGAAGTTCCACATGCTATTGGCCTGGGTACGTGTACTACGGGGTGCGCGGGAAGTTCCACACGCGATTGGCCTGGGTAGGTAGGGGTGCGCGGGAAGTCCCACACGCGATTGGCCTGGGTACGTGTACTTCGGGGTGCGTGGGAAGTTCCACACGCGATTGGCCTGGGTAGGTGGGGGTGCGCGGGAAGTCCCACACGCGATTGACCTGGGTATGTGTACTTCAGGGTGCGCGGGAAGTCCCACACGCGATTGGCCTGGGTACGTGTACTACGGGGTGCGCGTGAACTTCCACACGCGACTGGGCCTGTGAGAGTGGGGTACATGTATTCCAGGGGTGCGCGGGAATATTTACCCGCGACTGGGCCTAGGAGAGCGTGCTACGTGTGTTCCTGGGGTGGGCGGGAAGATTTGCACGTTCGCCTACGACGTGCCGAAAAATAAATGGTCCAATCCTGAGACACGTACGCCAGCATGAAGCAGGCGTACGTCGACCCGCGCAGCATAAAAGTGCGCGCAAACAACAAACAAGCTCATACGCCAGGATGAATATACCATTCCTAGCAGCAGTGGCCGTGGGTTACCAAAGGAGGAGGAGGAGGATAGTGAGGGCCTGAATTTTCACTCCCAGAACCAGCCTTTTTGGGATGCCTGATGACCAGGTGTATGGGATGTACAGGTTTCCCCCACACAAAATACTGGACCTGGTCAGTGAGTGGGAGGATGACCTCACATCACCCACCCTGTGCTCCCAAGCACTCAGCCCCCTGGAGAAGGTCCTCAATGTACTGCACTTCTTGGCCACAGGATCATTTCAGCGGACAAGTGCCATAGTGGGTGGGGTGTCACAGGCCACCCAGTCACGCTGCCTACACCAGGTCTTGAACATCATCACTGCACGCCCATCAGTCCGTAGGCACATATACCTGCCCAGGACACTGCAGAAAGGCAGGCTGCCACCCTCGATTTCTACGGTGTGGCACAATTCCCAAAAGTGCTAGGTGCCATTGACTACACCCATGTGGCACTACGTCCCCCCAGGGCATCTGAGCACATCTATAGGAACCGCAAGCACTGGCATTCCATCAACGTGCAGGTAGTATGTAATGCTAAGGGAATCATCACCTCAGTATATGCCAACTATCAAGGGTCCACCCACGACAGCTTCATTTACCGAACGTCTACCCTAAGCCGGGACCTAGAAGCTGGGCGGCATGGCGATACATGGCTGCTTGGTGAGTATGAATGCCACTGCACATGCATGCATGTCAGATGCAGAGTTATGTCACTACCCCACTAATGATACCCATCACCTCCTCACCAGGGGACAGTGCCTACCCTCTGAACACCCACATGATGACGCCAATTCGGAACCCCATCACGCCTCCAGAGGTAAGATACAACACAGCCCATATTGCAACCCGGGGCATAGTTGAGCGCACATTCGGAGTGCTCAAGTCACGCTTTCGCTCCCTTGACCGTTCTGGCAGGCAGCTGTTATATGCGCCCCAGTAGTGTGCAGGATCATAGTGGCAGCATGTGTCCTGCACAATGTTGCAACACGCCATGGCCTGGCTGTGGACATGGTGGTGCCCCCACATCCCCAACCACATGCACGGCCGCTGCGCATGGGAGGGGAGAGGGCACGGGGTGAGGCAGCCCGTACGCAGCTGGTGGCTAATTACTTCACGTAGAAATCACACCCCAGTGGAGTGCACACAGGCCTGGCACATACCATCTGATAAGCAATGATGACTCGACCTGACAATTAAGACGAACAAAGGGACTGTCAACTGTCAGAACCATAGCAGCCTGAGATTGTTCATGTGGAAGTGTCACAATGTGTGTATCCCTACCTACACAAACACCACCAAGACACTTCCATGCTGCAGAAATGAATACCCACTTGCAAAATACTACATGAAAACAGTGCCATGTCACCCACCGCCTCCCCGGCACGGCCACACAACACACCATGGCATGGCATGCAATGTGAGAGGAAAGAAATTAATCCCCACAACATGCCCCAAGTGTCACCAGCTACAGTGTCCCTAATGGAAACATGTCCACACATGAAATGCTCACAGTAATGCAGGACCTACAAACCACATTACCAAATACTTACCAAGAATACCAATCACCTACACAGCCTCCAACCTACCTTAAACATGACATTACAGACTTAAAAATTAGCTAGCCTCACCACCTGATGATGACAGCCCTCCGAACACTTCCAAGTATACAGTGTTAGCGCCACGCAAGAGTGTAGGTCCACTGCTTACAACATGGACTCCAGTTCCAAGGTGGACCGCATTGTGAAGACATGAGGAATGGACCTGCAAATATGGAGGATGAGATGGATGCAGAGGCACATATCAATACACCATGCAGTGTACAATACAACAACAATATGCACTATGAATGTATACACAGTATTGACTACAGACTGTCCACACAGCTCATGGGAGTCCAATGTCACCATGTACGTCAATGTCACTTGGGCACATCCTTTGCAAGCCCATGGAAACGCGAAGCAGGAGGGGTGTGTGTGACAAAAACCCAAGCATCTGAACCAAATCCATGACAAGCCTGCATGTGCCCAGCCACAATGCAGCGTATGCCCACGGGAGCCACACAAGGCAACACACTGTCCCAAAGAAAAAAAAAAAAATAAGAAAAAAAAAAAAAATCAAAAATGGGCCTGGGGGGGGGGGGGGGGGGCACCCAGAAGGTCAGAGGACAGGGTGCACACCAAAACCCACCTGTGTGGATCTTGCAAAAAAAAAACACCTCCATGGGCTCATGGCCTACACGGCTACCCTATTGTGGGAGTATCACTGCTGTCGCTATCCTCACCCTCTGCAGCTGCATCAGGAGGCGGTGGCACTATGGGAGGCAGCCCACGCAAAGCCCTAGTCTGTTCCTCCATGGCTGCAAGCATGCGGGTGTGGTAGGTCTCGTTCTGGAGGATAAGTGTGCGGAGGTCCCCATGCAACAACTCACGGGATGCCCGGACCTCCGCCCCAGTTGCCTGCATCTCAGCTGAGAGCGTACGGGTGAGACGCTCCAGCTGCTGTTCTGTCCTTCGGTTTGTTGAAGCCTCAAGCTCAACAAGAGTCGTCCTGAGGTGAAGGAGTTCCAGCCTCAGGGCTTCCCTGTGGCCCTGGGACTCTATGGAGATGGCTTCCTGCAGAGTCGCCAGTGCCGCCCGCCTGTCCCTGTCAGACGCCAACATGTCCTCCCTGTGTGACTGTCAGATGGAGTCGGTTGCCTGCTGTAGTCGCTCCATCAGCCTTTCGGGGGGGGACAATGGAAGTGGCCACCCTATCCGTGGCCTGAGCCATCATCTCTGATGATGCTGCCTGTTGGGTTGCCATACCGTAAATTGATTGCTCCCATGCGGTATTTCCAGGTGGCGTACGGCCACCACATCGGCGGGCACCACACCTGTCTGGGGCAAGGCGAACTGCGCCTTGCTGTGCTGGCACTGCCTGAGGCTGCAGGACTGCATTCCCCCTCTGATCTGCTGGCCCAGGAACAGGATCAGATGTCACGGAGTGTGACCCTGCATCCATAACCACCAAAGGCGTACCTGCCAACACTGACATCCCCATTGAGGGTTCTAACCCTGGTGCAGGTGGGTCGGACAGAACAGAATCCCTCCCAGGAACACTCACCTGCGACGGCAAGTAGGTCTCATCATCCGAATCGACACCTGAATACAGCTCGGGGGAGGTGCAGCCAGAGACACCCCTTGAGAGCACGACCTGCAGCAGTTGTGGGTTCTCACCCACCACCACACCACGTCCCTCACTGGTGGTCGGTCTGCCCTCAGACCCCTCCTGGGTCTGCACCATCTCCACAACCCCAGCAGTATCAAGTGCATCTTCCCCTGCAAAGACATAAAAGAAAACAAATGGAAACAGGCATTAGCACTATGGCACACAATTAGGGCTGAGAGGCTACAGAAACAGTACTTGATTGACACATGCCCCAAATGACTAAAACACTCCCATGCATGCACCGTCACTGCGTGTGATGGGGAGGCAGATGGCACACATTGATGACACCAAGATGGAAGATGAACACATTTGCTGCATGCTGCCTAGCAGTGGCATCACACATTGGCAAGTCATTGGCAGGTCAAATACACATGCCATTACACAGATGGCATGTACCCTAGCCATGAAGTGAAGAGGGAGAGGAGGTCACCATTTGTTCATTCAGTCCAGTTTGCTCATATAATTGATTATTTTCATTGTAATGGTTCAAATGTTTAACCTGCAGCAGCCAGTCAAAAATGGTCCTATAGCACAGGGACAAGTCTAAACTAATCATGTCCAGGAAACTGATCCAGTCCACTGTACCATAGCCATGTCAGACATGTGACAATAGGAGTGAGAAATCCCGAGTAAAGGTGGTGGTATGCAAACAATCTGCCTGAATAAACAGAGGTAAATAAGCAACAGTGTTGTGGCAAGATGACACTCCAAGGGCAACTGGCATGGTGTTGGGCTGGATGTCTAATGTTGGCAGAAGGGATGCTGCTATGCCCAAATGCTGGTGCGCAGAATGTATAGGAAGAGGCACATGGGTGACCCAAACCACTCAGGCACACACACCCTCACCTGGCACCCAAACAGAAGCCCTCCCACACACACCATGCACATGGATGCCACACACATGCATGTGCACTCACCGGACAATGCCTCGTAATCTGCTAGTTCTCCCACGCCTTGGATCTGTTCCTCCTTGACGTAGGTCCCAGAAACCTGCTCATGTTGAGTGAGTTCTATGTCGTCTGCTGGAGACCCACCTCCAGTCACTAGAGTTGCGGCATGACTTGAGGCCAGCTTATTCTTTGCCCTGCGCTTCAGGTCATTCCAGCGCTTGTAGCATTCATTAGCTGTGCGCCTCACGATTCCAAGGGCACTTATGATGTCCGCAATGGTCTGCCAGTGTGCCTGACGTTGTACAGGTGTGGTCTTGGATCCTGCAACAATCACCATTTCGCGGTCATGTGCGGACACATACTCTACAAGTGCATTCAGTTCGGCCTCATTGAAGCTGGGCTTCCTTGACGGGCCGGACTGTGTAGCCATGTCTGGGGCATCAGCCTCTACTGGACGAGCACTCTTCCTCTTCCGCTTGGAAGGTGGTGGGGATCCTGAGTGTCCTACGCTGCTCTGGACACTAGGGGCAGGATCGTGGGTTTGCACACTCAGCAAGGGAGTTGGTGCACGCATTAGGTCAAGTGTGATGGTGTCAGGGGGAATGTCAGCATGATGGACTTGGACCGACACTGTCCTGGATGGGTGTGTGAGAGGTGGGGTGGATGGAGCCGCAGCTGTCCCTGCAGCCTCCTCAGCCTGCCTACGTGGGGCAGCAGATGACCTAGCTGCCCTTGATCCACGTGGCCTGATGACACCAACGTTCACCGGCGCACGTGGCCTAGACCTGCTGATCTGGAAGTCAGCCATGGAGTCACCCTGTGCCAGGTCTGGTTCCACAGTGGGCTGGTCCAACAAGGGCTGAGCAGGGATGGTGTCAGCCATGGTAACCTCAACCAGGGGGGGGGCATGGGTGTCCCTGATTGCTCCTCCACACATGGGGGGCTAGGGGCACCCTGCAAGTCACGGCCACGTCCCCTACTGGATCCACCATGGCCACCACTTGGGGCTCGGCCACCTTTGCCACCCTTACGGCTTGGTCGCCTCCCAGCCATGGCACTGATGTTATTGTGCGTATGGGAGTCGATGTGAACTATTGTCCTGGGCAATTGGGGGTCAAAGGGGTTGGGTACCAGATGGTAATCATACCCTAGTGCTCTAGCAAGGCTGTATGTCACCCCTGGGGAAATATGACGGGTCACGCAACGCACAGGCACCCCAAAAAAGTGAAGTAAGGTGCACGCAACCCCTCCTAGACCACGTGCGTGGAAAAATAAACCTGCACTACGCTGTGGCACCCAGAAACACAAGAATGAACGTATGCGTGTCACACGCAGCCTAGAATGACCTCTGAAAGGGTACGCGACACACGGGGCAAGCACAGATGTTAAATACGTGCGAGACTCACTGTCTGCCAGGAACAAAAACGTGAAAAATATGCGCGTGTGTGCGTTGGCAACACCCCCGCCAAAACAAGAATTGTATGCTGTCTGAGGAGACAGGACAACAGTAGAAGGGAACGCTGTTTGGGGAAACAGGCCCAGGAAAAAGAGGAAAAGAGAAAAAGCTGTCAGAGGTAACAGGGAGTATGAACTGGAAACGCTGTGATGTAACCGACAAGAAGTACAGAATTCACCCACTCGCTCTCCACGAAAAGCACGTACAAGGAAATGGCGTTCTACACGTACCTTTTATACACACGTCACAGACGCGCATACGCGATGAGGACATTTCCACCACTTACGCGCTTTGACACTCGGACGTGTATCTCTTCATTTTTACACGCGCCATTCTCTACGGCCATGCACGTGATGTCACAGCTGCGCATGGTGGCCTTTGGGCCAATGAAATCGCATATGCGAGCACACGTGGTAAAACTGCACGTCCGAGTGTCATCGTGTGTAATCGGAGGGAAGTGAGCGGACACGCGATTGGCCTGGGTACGTGTATTTGGGGGGGGAACAGGAAGTTCCACACGCGATTGGTGGAAATCCACGTGTGCTCTGTCATCACGTGTAATGAGGGAAACACCCGCGCGCGTCACGTCACAGACGCGCTTACGCGCTAAGGGCCTTTGGTCCAATGAAATCGCATATGCGTGCTGACGTGCATACGCGCTAAGGGCCTTTCCTCGATTCACACGCAGACGTGCAGGATTTTCACGTGCCAAATCACTCCGTATCAAGCTGGCCATGCGTAAGCACACGGGAGACCACGTGCCCAGAAGGCCGATTTACTGCCCCCCAGAGCCGCGAGCACGCTCCCACGAGCCATCTGCTGCTGCCTGACTGCCTGCTGCCCACGTGCCCTGCCATTTGCTGCCTGCACATCAGCCAGGGGTGCTGTTGCTGTGACCACCCTGCTGGAACCGAAGACTCCCGACTGGGGTTCCATCGCTCCACAGCCCAGCCCCAGTACCCAGTTGCCCACCCACACCTGCCTCTGGGGTTGTCATGTCGGGCACGGCAACATCTGGAACCACTGACAACCCCCGGCCAGAAAGGCAGAGGGGCACCAGCTTCAGTGCCAGGGAAATTGGTGTCCTGGTGGAGCAAGTCCTGGGGCAGTATGATGCCCTCTACGGAAGTGTGCGCGCCGACAAGGAAGGATGGACTCGGATCTGGACGGACATCGTGACTGCCATCAACGCAGAGGGGGTGGCAGTCCACGACTTCCAACATGTCAAGAAGTGCTGGGAGGACTTCAGGTCCAGGACCCTGAACAAGGCCCGGCGCTTCTTGAAGGCAGCGGATGCTAAGGGGCGCCAGGGCCACTTGTCGGAAGGTCAGATGAGGGTCCTGGAACGCATATCCCCAGCGCTCCACGTCCAGGTCCTTGAGAGGTAGACCCGTCTGGAGTCGAGCGGTAAGTGTACATGCATCATGATTGTAAGATGTGCGTGTGGTGATGTGCCAGTAGTGTGCCGGTTGCACATCTGTTTTTATGGGGCCGAGTATGGGTGGGGGTGTACAGGGCTGTGAGGCTAACACATGCGAGGGCTGTCATGTGTGAGACATGGATGGTGCTTGTGTGTGTAGGCTTGCATGCCAAATGCAGTTGTGTGGGCACACATGTTTGGATGAATGTGTATGTAAGTGGGCATGTTCGTGATGTCACGCATGTATGTTGTTTTCAGCTGCATGTATCAGCACTGTGTACATGTGCATGTGTGTGTATTTGACAAGGGTGCAACAGCGATGCAACATGGATGCATGTGACAGCGGGATGTGGAAGCCTGATTGGCAGATGTGACATGGATGCCCATCGGAACACTGCGACAGTTGGCTGAGGTGTACACATGCATGCAAGTGTGGTGGTGTGCGTGCATGTGTAGTGCACTCCCTGTGTTGCATGTGATGTCTGGCTCACCTTTGCCTGCTCATGCTGTTGTATGTGTATGGATGATGCTGGCAGTTGGGATGTGGCTGTGGTATGGCTCATGTGTGCAAGTTGAAATGACATGTGTGTTGCCGATTGTGATGCGATGTCTGAGGTTTTACAATGCCACTCATGTGCAACTGTCATGTGTGTATGTGTCCATTGTACATTGCCCTGATGCCTGTGTTTAATTTCTCCCTGTCTGCAGCGTCAACTGATGAAGAGGGCGGAGAAGGTGCTGTGGAGCACAGCGGCGGGGATTGCACCGCCAGCCGGAGACACAAGTCCTGCCTCCCCTCCCAGGTTGTGATTGTTAGGTGGAAACCTGTGCAGTTCCCTCTGGGACCACTGCAAAAGATTTAGGACTACAGGTGTTGGGCGGTGAACCCACTTGGTAGCAGTCTGTACCACACAGATTCACTTGGTAGCTGTGGCTGAGCAGTCAGACTTCCCTCAAGAAGAGTTGAGCAGTATGTGGAGTATACAAGTTAGGGAAATTCTTCACAGTAAGACAAGTAAACACGCAACAAGGCTTAGTGTAAAGATATTAAGGTGTTTATTTATAACGAAACATCTATGAAAAACACTATGGCAAGTCACGGCAAACAAATCAAACACAATTACTCTACGAAGAAGAAACAATCAATCCCCCTAGCAATATTTCGACAACTCTAGGTTCTACTGGCACCATTTATTTTCAGACAGAGGTGTATACCTCAACCTAGATGACACTCTAATATTTGTTAGGACGGGAGAGAAAAAGATAGGCAGGTTATGAAATCAACACAGTTCAATCCTACGCGGATAAAATGCAAGGCAGGAAGGCAAGAATCACAATAGATCGTAAAGTTCAGAGGCCAGGCCCACTCGGAGAGAGGCAAGGCGATATGTCCCAAAAAGTCTATAGTGGCGATGCATTCAAGTCTTTGTAGCAAATTGTTATCGGCAGATTGAACGAGTTCAGAAAAACAAATGAGAAAAGCTTGGAGGCGACCCAACGGAACGGAGAGAATTAAGACACCTCACACGAACCGATCGAAAGGGAAGCCAGGCGGACACGGTACCTTGTTGTGGAGGGCAGCTCCGGTGGGGACAGTTGTTCCTGGTGGTGGATGCACGTCGGGTCTTTGCCAAGAGTAGAGAGGTTCTCGTCGTCGAAGAAAGTGAAGTCCGGTGTACCACCAGGGAAGAGACCAGCCGCGGAGTGCTCTGTCACAAGGCACCACCTTTTGGTCGCGGTTCAGGGGTAGTGGCTATCCGGTTGCCGAGGTGCTCTGCATGGGCAATTCGACCACTGCGTCCTGAGGCAAATAAAAAGCAAAGGGGACTGGTTGTTCCCACCAGTCAGGGGAAGAGACTCTCCGGCAGGGAGATCTCCTCTGTCGTCGGGAAGTGGTGAGTCGGATCCGCAGGGCTCCACCGGAGGTGTCGTCGTGCAGGTCGGCTCAGCGTTACCCTCGTCGGATTCTTAGGTCCTGTGGCGACTTCTGAAGATCCAGTCCCAAAAGCCCTGCTTTTATGCAGAAAACCCCCATTCATTCAGCCTAGCTGTCAATCAACACATGCTAAGGGGTGAGCGGGGAGGTTCACCACTTGGGCCAATCACTCCAGGGTGCGACCGGAGTTGGCAAGGCAACTCGGTCCAGGGTGCCTAAACCCCCTCCCACACCCCTGTGGTAACCCAGACAGAATGGCACCACTTTGGAGGGTCTCTGTACAGAGCCCGCCAAAAGTGGAACAAAGGACTCGACCTTTGGTTTTAGGAGTCACAGAGACGAACACAGACGCCATTTTACAAACCGAGTTCTGGCAGAAAATACCATCCGATAAACTTATTTAAGATAAGTAGACCGGTGGTACGTTAGAGATTATACGAGAAAAAGGATCAATCTCCAACAATGGGACGATTCCCATAGGGTTATGTTCGGGGTCGAACATAACAAGTAGTTTCCACTGCCACCAGCCAAAACTCGACGAGGGGGGATGGGACAGTGCCCCCTCGAGTAACAGGTCCAGGAGTAATCGAATTACCCCTACTAGTACATCCACAATAAGATGGTTTGTACTAGTCCTGTTGGTAAATTTAGGTCTAGTAAAGCCAATGGTCACTTTACATGCCCGGGGAGACGGTAGTCAGTCCCCGGGTATGGAGTCTATGGTGGGGGTCCGCTAGGACGCCCCCGTGTTACGGCACGTAGGGTGCGGTGTAACACACATAGAAAAACATATGAGACCCTATGGAGTGAAAGACCCCATAGCCCATAGAACACATTGACTATTCGAAGGAATTACACACATACATGTCCAAGAGTGGGAGAAAAGAGTCTCACTCTTGGCAGGATGGAAAAAAACAAACTCCCGAAATCCAGCAAAGCTGCTGGGGGACTCACTAGGTTAGGAAATTCAGCCTAAACAGAGAATTCTCCCTAACAGTGATCTCGTCGGGGAGTGAGGAGTCTGGTGCCGCGTCCCAGGCCGCAGCTGCCGGGGGGAGGTCCAAGAGGCGGAGGTCGGAGTTGGACTCCTCGGCAGCAGAAGGGGCAGCTGGGACCCCACAGGGCCCAACGGGGGAAGATGGCACGGAGTCATCCAGGTTGGTGGGGGGTTTGGTGGAGGAGGAGGCCGTGCAAGCACCAGAGACGGGGTCTGGAGGTGGGGATTCTACTGGTGCTAGTGGCGCAGTGCAGGACCAGGGACAGGAGGCCGCACAGGTCGCCGCGGAGGTGCCTGTGTGCAATCCTGTCCCTGATCCTGTCACTGCATCATCTTGCACCAGCAGGGATGCCTACGTCCAGACCCGTTTTCAGGCAGGGGATGAGCTCACGACAACTGGCCTTCCTCTGCCTGCGGACGTGGCTATCCGTGTCCGGGTTGAGCCTGTCCTGACTGGTGTGGCGTTGCGTCAACGGGCCATGCGAGATGACCTGCAGTTTTTTCATGAGGAGACTGCACGTCATCTCGAATGGCTCGTTGACCGCGTCGGCCTACTGGGACAGGTCACCCAGGCCGGATTCCTCCGTTTGATGGGGCTTGCTCAGACCCCCTCCTCAACTGAACCCCCTATGCGCCAGAAGTCCTCTGTGCCATCTTCCCACCCATCGGTCACCTGGGTGCCCTGTGGAGCTGCCTCTGACGGTGCGGCCAGGCTGGTGGAGGAGGCATCCCTGCCACAATCGGGAGTCGGACGTCCAGCAGGGGTGGCCACATAAACGACTGCACCCCAGCCAGCGGAGGATGTGCAGGCAGCAGGAGGCAGTGCACGGGCAGAGGCGCAGCAGCAGCAACGTGGTGGGAGCCATGATGGCTCGGGGCCTTCCACATCGGAGGGGCAAGCATCGGCCGGAGGGCAGGAGGACGCAGGACGGGAAGTGTCTTCCGTGTGGCAGCGGTTGGGCCACGCCATAGATGCAGAGCAGCAGTGGGCGGAAGAGGCACAGCTCACGATGGTCAGGGCGGAGAACTCCATGCAGAGGGCCCTGAGGCGTGCCGAATGCCTCGAGGCAATCCGCAGGGAGTTTGGGGAGAACATATGGACGGCCCTGCGGACCCTCGGGGCCATGGAGGAGGAGCACCTCCGGGACATTGAGCAGGAGTTCGATGATGCCCTGGCCCGGAACATCCCGAAGTTGGCCGTCGGACTAGCCCGCTACCCTTGTAAATAGTTATATAGTTAGTGTTAGGTTTCCTTTGATTTGGCTTTATTTTTGGACCTTTTGGACAATGGGCCACATTTTTGTATATAGTTATTTTTTTTAGGTAGTGTTATTAGATAGGTTTCATTTCTTCGGTTGGGATCATGGACCCTGGATAGTTGTCTGTACATAGTTGACTTTTGGATTTTCAATTTTTATTATGATTTCGCCATGGAGCAATGGTTTTCGATTTTAATTTGTGACTTTGGACACCTTTCCTTTGCATTATGATTTGTGGTTTAGCATTTTTTCACGGGCCTGCTGTTTTTTCTTGTGTTAAATTTCTATTATTGTTTGTTTATTTTTGATTCAATTTATGTTGCTTTTAATACATATTTTTTCTTCAAAGTTCAATGTGTAGTATCATCTCATTGGTTTCATGCATATCAAATGGGTTTTGACATTCACTGACACATATTGGGTGTATGTGAGGGACATGTGTTCATTTCAAAACTTGCAATTGGGCTTCTGTCATGTTTTTGCAATTTCTAAGTGGATGGATGCAATACTCGGGTGGGTGTTTGCCATTTGGAGGCTGACCATAAGGGCCAGAGATCTACATTGTGGTGACATGTTGGCTGGGAGACGTGACTGGGGGCCTGGTGGAGGCTGCCCCTGCACTGCTGGGGGGTGGCGGTGGTGGTAGACATGGGTGGGGGCCTGGTGGAGGCTGCCCCTGGTGGCTGGGGCGTGGAGGTGCAGGGAGACATGAGTTGGACATGAGTGGGGGCCTGATGGAGGCTGCCCCTGGTGGCTGGGGGGTGGGGGTGATGGGAGACATGGGTGGGGGCCTGGTGGAGGCTGCCCCTGCACTGCTGGGGAGTGGGGGTGGTGGTAGACATAGGTGGGGGCCTGGTGAGGCTGCCCCTGGTGTCTGGGGGGTGGGGGTGATGAGAGACATGGGTGGGGGCCTGGTGGAGGCTGCCCCTGCACTGCTGGGAGGTGGGAGTGATGGGAGACATGAGTGGGGGCCTGGTGGAGGCTGCCCCTTCACTGCTGGGGGGTGGCGGTGGTGGCAGACATGGGTGGGGGCCTGGTGGAGGCTGCCCCTGGTGGCCGGGGGGTGGGGGTGATGGGAGACATGAGTGGGGGACTGGTGGAGGCTGCCCCTGCATTGCTGGGGGGTTGGGGTGGTGGTAGACATGGGTGGGGGCCTGGTGGAGGCTGCCTCTGGTGGCTGAGGGGTGGGGGTGATGGGAGACATGGGTGGGGGTCTGGTGGAGGCTGCCCCTGCACTGCTGGGGGGTGGGGGTGATGGGAGACATGAGTGGGGGCCTGGTGGAGGCTGCCCCTGCACTGCTGGGGGGTGGCGGTGGTGGTAGACATGGGTGGGGCCTGGTGGGGGCTGTCCCTGGTGGCTGGGGGGTGGGGGTGATAGGGGACACGAGTGGGGGCCTGGTGGAGGCTGCCACTGGTGGCTGGGGGGTGGGGGTGGTGGTAGACATGAGTGGGGGCCTGGTGGAGGCTGCCCCTGCACTGCTGGGGGTTGGGGTGATGGGAGACATGAGTGGGGGCCTGGTGGAGGCTGCCCCAGCACTGCTTGGGGGGTGGTGGTGGTGGTAGACATGGGTGGGGGCCTGGTGGAGGCTGCCCCTGGTGGCTGGGGGGTGGGGGTGATGGGAGACATGGGTGGGGGCCTGGTGGAGGCTGCCCCTACACTGCTGGGGAGTGGGGCTGATGGGAGACATGAGTGGGGGCCTGGTGGAGGCTGCCCCTGCACTGCTGGGGGGTGGCGGTGGTGGTAGACATGGGTGGGGGCCTGGTGGAGGCTGCCCCTGGTGGCTGGGGGGTGGGGGTGATGGGAGACATGAGTGGGGGCCTGGTGGAGGCTGCACCTGTACTGCTGGGGGGTGGGGGTGGTGGTAGACATGGGTGGGGGCCTGGTGGAGGCTGCCCCTGGTGGCTAGGGGTGGGGGTGATGTGAGACATGGGTGGGGGGCTGGTGGAGCCTGCCCCTGCACTGCTGGGGGGTGGGGGTGATGGGAGACATGAGTGGGGGCCTGGTGGAGGCTTCCACTGCACTGCTGGGGGGTGGCGGTGGTGGTAGACATGGGTGGGGGCCTGGTGGAGGCTGCCCCTGGTGGCTGGGGGGTGGGGTGATAGGGGACATGAGTGGGGGCCTGGTGGAGGCTGCCCCTGGTGGCTGGGGGGTGGAGGTGCAGGGAGACATGAGTTGGACATGAGTGGGGGCCTGGTGGAGGCTGCCCCTGGTGGCTGGGGGGTGGGGGTGCATGGAGACATGAGTTGGACATGAGTGGGGGCCTGGTGGAGGTTGCCCCTGCACTGCTGGGGGTGGGGGTAATAGGGGACATGAGTGGGGGTCTGGTGGAGGCTGCCCCTGGTGGCTGGGGGGTGGGGGTGATGGGAGACATGAGTGGGGGACTGGTGGAGGCTGCCCCTGCACTGCTGGGGGGTGGGGGTGGTGGTAGACATGGGTGGGGGCCTGGTGGAGGCTGTCCCTGGTGGCTGGGGGGTGGGGGTGATAGGGGACACGAGTGGGGGCCTGGTGGAGGCTGCCACTGGTGGCTGGGGGGTGGGGGTGGTGGTAGACATGAGTGGGGGCCAGGTGGAGGCTGCCCCTGCACTGCTGGGGGTTGGGGTGATGGGAGACATGAGTGGGGGCCTGGTGGAGGCTGCCCCAGCACTGCTTGGGGGGTGGTGGTGGTGGTAGACATGGGTGGGGGCCTGGTGGAGGCTGCCCCTGGTGGCTGGGGGGTGGGGGTGATGGGAGACATGGGTGGGGGCCTGGTGGAGGCTGCCCCTACACTGCTGGGGAGTGGGGCCGATGGGAGACATGAGTGGGGGCCTGGTGGAGGCTGCCCCTGCACTGCTGGGGGTGGCGGTGGTGGTAGACATGGGTGGGGGCCTGGTGGAGGCTGCCCCTGGTGGCTGGGGGGTGGGGGTGATGGGAGACATGAGTGGGGGCCTGGTGGAGGTTGCACCTGTACTGCTGGGGGGTGGGGGTGGTGGTAGACATGGGTGGGGGCCTGGTGGAGGCTGCCCCTGGTGGCTAGGGGTGGGGGTGATGTGAGACATGGGTGGGGGGCTGGTGGAGCCTGCCCCTGCACTGCTGGGGGGTGGGGGTGATGGGAGACATGAGTGGGGGCCTGGTGGAGGCTTCCACTGCACTGCTGGGGGGTGGCGGTGGTGGTAGACATGGGTGGGGGCCTGGTGGAGGCTGCCCCTGGTGGCTGGGGGGTGGGGGTGATAGGGGACATGAGTGGGGGCCTGGTGGAGGCTGCCCCTGGTGGCTGGGGGGTGGAGGTGCAGGGAGACATGAGTTGGACATGAGTGGGGGCCTGGTGGAGGCTGCCCCTGGTGGCTGGGGGGTGGGGGTGCATGGAGACATGAGTTGGACATGAGTGGGGGCCTGGTGGAGGTTGCCCCTGCACTGCTGGGGGTGGGGGTAATAGGGGACATGAGTGGGGGTCTGGTGGAGGCTGCCCCTGGTGGCTGGGGGGTGGGGGTGATGGGAGACATGAGTGGGGGACTGGTGGAGGCTGCCCCTGCACTGCTGGGGGGTGGGGGTGGTGGTAGACATGGGTGGGGGCCTGGTGGAGGCTGCCCCTGGTGGCTGGGGGGTGGGGGTGATGGGAGACATTGGTGGGGGCCTGGTGGAGGCTGCCCCTGCACTGCTGGGTGGGTGGGGGTGATGGGAGACATGAGTGGGGGCCTGGTGGAGGCTGCCCCTGCACTGCTGGGGGGTGGTGGTAGACATGGGTGGGGGCCTGGTGTAGGCTGCCCCTGGTGGCTGGGGGGTGGGGGTGCAGGGGGACATGTGTGGGAGCCTGGTGGAGGCTGCCCCTGGTGGCTGGGGGGTGGGGGTGATGGGAGACATGGGTGGGGGCCTGGTGGAGGCTGCCCCTGCACTGCTGGGGGTGGGGGTGATGGGAGACATGAGTGGGGGCCTGGTGGAGGCTGCCCCTGCACTGCTGGGTGGTGGTGGTGGTAGACATGGGTGGGGGCCTGGTGGAGGCTGCCCCTGGTGGCTGGGGGGTGGGGGTGATGGGAGACATGAGTGGGGGCCTGGAGGAGGCTGCCCCTGCACTGCTGGGGGTGGGGTGGTGGTAGACATGGGTGGGGGCCTGGTGGAGGCTGCCCCTGGTGGCTGGGGGGTGGGGGTGATGGGAGACATGGGTGGGGGCCTGGTGGAGGCTTCCCCTGCACTGCTGGGGGGTGGGTGTGATTGGAGACATGAGTGGGGGCCTGGTGGAGGCTGCCCCTGGTGGCTGGGGGATGGGGGTGATAGGGGGCATGAGTGGGGGCCTGGTGGAGGCTGCCCCTGGTGGCTGGGGGGTGGAGGTGCAGGGAGACATGAGTTGGACATGAGTGGGGGCCTAGTGGAGGCTGCCCCTGGTGGCTGGGGGGTGGGGGTGCAGGGAGACTTGAGTTGGACATGAGTGGGGGCCTGGTGGAGGCTGCCCCTGCACTGCTGGGGGGTGGGGGTTATAGGGGACATGAGTGGGGGCCTGGTGGAGGCTGCCCCTGGTGGCTGGGGGGTGGGGGTGATGGGAGACATGAGTGGGGGCCTGGTGGAGGCTGCCCCTGCACTGCTGGGGGGTGGGGTGTTAGGGAGAATTCTTTGTTTAGGCTGAATTTCCTAACCTAGTGAGTCCCCCAGCAGCTTTGGTGGATTTCTGGAGTTTGTTTTTTCCATCCTGCCAAGAGTGAGACTCTTTTTCTCCCACTCTTGGACATGAATGTGTGTTAATTCCTTTGAATGTCAATGTGTTCTATGGGCTATGGGGTCTTTTACTCCATAGGGTCTCATATGTTTTTCTATGTGTGTTACACCGCACCCTACGTGCCGTAACACTGGGGCGTCCTAGCGGACCTCCACCATAGACTCCATACCCGGGGACTGACTATTGTCTCCCCGGGCATGTATAGTCACCATTGGCTTTACTAGACCTAAATTTACTAACAGGACTAGTACAAACCATCTTATTGTGGACGTGTAGTAGGGGTAATTCGATTACTCCTGGATCTGTTACTCGAAGGGGCACTGTCCCGTCCCCCCTCGTCGAGTTTTGGCTGGTGGCAGTGGAAACTACTTGTTATGTTCGACCCCGAACATAACCGTATGGGATTCATCCCGTTGTTGGAGATTGATACTTTTTCTTGTTAATCTCTAACGTACCACCAGTCTACTTATCTTAAATAAGTTTATCGGATGGTATTTTCTGCCAGAACTCCGTTTGTAAAATGGCATCTGTGTTCGTCTCTGTGACTCCTAAACCAAAGGTTGAGCCCTTTGTTCCACTTTTGGCGGGCCTCTGTACAGAGACCTTCCAAAGTGGTTCCATTCTGTCTGGGTTACCACAGGGGTGTGGGAGGGGGTTTAGGCACTGGTGAGGCTGCCCCTGGTGGCTGGGGGGTGGGGGTGCAGGGAGACTTGAGTTGGACATGAGTGGGGGCCTGGTGGAGGCTGCCCCTGCACTGCTGGAGGGTTTGGGTTATAGGGGACATGAGTGGGGGCCTGGTGGAGGCTGCCCCTGGTGGCTGGGGGGTGGGGGTGATGGGAGACATGAGTGGGGGCCTGGTGGAGGCTGCCCCTGCACTGCTAGGGGGTGGGGGTGATGGGAGACATGAGTGGGGGCCTGGTGGAGGCTTCCACTGCACTGCTGGGGGGTGGCGGTGGTGGTAGACATGGGTGGGGGCCTGGTGGAGGCTGCCCCTGGTGGCTGGGGGGTGGGGGTGATAGGGGACATGAGTGGGGGCCTGGTGGAGGCTGCCCCTGGTGGCTGGGGGGTGGAGGTGCAGGGAGACATGAGTTGGACATGAGTGGGGGCCTGGTGGAGGCTGCCCCTGGTGGCTGGGGGGTGGGGGTGCATGGAGACATGAGTTGGACATGAGTGGGGGCCTGGTGGAGGTTGCCCCTGCACTGCTGGGGGTGGGGGTAATAGGGGACATGAGTGGGGGTCTGGTGGAGGCTGCCCCTGGTGGCTGGGGGGTGGGGGTGATGGGAGACATGAGTGGGGGACTGGTGGAGGCTGCCCCTGCACTGCTGGGGGGTGGGGGTGGTGGTAGACATGGGTGGGGGCCTGGTGGAGGCTGCCCCTGGTGGCTGGGGGGTGGGGGTGATGGGAGACATTGGTGGGGGCCTGGTGGAGGCTGCCCCTGCACTGCTGGGTGGGTGGGGGTGATGGGAGACATGAGTGGGGGCCTGGTGGAGGCTGCCCCTGCACTGCTGGGGGTGGTGGTAGACATGGGTGGGGGCCTGGTGTAGGCTGCCCCTGGTGGCTGGGGGGTGGGGGTGCAGGGGGACATGTGTGGGAGCCTGGTGGAGGCTGCCCCTGGTGGCTGGGGGGTGGGGTGATGGGAGACATGGGTGGGGGCCTGGTGGAGGCTGCCCCTGCACTGCTGGGGGTGGGGGTGATGGGAGACATGAGTGGGGGCCTGGTGGAGGCTGCCCCTGCACTGCTGGGTGGTGGTGGTGGTAGACATGGGTGGGGGCCTGGTGGAGGCTGCCCCTGGTGGCTGGGGGGTGGGGGTGATGGGAGACATGAGTGGGGGCCTGGTGGAGGCTGCCCCTGCACTGCTGGGGGTGGGGTGGTGGTAGACATGGGTGGGGGCCTGGTGGAGGCTGCCCCTGGTGGCTGGGGGGTGGGGGTGATGGGAGACATGGGTGGGGGCCTGGTGGAGGCTTCCCCTGCACTGCTGGGGGGTGGGTGTGATTGGAGACATGAGTGGGGGCCTGGTGGAGGCTGCCCCTGGTGGCTGGGGGATGGGGGTGATAGGGGACATGAGTGGGGGCCTGGTGGAGGCTGCCCCTGGTGGCTGGGGGGTGGAGGTGCAGGGAGACATGAGTTGGACATGAGTGGGGGCCTAGTGGAGGCTGCCCCTGGTGGCTGGGGGGTGGGGGTGCAGGGAGACTTGAGTTGGACATGAGTGGGGGCCTGGTGGAGGCTGCCCCTGCACTGCTGGGGGGTGGGGGTTATAGGGGACATGAGTGGGGGCCTGGTGGAGGCTGCCCCTGGTGGCTGGGGGGTGGGGGTGATGGGAGACATGAGTGGGGGCCTGGTGGAGGCTGCCCCTGCACTACTGGGGGGTGGGGTGTTAGGGAGAATTCTTTGTTTAGGCTGAATTTCCTAACCTAGTGAGTCCCCCAGCAGCTTTGGTGGATTTCTGGAGTTTGTTTTTTCCATCCTGCCAAGAGTGAGACTCTTTTTCTCCCACTCTTGGACATGAATGTGTGTTAATTCCTTTGAATGTCAATGTGTTCTATGGGCTATGGGGTCTTTTACTCCATAGGGTCTCATATGTTTTTCTATGTGTGTTACACCGCACCCTACGTGCCGTAACACTGGGGCGTCCTAGCGGACCTCCACCATAGACTCCATACCCGGGGACTGACTATTGTCTCCCCGGGCATGTATAGTCACCATTGGCTTTACTAGACCTAAATTTACTAACAGGACTAGTACAAACCATCTTATTGTGGACGTGTAGTAGGGGTAATTCGATTACTCCTGGATCTGTTACTCGAAGGGGCACTGTCCCGTCCCCCCTCGTCGAGTTTTGGCTGGTGGCAGTGGAAACTACTTGTTATGTTCGACCCCGAACATAACCGTATGGGATTCATCCCGTTGTTGGAGATTGATACTTTTTCTCGTTAATCTCTAACGTACCACCAGTCTACTTATCTTAAATAAGTTTATCGGATGGTATTTTCTGCCAGAACTCCGTTTGTAAAATGGCATCTGTGTTCGTCTCTGTGACTCCTAAACCAAAGGTTGAGCCCTTTGTTCCACTTTTGGCGGGCCTCTGTACAGAGACCTTCCAAAGTGGTTCCATTCTGTCTGGGTTACCACAGGGGTGTGGGAGGGGGTTTAGGCACTGGTGAGGCTGCCCCTGGTGGCTGGGGGGTGGGGGTGCAGGGAGACTTGAGTTGGACATGAGTGGGGGCCTGGTGGAGGCTGCCCCTGCACTGCTGGAGGGTTTGGGTTATAGGGGACATGAGTGGGGGCCTGGTGGAGGCTGCCCCTGGTGGCTGGGGGGTGGGGGTGATGGGAGACATGAGTGGGGGCCTGGTGGAGGCTGCCCCTGCACTGCTAGGGGGTGGGGTGTTAGGGAGAATTCTTTGTTTAGGCTGAATTTCCTAACCTAGTGAGTCCCCCAGCAGCTTTGGTGGATTTCTGGAGTTTGTTTTTTCCATCCTGCCAAGAGTGAGACTCTTTTTCTCCCACTCTTGGACATGAATGTGTGTTAATTCCTTTGAATGTCAATGTGTTCTATGGGCTATGGGGTCTTTTACTCCATAGGGTCTCATATGTTTTTCTATGTGTGTTACACCACACCCTACGTGCCGTAACACTGGGGCGTCCTAGCGGACCTCCACCATAGACTCCATACCCGGGGACTGACTATTGTCTCCCCGGGCATGTATAGTCACCATTGGCTTTACTAGACCTAAATTTACTAACAGGACTAGTACAAACCATCTTATTGTGGACGTGTAGTAGGGGTAATTCGATTACTCCTGGATCTGTTACTCGAAGGGGCACTGTCCCGTCCCCCCTCGTCGAGTTTTGGCTGGTGGCAGTGGAAACTACTTGTTATGTTCGACCCCGAACATAACCGTATGGGATTCATCCCGTTGTTGGAGATTGATACTTTTTCTCGTTAATCTCTAACGTACCACCGGTCTACTTATCTTAAATAAGTTTATCGGATGGTATTTTCTGCCAGAACTCCGTTTGTAAAAGGGCATCTGTGTTCGTCTCTGTGACTCCTAAACCAAAGGTTGAGCCCTTTGTTCCACTTTTGGCGGGCCTCTGTACAGAGACCTTCCAAAGTGGTTCCATTCTGTCTGGGTTACCACAGGGGTGTGGGAGGGGGTTTGGGCACTGGTGAGGCTGCCCCTGGTGGCTGGGGGGTGGGGGTGCAGGGAGACTTGAGTTGGACATGAGTGGGGGCCTGGTGGAGGCTGCCCCTGCACTGCTGGAGGGTTTGGGTTATAGGGGACATGAGTGGGGGCCTGGTGGAGGCTGCCCCTGGTGGCTGGGGGGTGGGGGTGATGGGAGACATGAGTGGGAGCCTGGTGGAGGCTGCCCCTGCACTGCTAGGGGGTGGGGTGTTAGGGAGAATTCTTTGTTTAGGCTGAATTTCCTAACCTAGTGAGTCCCCCAGCAGCTTTGGTGGATTTCTGGAGTTTGTTTTTTCCATCCTGCCAAGAGTGAGACTCTTTTTCTCCCACTCTTGGACATGAATGTGTGTTAATTCCTTTGAATGTCAATGTGTTCTATGGGCTATGGGGTCTTTTACTCCATAGGGTCTCATATGTTTTTCTATGTGTGTTACACCACACCCTACGTGCCGTAACACTGGGGCGTCCTAGCGGACCTCCACCATAGACTCCATACCCGGGGACTGACTATTGTCTCCCCGGGCATGTATAGTCACCATTGGCTTTACTAGACCTAAATTTACTAACAGGACTAGTACAAACCATCTTATTGTGGACGTGTAGTAGGGGTAATTCGATTACTCCTGGATCTGTTACTCGAAGGGGCACTGTCCCGTCCCCCCTCGTCGAGTTTTGGCTGGTGGCAGTGGAAACTACTTGTTATGTTCGACCCCGAACATAACCGTATGGGATTCATCCCGTTGTTGGAGATTGATACTTTTTCTCGTTAATCTCTAACGTACCACCGGTCTACTTATCTCAAATAAGTTTATCGGATGGTATTTTCTGCCAGAACGCCGTTTGTAAAATGGCATCTGTGTTCGTCTCTGTGACTCCTAAACCAAAGGTTGAGCCCTTTGTTCCACTTTTGGCGGGCTCTGTACAGAGACCCTCCAAAGTGGTGCCATTCTGTCTGGGTTACCACAGGGGTGTGGGAGGGGGTTTAGGCACCCTGGACCGAGTTGCCTTGCCAACTCCGGTCGCACTCTGGAGTGATTGGCCCAAGTGGTGAGCCTCCCCGCTCACCACTTAGCACGTGTTGATTGACAGCTAGGCTGAATGAATGGGGGTTTTCTGCATAAAAGCAGGGCTTTTGGGACTGGATCTTGAGAAGTCGCCACAGGACGTAAGAATCCGACGAGGGTAATGCTGAGCCGACCTGCACGACGACACCTGCGGTGGAGCCCTGCGGAACCGACTCACCACTTCCCGGCGACAGAGGAGATCTCCCTGCCGGAGAGTCTCTTCCCCTGACTGGTGGGAACAACCAGTCCCCTTTGCTTTTTCTTCGCCTCAGGACATAGTGGTCGAATTGCCCGTGCAGAGCACCTCGGCAACCGGATAGCCACTACCCCTGTACCGCGACCAAAAGGTGGTGCCTTGTGACGGAGCACTCCGCGGCTGGTCTCTTCCCTGGTGGTGCACCGGACTTCACATTTCTTCGACGACGAGATCATCTCTACTCTTGGCAAAGTGCCGACGTGCATCCACCACCAGGAACAACTGCCCCCGCCGGAGCTGTCTCTCCACAAACAAGTTACCGTGTCCGCCTGGCTTCCCTTTCGATCGGTTCGAGTGAGGTGTCTTAATCCTCTCCTTTCCATTGGGTCGCCTCCAAGCTTTCTCACGTATTGTTCTGAACTGGTTCAACCTGCCGATAACAATTTGCTACAAAGACTCGAACGCATTTCCACTAGAGACTTTTTGGGACATATCGCCTTGCCTCTCTCCGAGTGGGCCTGGCCTCTGAACTTTATGATCTATTGTGGTTCGTGCCTTCTTGCCTTGCATTTTTCCCGTGAAGTATTGAACTGTGTTGATTTCGTAACCTGCTTATTTTCTTTCTCTCCCGTCCTAACTAATATTAGAGTGCCATCTAGGTTGAGGCATACACCTCTGTCTGCAAATAAGTGATGCTGGTAGTACCTAGACTTGTCGAAATATTGTTAGAGGGATTGATCGTTTCTTCTTCGTAGAGTAATTGTGATTGAAGGGTTTGCCGTGATAGTGCCATAGTGTTTTCCATAGATGTTCCGTTATAAATAAATACCTTAATATCTTTACACTAAGTCTCGTTGCATGTTTGCTTGTCTTACTGTGAAGAATTGCCCTATATTGTATACTCCACATACTGCTTAACTCTTCTTGAGGGAAGTCTGACTGCTCAGCCACAGCTACCAAGTGAATCTGTGTGGTACAGACTGCTACCAAGTGGGTTTACTGCCAAACACCTGTAGTCCTAAATCTTTTGCAGTGGTCCCAGAGGGAACTGCACAGGTTTCCACCTAACACTGGTGTACAGCGGTGGGATTTGTACAGTTTAGAGTGGTTTTTGACACTTTAGGATAACTAACCACAAAACTTAGCACTAAAAAGCAACTTTCAAAAACATGTCTACGATGGAAACTTACAGTCAAGAATCCTTGTCAGGTGAAAATACTGAGAGTTTGCGAGCTCTCTGTAGGCAAGAGAATCTTTCTGTAAGAGGCAAGAAGTTAGAATTAATAGAGAGATTGCTGGCGAACCAAAGTCTGGGTACTGGTGCAGAGGAACCAATTTCTCCAGCAAATGTAGATAACAGTGATGGTGTTGATCTGAATCGTAATTCTGATGATAGCGATGAAGAGGCTGACGAGGGCGGAGAGGCGAACAAAACTGTCTCCCCTGCTCCTCTACCTGCCTTACCAGCTGTGCCTACGGGGCCCATACCAGGTCCCACAAGTAACCCTGCTTATTTTGAACTTGAAAAAATGAAGCTTGAATTAGAATACAAACGGTTCTTGGCACAATCTGAACGAAACCAAGAGCTCGAGTTCAGACGGATGAATGCCCAGGCTGAGCAGAAGCAAGCTGAGTTAAGACTCAGGGAAATAGAACTTAATCACGAGTTAGAGATGAAAAAGTTGTCTATCGAAAATGTTTCTCTCTCCTCTGGTTCCTCTAGGAGCTCCAGTCCCAAAAGACCCCGGATGCCGAAGGAATTAGTGGGTATGTATGAACCGAGGTTGGATGTGTTGGATTGGTTAAAAATGTTTGAGTACAATCATGGGCTCCAGGACATCACAGGGAATGATTTACTTCCCTGGTTGTTCTCTAGGCTCCCTCCTGTTGCGACTGATGTGGTAATGGAGTTGGGGGAGGCGGATAAGACGGATTACGAAAGTGTGAAACTAGCTTTAACAGCTAGATTCGGGAAGACCCCTTCCCAGTATCTTAAGAGGTTTAGAACCCTCAAAAAGCATGATGGTACCCCTTGGGCTACCTGGGTGAGTGAAGGGTTGAAAAACTTAGAGGGATGGATTAAGGGTTACAAAGTGAACACTTATGAGGGTATGAAGAATCTTTTTATGTTGGAGTCGATTTATGATGCCTGTTCTCCTGAGCTCAGACAGCACTTGGCTGATTCGAAGGAATTGGATTCCCGGAAGCAAGCAAAGGCTGCAGACTTATGGGTTGCCAACAGGGCTACTCATAAGGATTCTGGGGCAACTCAGAAAAAGGATGAGGGAAAACAGCCTAAAAAAGACTCAAAAGAGAATTCGAATAACTCAAATTCCAAAGAGGGCCGCAAACAAAACCAGAAGGGTAAGCCACCGGGAAAACCACAGCAGAATAGTGTGTCTTCTGGTGCAAAACCGGAAGGAGGTCAGAACAAGCCACCATTCCAAAAAGCGTTTGGTAAATGCTTTGTTTGTGGCTCGCCTGACCACGTGAAAGGAGATCCCAGATGTAAGGGTAAACCTTCAGGGGTCCAGGTTGTCTCCTTAGCCTTCGCTCCAGAGGAGGAAATCCAAATGGCAAGTGGAAACTTTCAACTGCTAGCTGACGAACCCATTGGAGTCTCAGCCAGCATTTATTTAGTATCTCTGGGGTTGTGGGAACAACAGAATTTAGATGTCTATAATTCTATCCCTGATAATACTAAAGAGTATTATAAGGACAGTGTCCAGGTGAATGGTCAGGAGACTCCTGCCATTAGGGACACTGGGGCCAGCATAACTGTGGTGGATAAATCGTCAGGCTGAGGATGTTGCTAAGGCACCCAAACGCCTCACCAAGTTAGCTGGAGGGCCTGTGCAGATGCTTCCCCAATTACCAGTTCTCATCGAGTGTAACGACATGACTGTAAAGATACCTGTCAGCATACAGAGTGAGGTACCAGGACGCGTTCTGTTGGGTAATGATTTGAAAACTCTCGGAGTTGTATCGCATACTCGCAGACCTCCTAGTAAACGGTTACAGGAGCTAACCAGACCCGCAAGAGAGAGGACCATGCGCGGTACTCTCCAGGAGATGATGAAGAAGGAAATCACTCCTGCTCCACTGAAATTGTCGGCAGCTGTCTCCAAGAAAACAGAAGCGAAAGGGAAACCTAAGCCTTCTATCCCGAAACCAGCAGCCAGCAGTCCAGTGCAGCCAACACAGACTTCCCAGCGGTTGTCCAAAGTTACACCCGTAACAACACCTGCAGCTGAAGCTGAGAGGGAGGTACAACCATGTGTGGTAGAATTAGACTCTGAGAAAGAGCTAATGGAAGGCAAGGAACTCATTGGAGATCTGGATCCTGTTGACCATCCTTAGCTGCAGTCTTTACTGGCAGAAGGTGGACCCAGCAGGGCAGACTTCAGTAAGGGACAGAGAAAATGTCCAACTCTGGGAGGTCTTCGCCACCAGGCAGAAGCTCAGGCTGAAGGGCAAGAGCCTGGGAAACACAGGTTGCACTGGGAAGATGGCCTCTTCTACAGTGAACCGACTGAGTCTGCACCTGGAGACTACAAACGACTTGTAGTACCCCAAGAGAACAGACCACAGTTCTTGCAGTTAGCCCACGAGATTCCTTTGGCTGGTCACTTGAGTTTCAAGAAGACCAAGGAAAGGCTCTCTCTCTACTTCTATTGGCCAAAGATGGGTGCCGAAGTAGAAAAACAATGCAGGAGCTGCCACACCTGCCAGACCTCTGGTAAGGTTGGTTCCAAGAATGTGGCACCTTTAGTGCCTCTCCCAGTTGTGGGAGTCCCGTTTGAGAGAGTAGGGATTGACATCGTTGGTCCCCTTGATCCTCCAACCTCCTCAGGCAACAGGTTTATACTTGTTGTGGTAGACCATGCTACTAGGTATCCTGAGGCAATTCCTATGAGGACTGTTACAGCTCCAGCTGTGGCTAAGGCCCTCCTTGGTATTTTTACTAGGGTCGGATTTCCTAAGGAAGTAATCTCTGACAGGGGGTCAAACTTTATGTCCCACTACATGAAAGCCATGTGGAAAACCTGTGGAGTTACTTACAAGTTACTCAACAGCTTACCACCCACAAACCAATGGGTTGGTAGAACGGTTCAACCGAACCATGAAGAGCATGATAGGTGCTTTAGAAGAACCCCTTAAGCGGAAGTGGGACCTTCTACTGCCATGCCTTCTCTTTGCTTATAGAGAAGTCCCCCAGGAGGGAGTAGGTTACTCTCCCTTCGAACTTCTCTATGGTCATCCCGTCAGAGGTCCATTGGCCCTGATTAAGGAGGGGTTGGAGAGTGCTCCTTCCACCAAGACGGTCAGAGTGACTAACTACATGATAGGTCTCCAGAGGAGAATGTCGCACATGATGACGGAAGCAAGCGATAACTTGAAAGCTGGACAAGCATTGATCAAGCACTGGCACGATCAAAAGGCTAACATGGTTGAGTTCGCTCAAGACCAGCTCGTTCTCGTTATGATCCCAACAAGGCAGAGGGCCTTGCAAGATAAGTGGATGGGACCCTCCCGAGTTGTGGGTAAACTCGGAGAGGTTAACTATCTGGTGGACTTGGGCAACCCCAAGGAGGCTCCTACAGTCTTCCACACCAACCGCCTCAAAGCATATGTCTCACGACCTGATGTAGGAGCGTTGCTTCTAGCGTCATCCGAGGAAGAAGAAGAGAGTGAAGCTGTTATGGATCTCCTCAGAGGCTTACCTTTAGATGAAAAAATTGAAGGAGTAAATCTCTCCTCCAATCTGACACCCGAGCAACAAGAAGAGTGCAAATCTATGTTGAATCAGTTTGCCTCTCTGTTCTCGCTTTCACCAGGCTTGACCCCTTGTGGCCAGCACAACATACTCACTGGTGACTGTCTGCCAGTCAAAAGCAGAGGATACAGAATGTCAGAAAATGTACAAACCCACATCAAAGGTGAGGTCAGCAAGGTGCTTGATCTCGGGGTAATAGAGCCCTCTACTATTCCATGGTCTAGCCCAGTTGTGTTAGTACCAAAGGCCGGATCTAAAGAGCTTAGATTCTGCGTGGATTATAGAGCTCTTAATGCAGTCACCAAGACTGATGCACACCCTTTGCCAAGAACGGATGAGTTGGTGGATAAACTTGGCGCCGCCAAGTTCCTCAGCACATTTGACTTGACGTCAGGCTATTGGCAAATAGCCCTGACAGACCATGCCAAGGAGAAAACTGCATTTTCTACCCCCGTTGGCTTATACCAGTTTAAGGTAATGCCTTTCGGATTGAAGAATGCACCTGCTACGTTTCAACGGATGGTAAACCAGGTTCTGAATGGGATGGAGGACTTCTGTATGGCATACTTGGATGACATCGCAGTGTTCAGCAATTCCTGGGAAGAACATGTAACCCACCTGAGAGATGTTTTGCAGGCTCTTGGACGAGCCAATCTGACCATAAAGGCGAGTAAATGCCAAATTGGACAGGGTAAGGTAGTCTATCTTGGACATGAGGTAGGAGGTGGAGAAATAAGGCCTTTGCTCAGTAAGATTGAAGCTGTGCAAACTTGGACAACACTTACTACTCAAACTCAAGTGAGAGCCTTCCTAGGCCTCACTGGGTATTACAGGAATTTCATAGAGAACCATGGGACCATAGCTTCTCCACTGAATGTCATCTCCTTGCCCAAATTTCCTAAAAAAAAAGTTAAATGGAACGAGGAGTGCAATCAGGCTTTTGAAAACCTGAAAAAGGCTCTTTGCCAAGCCCCAGTACTCAGAGCTCCTGATTACCACCAACACTTCATTTTGCAGACAGATGCTTCAAATGTAGGGATAGGTGCCGTACTCAGTCAACTGGATGGGAAAGGTAGGGAGCACCCTGTTTGCTTCATCAGCCGCAAGCTGAAGGATCCTGAAACAAGGTGGGCAACAATCGAAAGAGAGTGCTTTGCTATCGTGTGGGCTCTGAAAAAGTTTAGGCCGTACTTGTATGGTTCTACTTTTGTCATTCAGACTGACCACCAACCCTTGAGATGGTTAATGCAAATGAAAGGGGAAAACCCAAAACTATTGAGATGGTCGATCTGCCTGCAAGGGTTTGATTTCACCATTGAGCACAGGTCAGGATGTCACCACCAAAATGCTGATGGTCTCTCTAGGATGTATGTCATCAACTAGAGATATGAGATTTATCCAGGAGTGGATAAATCCTCCTGTCCCTTAGTCTGCGGGGGGCGAGTGTTAGGGAGAATTCTCTGTTTAGCTGAATTTCCTAACCTAGTGAGTCCCCCAGCAGCTTTGCTGGATTTCTGGAGTTTGTTTTTTCCATCCTGCCAAGAGTGAGACTCTTTTTCTCCCACTCTTGGACATGAATGTGTGTTAATTCCTTTGAATGTCAATGTGTTCTATGGGCTATGGGGTCTTTTACTCCATAGGGTCTCATATGTTTTTCTATGTGTGTTACACCGCACCCTACGTGCCGTAACACTGGGGCGTCCTAGCGAACCTCCACCATAGACTCCATACCCGGGGACTGACTACTGTCTCCCCGGGCATGTAAAGTCACCATTGGCTTTACTAGACCTAAATTTACTAACAGGACTAGTACAAACCATCTTATTGTGGACGTACTAGTAGGGGTAATTCGATTACTCCTGGATCTGTTACTCGAGGGGGCACTGTCTCGTCCCCCCTCGTCGAGTTTTGGCTGGTGGCAGTGGAAACTACTTGTTATGTTCGACCCCGGACATAACCCTATGGGATTCGTCCCATTGTTGGAGATTGATACTTTTTCTCGTTAATCTCTAACGTACCACCGGTCTACTTATTTTAAATAAGTTTATCGGATGGTATTTTCTGCCAGAACTCGGTTTGTAAAATGGTGTCTGTGTTCGTCTCTGTGACTCCTAAACCAAAGGTTAAGCCCTTTGTTCCACTTTTGGTGGGCCTCTGTACAGAGACCCTCCAAAGTGGTGCCATTCTGTCTGGGTTACCACAGGGGTGTGGGAGGGGTTTTAGGCACCCTGGACCGAGTTGCCTTGCCAACTCCGGCCGCACTCTGGAGTGATTGGCCCAAGTGGTGAGCCTCCCCGCTCACCACTTAGCACGTGTTGATTGACAGCTAGGCTGAATGAATGGGGGTTTTCTGCATAAAAGCAGGGCTTTTGGGACTGGATCTTGAGAAGTCGCCACAGGACCTAAGAATCCGACGAGGGTAACGCTGAGCCGACCTGCACGACGACACCTCCGTGGAGCCCTGCGGAACCAACTCACCACTTCCCGATGACAGAGGAGATCTCCCTGCCGGAGAGTCTCTTCCCCTGACTGGTGGGAACAACCAGTCCCCTTTGCTTTTTCTTCGCCTCAGGACGCAGTAGTTGAATGGCCCGTGCAGAGCACCTCGGCAACCGGATAGCCACTAGCCCTGTACCGCGACCAAAAGGTCGAGCCTTGTGACGGAGCACTCCGCGGCTGGTCTCTTCCCTGGTGGTGCACCGGACTTCACTTTTCTTCGACGACGAGATCATCTCTACTCTTGGCAAAGACCCGACGTGCATCCACCACCAGGAACAACTGCTCCCGCCGGAGCTGTCTCTCCACAAACAAGGTACCGTGTCCGCCTGGCTTCCATTTCGATCGGTTCGAGTGAGGTGTCTTAATCCTCTCCTTTCCGTTGGTTCGCCTCCAAGCTTTCTCACGTATTGTTCTGAACTGGTTCAACCTGCCGATAACAATTTGCTACAAAGACTCGAACGCATTTCCACTAGAGACTTTTTGGGACATATCGCCTTGCCTCTCTCCGAGTGGGCCTGGCCTCTGAACTTTATGATCTATTGTGGTTCGTGCCTTCCTGCCTTGCATTTTTCCCGTGAAGTATTGAACTGTGTTGATTTTGTAACCTGCTTATTTTCTTTCTCTTCCGTCCTAACTAATATTAGAGTGCCATCTAGGTTGAGGCATACATCTCTGTCTGCATATAAGTGATGCTGGTAGAACCTAGATTTGTCGAAATATTGTTAGAGGGATTGATCGTTTCTTCTTCGTAGAGTAATTGTGATTGAAGTGTTTGCTGTGATGGTGTTTTGCATAGATGTTCTGTTATAAATAAATACCTTAATATCTTTACACTAAGTCTCGTTGCGTGTTTGCTTGTCTTACTGTGAAGAATTGCCCTTTATTGTATACTCCACATACTGCTTAACTCTTCTTGAGGGAAGTCTGACTGCTCAGCGACAGCTGCCAAGTGAATCTGTGTGGTACAGACTGCTACCAAGTGGGTTTACTGCCAAACACCTGTAGTCCTAAATCTTTTGCAGTGGTCCCAGAGGGAACTGCACAGGTTTCCGCCTAACATGGGGGTGGTGGTAGACATGGGTGGGGGCCTGGTGGAGGCTGCCCCTGGCGGCTGGGGGGTGGGGGTGATGGGAGACATGGGTGGGGACCTGGTGGAGGCTGCCCCTGCACTGCTGGGGGGTGGTGGTGATGGGAGACATGAGTGGGGGCCTGGTGGAGGCTGCCCCTGCACTGCTGGGGGAGGCGGTGGTGGTAGACATGGGTGGGGGCCTGGCGGAGGCTGCCCCTGGTGGCTGGGGGGTGGGGGTGCAGGGGAACATGTGTGGTAGCCTGGTGGAGGCTGTCCCCCTGGCTGGGGGGTGGGGGTGGTGGTAGACATGAGTGGGGGCCTGGTGGAGGCTGCCCCTGCACTGCTGGGGGGTGGGGGTGATGGGAGACATGAGTGGGGGCCTGGTGGAGGCTGCCCTGCACTTTTGGGGGGTGGGGGTGGTGGTAGACATGGGTGGGGGCCTGGTGGAGACTGCCCCTGGTGGCTGGGGGTGGGAGTGATGGGAGACATGGGTGGGGGCCTGGTGGAGGCTGCCCCTGCACTGCTGGGGGGTGGGGGTGATGGGAGACATGAGTGGGGGCCTGGTGGAGGCTGCCCCTGCACTGCTGGGGGGTGGCGGTGGTGGTAGACATGGGTGGGGGGCCTGGTGGAGGCTGCCCCTTGTGGCTGGGGGGTGGGGGTGATGGGAGACATGAGTGGGGGCCTGGTGGAGGCTGCCCCTGCACTGCTGGGGGGTGGGGGTTGTGGTAGACAAGGGTTGGGGCCTGGTGGAGGCTGCCCCTGGTGGCTGGGGGGTGGAGGTGCAGGAAGACATGAGTTGGACATGAGTGGGGGCCTGGTGGAGGCTGCCCCTGGTGTCTGGGGGGTGGGGTTAATAGTGGACATGAGTGGGGGTCTGGTGGAGGCTGCCCCTGGTGGCTGGGGGTGGGGGTGATGGGAGACATGATTGGGGGCCTGGTGGAGGCTGCCCCTGCACTGCTGGGGGGTGGCGGTGGTGGTAGACATGGGTGGGGGCCTGGTGGGGGCTGCCCCTGGTGGCTGGGGGGTGGGGGTGATAGGGGACATGAGTGGGGGCCTGGTGGAGGCTGCCCCTGGTGGCTGGGGGGTGGGGGTGATGGGAGACATGGGTGGGGGCCTGGTGGAGGCTGCCCCTGCACTGCTGGGGGGTGGGGGTGGTGGTAGATATGGGTGGTGGCCTGGTGGAGGCTGCCCCTGGTGGCTGGGGGGTGGGGGTGATGGGAGACATGGGTGGGGGCCTGGTGGAGGCTGCCCCTGCACTGCTGGGGGGTGGGGGTGATGGGAGACATGAGTGGGGGCCTGGTGGAGGCTGCCCCTGCACTGCTGGGGGGTGGCGGTGGTGGTAGACATGGGTGGGGGCCTGGTGGAGGCTGCCCCTGGTGGCTGGGGGGTGGGGGTGATGGGAGACATGAGTGGGGGCCTGGTGGAGGCTGGCCCTGCACTGCTGGGGGTTGGGGTGATGGTAGACATGGGTGGGGGCCTGGTGGAGGCTGCCCCTGGTGGCTGGGGGGTGGGGGTGATGGGAGACATGGGTGGGGGCCTGGTGGAGGCTGCCCCTGCACTGCTGGGGGGTGGGGGTGATAGGGGACTTGAGTGGGGGCCTGGTGGAGGCTGCCCCTGGTGGCTGGGGGGTTGAGGTGCAGGGAGACATGGGTTGGACATGAGTGGGGGCCTGGTGGAGGCTGCCCCTGGTGGCTGGGGGGTGATGGGAGACATGAGTGGGGGCCTGGTGGAGGCTGCCCCGGGTGGCTGGGGGGTGGAGGTGTAGGGAGACATGAGTTGGACATGAGTGGGGGCCTGGTGGAGGCTGCCTCTGGTGGCTGGGGGGTGGGGGTGCAGGGAGACATGAGTTGGACATGAGTGGGGGCCTGGTGGAGGCTGCCCCTGCACTGCTGGGGGATGGAGGTGGTGGTAGACATGGGTGGGGGCCTGGTGGAGGCTGCCCCTGCACTGCTGGGAGGTGGGGGTGATGGGTGTCATGAGTGGGGGCCTGGTGGAGGCTGCCCCTGCACTGCTGGGGGGTGGCGGTGGTGGTAGACATGGGTGGGGGCCTGGTGGAGGCTGCCCCTGCTCTGCTGGGGGATTGGGGTGATGGGAGACATGATTGGGGGCCTGGTGGAGGCTGCCCCTGCACTGCTGGGGGGTGTTGGTGATGGGAGACATGAGTGGGGGCCTGGTGGAGGCTGCCCCTGCACTCCCGGGGGGTGGCGATTGTGGTAGACATGGGTGGGGGCCTGGTGGAGGCTGCCCCTGCACTGCTGGGGGGTGGGGGTGATAGGGGACATGAGTGGGGGCCTGGTGGAGGCTGCCCCTGGTGGCTGGGGGATGGAGGTGCAGGGAGACATGAGTTGGACATGAGTGGGGGCCTGGTGGAGGCTGCCCCTGGTGGCTGGGGGGTGGGGGTGATGGGAGACATGGGTGGGGGCCTGGTGGAGGCTGCCCCTGCACTGCTGGGGGGTGGGGGTGGTGGTAGATATGGGTGGTGGCCTGGTGGAGGCTGCCCCTGGTGGCTGGGGGGTGGGGGTGATGGGAGACATGGGTGGGGGCCTGGTGGAGGCTGCCCCTGCACTGCTGGGGGGTGGGGGTGATGGGAGACATGAGTGGGGGCCTGGTGGAGGCTGCCCCTGCACTGCTGGGGGGTGGCGGTGGTGGTAGACATGGGTGGGGGCCTGGTGGAGGCTGCCCCTGGTGGCTGGGGGGTGGGGGTGATGGGAGACATGAGTGGGGGCCTGGTGGAGGCTGGCCCTGCACTGCTGGGGGTTGGGGTGATGGTAGACATGGGTGGGGGCCTGGTGGAGGCTGCCCCTGGTGGCTGGGGGGTGGGGGTGATGGGAGACATGGGTGGGGGCCTGGTGGAGGCTGCCCCTGCACTGCTGGGGGGTGGGGGTGATAGGGGACTTGAGTGGGGGCCTGGTGGAGGCTGCCCCTGGTGGCTGGGGGGTTGAGGTGCAGGGAGACATGGGTTGGACATGAGTGGGGGCCTGGTGGAGGCTGCCCCTGGTGGCTGGGGGGTGATGGGAGACATGAGTGGGGGCCTGGTGGAGGCTGCCCCGGGTGGCTGGGGGGTGGAGGTGTAGGGAGACATGAGTTGGACATGAGTGGGGGCCTGGTGGAGGCTGCCTCTGGTGGCTGGGGGGTGGGGGTGCAGGGAGACATGAGTTGGACATGAGTGGGGGCCTGGTGGAGGCTGCCCCTGCACTGCTGGGGGATGGAGGTGGTGGTAGACATGGGTGGGGGCCTGGTGGAGGCTGCCCCTGCACTGCTGGGAGGTGGGGGTGATGGGTGTCATGAGTGGGGGCCTGGTGGAGGCTGCCCCTGCACTGCTGGGGGGTGGCGGTGGTGGTAGACATGGGTGGGGGCCTGGTGGAGGCTGCCCCTGCTCTGCTGGGGGATTGGGGTGATGGGAGACATGATTGGGGGCCTGGTGGAGGCTGCCCCTGCACTGCTGGGGGGTGTTGGTGATGGGAGACATGAGTGGGGGCCTGGTGGAGGCTGCCCCTGCACTCCCGGGGGGTGGCGATTGTGGTAGACATGGGTGGGGGCCTGGTGGAGGCTGCCCCTGCACTGCTGGGGGGTGGGGGTGATAGGGGACATGAGTGGGGGCCTGGTGGAGGCTGCCCCTGGTGGCTGGGGGATGGAGGTGCAGGGAGACATGAGTTGGACATGAGTGGGGGCCTGGTGGAGGCTGCCCCTGGTGGCTGGGCGGTGGGGTGCAGGGAGACATGCGTTGGACATGAGTGGGGGCCTGGTGGAGGCTGCCCCTGCACTGCTGGGGGGTCGGGGTGGTGGTAGACATGAGTGGGGGCCTGGTGGAGGCTGCCCCTCCACTGCGGGGGGTGGGGGTGATAGGGGACATGAGTGGGGGCCTGGTGGAGGCTGCCCCTGGTGGCTGGGGGATGGGGGTGGTGGTAGACATGGGGGGCTGGTGGAGGCTGCCCCAGCACTGCTGGGGGGTGGGGTGCAGGGGGACATGTGTGGGAGCCTGGTGGAGGCTGCCTCTGGTGGCTGGGGGGTGGGGGTGGTGGTAGACATGAGTGGGGGGCTGGTGGAGGCTGCCCCTGGTGGCTGGGGGGTGGGGGTTATAGGGGACATGAGTGGGGGCCTGGAGGAGGCTGCCCCTGCACTGTTGGGGGGTGGGGGTGATGGGAGACATGAGTGGGGGCCTGGTGGAGGCTGCCCCTGCACTGCTGGTGGGTGGGGTGGTGGTAGACATGAGTGGGGGCCTGATGGAGGCTGCCCCTGGTGGCTGGGGGATGGGGGTGCAGGGGGACATGTGTGGGAGCCTGGTGGAGGATGCCCCTGGCGGCTGGGGGGTGGGGGTGGTGGTAGACATGAGTGGGGGCCTGGTGGAGGCTGCCCCTGGTGGCTGGGGGTGGGGGTGATGGGAGACATGAGTGGGGGCCTGGTGGAGGCTGCCCCTGCACTGCTGGGGGATGGGTGTGCAGGGGGACATGTGTGGGAGCCTGGTGGAGGCTGCCCCTGGTGGCTGGGGGGTGGGGGTGGTGGTAGACATGAGTGGGGGCCTGGTGGAGGCTGCCCCTGGTGGCTGGGGGTGGGGGTTATAGGGGACATGAGTGGGGGCCTGGTGGAGGCTGCCCCTGGTGGCTGGGGGGTGGGGGTGCAGGGGGACATGTGTGGGAGCCTGGTGGAGGCTTCCCCTGGTGGCTGGGGGGTGGGGGTGGTGGTAGACATGGGTGGGGGCCTGGTGGAGGCTGCACCTGGTGGCAGGGGGGTGGGGGTGATGGGAGACATGAGTGGGGGCCTGGTGGAGGCTGCCCCTGGTGGCTGGGAGGTGGAGGTGCAGGGAGACATGAGTGGGGGCCTGGTGGAGGCTGCCCCTGGTGGCTGGGGGGTGGAGGTGCAGGGAGACATGAGTTGGACATGAGTGCGGGCCTTGTGGAGGCTGCCCCTGGTGGCTGGAGGGTGGGGGTGCAGGGAGACATGAGTTGGACATGAGTGGGGGCCTGGTGGAGGCTGCCCCTGCACTGCTGGGGGGTGGCGGTGGTGGTAGACATGGGTGGGGGCCTGGTGGAGGCTGCCCCTGGTGGCTGGGGGGTGATGGGAGACATGAGTGGGGGCCTGGTGGAGGCTGCCCCTCTTGGCTGGGGGGTGGAGGTGCAGGGAGACATGAGTGGGGGCCTGCTGGAGGCTGCCCCTGGTGGCTGGGGGGTGGGGGTGCAGGGAGACATGAGTTGGACATGAGTGGGGGTCTGGTGGAGGCTGCCCCTGCACTGCTGGGGGGTGGCGGTGGTGGTAGACATGGGTGGGGGCCTGGTGGAGGCTGCCCCGGCACTGCTGGGGGGTGGGGGTGCAGGGGGACATGTGTGGGAGCCTGGTGGAGGCTGCCCCTGGTGGCTGGGGGTGGGGGTGGTGGTAGACATGGGTGGGGGCCTGGTGGAGGCAGCCCCTGCACTGCTGGGGGGTGGGGGTGATGGGAGACATGAGTGGGGGCCTGGTGGAGGCTGCCCCTGCACTGCTGGGGGGTGGGGGTGGTGGTAGACATGAGTGGGGGCCTGATGGAGGCTGCCCCTGGTGGCTGGGGGATGGGGGTGCAGGGGGACATGTGTGGGAGCCTGGTGGAGGCTGCCCCTGGTGGCTGGGGGGTGGGGGTGGTGGTAGACATGAGTGGGGGCCTGATGGAGGCTGCCCCTGGTGGCTGGGGGGTGGGGGTGATGGGAGACATGAGTGGGGGCCTGGTGGAGGCTGCCCCTGCACTGCTGGGGGGTGTGGGTGCATGGGGACATGTGTGGGAGCCTGGTGGAGGCTGCCCCTGGTGGTTGGGGGGTGGGGGTGGTGGTAGACATGAGTGGGGGCCTGGTGGAGGCTGCCCCTGGTGGCTGGGAGGTGGGGGCGATAGGGGACATGAGTGGGTGCCTGGTGGAGGCTGCCCCTAGTGGCTGGGGGGTGGGGGTGCAGGGGGACATGTGTGGGATCCTGGTGGAGGCTGCCCCTGGTGGCTGGGGGGTGGGGGTGGTGGTAGACATGGGTGGGGGCGTGGTGGAGGCTGCCCCTGGTGGCTGGGGGGTGGGTTGTGATAGGGGACATGAGTGGGGGCCTGGTTGAGGCTGCCCCTGGTGGCTGGGGGGTGGGGGTGATGGGAGACATGGGTGGGGGCCTGGTGGAGGCTGCCCCTGCACTGCTGGGGGGTGGCGGTGGTGGTAGACATGGGTGGGGGCCTGGTGGAGCCTGCC